>NC_053393.1:8515472-8834651 GCF_905171765.1 Bufo bufo | reverse complement strand
CCTCTCTGGCATTCCTTACCTAGTACGTGACCTAATATCTTAAAGCCCTCTACAGTACCTGCGCAAGCTCAACTGGCGTCACAAACTTATACACATATAAACTGACCCACTGCATAGCTGACCCACTAACCCATGTCCTGCTCATTGCATCAAGTGGAGTCACGAACAGGATAGGATTGAATTGTGTGTCCATCCCTAACAACAGCATTGCATCCAATTGTGCGCTAAAAACGGACTTAAAACCGCATGTTTCACAGTACTAGCAGGGCTGAAGATTGTGCAAAGATCGCTGAAAAGTGACTTTCTTACTTGTATCACTGTGCCAGAAAGCGCTGGACGTGCGCTGCAGCATTTAAATAGTTAAATTCGGCATTGTGGAATTCGCCATATTCTTTTAAAATGGCGCCTCATCTTCATGCCCAAAGACAAAGGAACAAATGAACGCCCTCCCAAGAGCGTGAAAATGCTGTCTACGCCCCCCAGAAGCGGGAAAAACTAGCGACACCCCCTCAAGAAAGGCGCAAAGATGTCGAATACGCCCCTTCAGGAGCGGAAAAAAAGAGACTGCCCACCATGAACTTTCTATTGTGGACCGAGGTAATAAAGTCTCCACCCCCAGGGCTGTACCATTAGAACCTGCTATTTGCCAGAAGGAAGGAGAGGCCAAGATGCCGTTTCCCCAACCTCGGTGGAACCAGATGGCGATTTGTGGAGAAGCCGTCTATGAGGAGCATCCACCGGAGATCCATGTCTCCCAGATCATGCACAAAGGTGGGCCCTCGGTATTTGCTACCATGCTGGAGGCTGTGGATTCCTCCCTGGTCAAGACAGAAGCACCGCTCACCTTGCCAAGCATTCCGGAGGAGACCGTCACTGAAGTCCCGGTTCCTGCTGCACAAGGCCCTGACCTGATCGAGTCCCCGGAGGCCATGGATCCCTCCGCTCTGTCAAGTGCTCCAGCGATAGGCGACGCACCCATGAAGATGGAAGTGGACGTCGTGCCTGTTCCCGCGGAGGACGTCGTCTACGTGACCACTCCAGTCAGTAACCAGTCTGCGGCGCAGATGAAGATGACCTCTCCAGATGGCATCCAGAAGGCCGCCTAGTCGCAACTTCAGGTAGGAGTTGTCGCGCTCCCTGAGGCCCCGACCCGGTCTGTGTCCATCCATCCGCCACGTCCCGAAACCCCAGAACCGGCCATCAACCTTAAGCCTACCACGCCACTACCGCCTACTGGTGCGGCGGAGGCGGCTGGAGATTCCACTCCGCCGACCAGCTATGAGAAGCTTCGCTGCCTTAACCCTGAAGTACCCCACGAGATCACTGCATTCGGCCAGACCGCATGGGAATATAAATCCACGGTTGAGGAATGGGTCAAGCAAGTAATAGACAACCCCCAGGCCGGAGACCCCAAGCTTACCAGGAGAACCGGAACCGTCCTGTGGTTCTCGGTTGAACGTGGTGTCGGTTTTGTGCAGGATAACTACTCCGGCACGGAACTGTTTGTGGGTCGTCGCTCAGTCAAGCGGCACTACTTGCCTCAGGCCCGGCATAATTTATATTCAGGGGACCAGATTGAATTTACCCCCATGCGGTCCATGCAAGGACTTTTTGCCGCTGGAGTCACACTCCTGGACAAGCCACTTTCCCCTGCCATTACCCCAGAGACCTGGCAGGAGGATACAGGCTCTGCGGGCAGGACCCGTTGTCTACAGGAGACCCCTGATGGTCGCATGCACTTCAGGGAGAAGCCCCAACCTGCACCTGCGCCCCTCATCCCAGACCTGTCGCCACCACCAACCTTGAGAATGGGTCAGATCAACAACAGCGTCCTGACCTTCAGACTGTTGGCACCATCAGGAATGGGGAAGGGGGTAACTCCAACCCTTCCTCTGGCCCCGCATACCAACCCCAACTAAACCCTTCAATAACGACACTGACACCGTTCAACTTTTAACCTTTATTTTGTTGGGTGGTAATCGACCACAGCTTTATTCAAACGGCAAAAACCATAACCTTGAACCGTGCTCTCCGCCAGCCGCTGGTCTCCCAGCGGGCGGATCCGCCCATTTTCCTCCAACACCTTTATGATGTAATAACTTGCCGCCAGCTGTGACTTTTAGAAATTCCAAAGAGGCACTTTGCCTATATAACCGTTCCCTTGAACCACGTATAAACACACCATTCGAACGAGGCACCACACTACCAACTCACAGGGAGGGAGGGAGGGACAAAGCGCTTCCGCTCAAAGAGGAAGAGGAGAGGCGGGACAGTGGCATATATGCCCTCCTGGACGCCCGCCCCCTCTCCAAACCGGATCCCTACATTAACCCCTAAATGCCTAAGCAAAACGGGCACCAGGGAAGATAATACAAAAAAGGGGATAAGAAAGGGGGGGGGGACCACCAGTCCCTGCCCACCCTCCCTAAGCCGTCGGGTGGCCACCAGACTGTTGGCACCATCAGGAATGGGGAAGGGGGTAACTCCAACCCTTCCTCTGCCCCGCATACCAACCCCAACTAAACCCTTCAATAACGACACTGACACCGTTCACTTTTAACCTTTATTTTGTTGGGTGGTAATCGGCCACAGCTTTATTCAAACGGCAAAACCATAACCTAGAACCGTGCTCTCCGCCAGCCGCTGGTCTCCCAGCGGGCGGATACGCCCATTTTCCTCCAACACCTTTACGCTGCAATAACTAGCCGCCACGGAGGAGACCGCCCTCAAACGGGGCTCCGACCACCACCCAACAAAAACATGGCCTGCTCTACCCATCCTGGACCTGAAAGAAAATATCTAAACCTATATCATTCAGGTGTACCCCATCGGGCCTCATCAATGAACGGTTATCGCCTCAAGCTGCCGGTGTCTGACACCACACCACCCCGGACCTGACAAACGGGAAATACGGGCATTAATCGTCTCCTACACCTCTCGACCGCCTCCCCACCCTGCCATACCACGAGGAACAACCTCAGACCAAACCAGGACCACCTCACGAAAAAAGAAGGGAAGCGCTCCAAATCGGACCTGATGAGGGTCAACAATTCCACCAGGGGAACAGAACACATATCGTTCCCCCCTGCATGTAAAACTAAAATAACCGGGCCCTGGCCTGCGAACCGATTTCGACCACTTGAGACAGGAGCTGAGCCCATCGCAAACCCCGGATTCCTCTCCAGGACGTCCACTTCACGGAAGCCGAGGGACCTCCCCCAGGTCGGCAATCAGCTCTCTGAGCCGCCCAGAAAACATACGAATGGCCCACGATACGGCCGGACGCCCCGGACCTGCAAGAAAAAAGAGTTAGCACCATGCAAAACGACACCTGCAAATAAAACAATCTTATTGACCAACTCATACAAGTACATGTATACATAAATATAATTCCCTTTTTTTTTTTTTTTATAACAGAAGGTCCGGTCTAATATACCTTGCAAAGCAGGCTGACTTCCACCTGCCAATTCTCATAACCTCCGATTCGGGTAAACCTGCCCTGGCCGCTTCCGTAGCCGCCCCAATACGGAATGAATGAGTACCGAACTCCCTGGGATTTACCCCAACTAACTCCAAACAAGACCTCAAAACCCGGGTGAACTGGAATTTGGTCAAGGGAGAACCGTCCGCATGCGCCAAGAAATTACAGCACTCCGGGCGAACTAAGCTATAGCTACCCACTAACCTAACAGGGCAAGAAATACCAGCCACCGGATATAGCGGAATCCAGGCACCCCTGCCAAACTGGTCCGTCTTAGACCGTCGGACCCGAATCCTCAAAGAATCATTACCTAACACCACGTCCTGACAAGAAAGACCTCCTGGCTTGCTACCAGAGGGGCCACCAATTCTCCTAACCTCAGGGCCGCAAAGAAGGCTACGCTAAAACTACACGAAAACAACGCTACTTCAAAAGGCGATGTGCAAACTTCAGGAAGCCTGGACAGAAGCCTACCCAGCAAGTTAAACGAGATCGGTCTTCGGCTCTCCCGAGAGACAAACTCCTTTCTCCAACCCTTCATGGCCTGACGGATAATGAACTGCTTAGTCACATCAACCCACCCGCGCAATTTGAAATGAAAGGCGACACCAGCCAGGCGTCGTTGCGCGACCGCTGCAGAAACTCGCGTAGCCCGCAAGCGCAATAACCAATCAATTGTGACATCCAATCGTAGGTCATCCCGGGAAACCACGTCTCTGCCATTCACCATTTCCCACCACTGAGCCCACGCCTTACCATGCGCCTGCCAAGTCGCCGGGGAAACAGATGAACGAACCAGCGACATCAGCTCCTGTCCACCAGGTCCCACAGGTACGACGGGCATTCCCTGCCCTCCAAATCCGCTCCCGGAAGAAAAGACCTGAAATCCTGCCAACGAAAACGGGAAAGAGCATCAGCAATTTTATTATCAACACCTGGAACATGACGAGCCCTAAAAGATATTACATTCGAGGCACCGAAGTACGAGATGCCGGAGCAACGCCAGAACCGGGAGAGAAGAGGAAGACAAGGTATTGACAGCATAAACCACACTCAAATTGTCCGTCCAAAAAGAAACATGCTTATTGGCTAGCCGGTCCCCACAATTCCACCGACACAATCGGGAACAACTCCAATAACGTGAGGTTCTTGCACAAACCAGCAGATCGCCAGGTCAGGCCACTCACCGGCACACCATTCCACCCCCAAAATCGTACCAAAACCACATGACCCGGAAGCATCTGAAAACAGGGACAGTTCAGAGTTAGGGGTAACCACCGACATGTAACAGGTATGACCATTGAAAGATTGTAGAAAAGCCCTCCAGACCCGCAAGTCCTCCTTCAGTGACGCAGTGACCCGAATGCGATGGCGGGGGGACTGCACACCCCTGGTAGCTAAAGATAAACGGCGGGCAAAAACACGGCCCATGGGCATCACCCTACAAGCAAAGCACAAGAGGCCCAAAAGAGACTGCATCTGTAGGAGGGTAACCTTCTTAACTGCCAAAAACCCATCAATTAAATCTAAAAGCTTCTGAAGCTTATCACCTGGCAACCGAAAAACCATATCAACCGTGTCAATCTCAATACCCAGAAACGACAAACACGTGACAGGGCCTTCTGTTTTCTCCATGGAAATCGGAACCCCAAACTGCGCCATCTCTCTAAAAACAAATTCAGCAATAACAAGCAACCATCCCCAGATCCTGGAGAAACAAAAAGAAAGTCATCCAAATAATGTAAAACCGATGTAGAGCCCGACTCATAACGGACGACCCATTCCAGAAAAGAACCAAACAACTCAAAATAATGACATGAAATGGAGCAACCCATAGGGAGACACGTATCATAGTAATACTTACCGTCTACACAGCAACCTAGTAAATGAAAACAATCAGGGTGAACAGGGAGCAGACGGAAAGCTGATTCAATATCCGACTTGGCCAGCCCCCTTGCCAACGCAACCGCTCGGTCAAAGGAGACGTACACAGAAGCGTCCTCCGGACTAATGGCATCGTTCACTGACGAACCCTTGGGTGGGACAAATGATGAATCAACCTGAACTTACCCGGTTCTTTCTTAGGGACCACGCCAAGCGGGGAGACCCGTAAATTAGGGAAAGGTACCTCATCAAACGGACCCTTAATCCTGCCCAATGAAACCTCCTTATAGACCTTGTCCCTGAGAACCTCTGGTAACTCCCGAGCCGACTTCAAGTTATCCGAAAAAACCGGAGAACGGTTAAGAACAAAGGGATAAAAAACCCAAAGGAAAAACCAAACCGGAGTTGAGACGCAGCCTGTTTATTGGGGTACCTGTCTAACCAGGGGCCCATCTCTGCCACGCTCACCGGGGCCTTATATCCCCCTTGTTCAAACTGTTTGGCAGACCTAACTGCGGGGCGGGCACTTACTAGCTGGGTGAGGGCCTCCACAGGCGGAGCACTCATGCTTGAATCTACACAACCCGCAAACCTGCAGCTCCCGTTAAACAACCAGCAAGACCCGGGACGGCGGACGGCCACCGGTCCATGGGAAGGTGATCCCCCTGAACCAGCGGCCGCCGCTGGAAAGGGAGGGCCTCTGTGCCACCATTAATCTCAACCACACATCCGTCGCCTTCACCCCCCACCCCATCTCTGGATGTAACGCCAAGCGACGACGAAACTCCTCATCGTATCGCCACCAGGCTGCCCCCATGCGATTTGTAGGCACTATAAATAATATCCTGATAAACGAACAGCTCGGAACATCGCTCAGGATGACGCTGTCCCATAACACAACCCAAAACAGAAAAGGCCTGCAACCAATTGTTCATGGTCAGAAGGTCTATCCCGAGAAGCGCCTCTCCTTGTCCACCGTGTGTTGGTCCACCGATATGAGGGACCAAACATCCACATACTGGTTAGCCCACACCTTCTCCCTAATCGCTTCATCCAGGTGGGCCCCAAGGAGGCTAACCCCACAATAGCACGAATCCTTGTGCACCCCCACCAGAAAGGGCGCCTGTTTAACACTGGGAGGAGGGGTCCCTGAACCTGGGCAGGCTGTTGCAAACGATCTAACAACATCTTCAATAACTCGGCCGTGTTAGCATCCCCCGCCCCAACACACCCACAGAATGGTACTCACCGGAAGATGAGACAGGAATCACTGGAGGAACAGGCATCGGAACTAGGGATGAGCGAAACCGAACTGTATAGTTCGGTTTCGTACCGAATTTTGGGTTGTCCGTGACACAGACCCGAACCCGAACATTTTCGTAAAAGTCCGGGTTCGGTTTCGGTGTTCGGCGCTTTCTTGTCGCTTTTTGAAAGGCTGCAAAGCAGCCAATCAACAAGCGTCATACTACTTGCCCCAAGAGGCCATCACAGCCTTGCCTACTATTGGCATGGCTGTGATTGGCCAGTGCAGCATGTGACCCAGCCTCTATATAAGCTTGGGTCACGTAGCGCTGCACGTCACTCTGCTGATTCAAGCATAGGGAGAGGTTGCTGCTGCGACGTTAGGGCGAAATTAGGCAGATTAACTCCTCCAAAAGACTTCATTCTGTAATCGATCTGCAGCTGTGGATCATTGAAGTGCTAATATCGACTTGCTCACTTTTGTGAGGCTGCCCAGAGCGTTTTTAGATCACTTTTTTCTGTGGTGATCGGCGGCCATTTTGTGGCTTGTGGTGCGCCAGCACAAGCTACCACCAAGTGTATTTAACCATCAATAGTGTGGTTATTTTTTGCTATATCCTACATCAGCTGCAGGCTGAGCCTGTGTCACCGAAATGCATTTAACCATCAACAGTCTGGTTATTTTTTGGCCATATACTACATCAGCTGCAGGCTGAGCCTGTGTCACCGAAGTGCATTTAACCATCAACAGTCTGGTTATTTTTTGGCCATATACTACATCTGGTGCAGGCTGAGCCTGTGTCACCCAAGTGCATTTAACCATCAACAGTGTGGTTATTTTTTGGCCATATATTACATCAGGGGCAAGTTGAGCCTGTCACCCAGCGCCTAAAAAATAGACCTGACATTTCTATTCAACCAAATCTGTACTGTTTTAGCTGGTCAAGTTATTTGTAGTGACCGTAAAAGCACAGTTTTTGTTCTGGGTTGAAAAACTATTCCCAAATTTGCCATTCTCAAAATAACTAGTTTCTGGTATATGAGGCCTACTTGAAATCTATCCCAAAAAGGATATCTTACATTGAAGGAGCTGATAGTGTCATTCAGAAAAACCTAACACACACGCTACCGTGCAGATAGAAGTGTCATTCTGTGATTAAACCTATACCTGTCACACAGCGCAAAAAAAAACAGGCCTCACATTTCTATTCAACCAAATTTGTACTGTTTTAGCTGATCAAGTTATTTGTAGTGACCGTAAAAGCACACTTTTTGTTCTGGGTTGAAAAACTATTCCCAAATTTGCCATTCTCAAAATTGTGGTGAACGGGAACAATGAGGAAAACATCTAATAAGGGACGCGACGTGGACATGGTCGTGGTGGTGTTAGTGGACCCTCTGATGATGGAGAGGACGTGGCCGTTCTGCCACAGCCACACGTCCTAGTGAACCAACTACCTCAGGTCCCAGTAGCCAGCAGAATTTACAGCGATATTTGGTGGGGCCCAATGCCGTTCTAAGGATGGTAAGGCCTGAGCAGGTACAGGCATTAGTCAATTGGGTGGCCGACAGTGGATCCAGCACGTTCACATTATCTCCCACCCAGTCTTCTGCAGAAAGCGCACAGATGGCGCATGAAAACCAAGCCCATCGGTCTGTCACATCACCCCCATGCATATCAGGGAAACAGTCTGAGCCTCAAGTTATGCAGCAGTCTCTTATGCTGTTTGAAGACTCTGCTGCCAGGGTTTCCCAAGGGCATCCACCTAGCCCTTCCCCAGGGGTGGAAGAGATAGAATGCACTAATGCACAACCACTTATTTTTCCTGATGATGAGGACATGGGAATACCACCTCAGCACGTCTCTGATGATGACGAAACACAGGTGCCAACTGCTGCGTCTTTCTGCAGTGTGCAGACTGAACAGGAGGTCAGGGATCAAGACTGGGTGGAAGACGATGCAGGGGACGATGAGGTCCTAGACCCCACATGAAATGAAGGTCGTGCCACTGACTTTCAGAGTTCGGAAGAAGAGGCAGTGGTGAGACCGAGCCAACAGCGTAGCAAAATAGGGAGCAGTGGGCAAAATCAGAACACCCGCCGCCAAGAGACTCTGCCTGCTACTGACCGCCGCCATCTGGGACCGAGCACCCCAAAGGCAGCTTCAAGGAGTTCCCTGGCATGGCACTTCTTCAAACAATGTGCTGACGACAAGACCCGAGTGGTTTGCACGCTGTGCCATCAGAGCCTGAAGCGAGGCATTAACGTTCTGAACCTTAGCACAACCTGCATGACCAGGCACCTGCATGCAAAGCATAAGCTGCAGTGGAGTAAACACCTTAAAAACAAGGAACTCACTCAGGCTCCCCCTGTTACCTCTTCTGCTGCTGCCGTCGCCTCGGCCTCTTCCTCCGTCTCTGGAGGAACGTTGGCACCTGCCGCCCAGCAAACATGGGATGTACCACCAACACCACCACCTGCGTCACCAAGCATCTCAACCATGTCACACGGCAGCGTTCAGCTCTCCATCTCACAAACATTTGAGAGAAAGCGTAAATTCGTAAATTCCCACCTAGCCACCCTCGATCCCTGGCCCTGAATGCCAGCATTTCTAAACTACTGGCCTATGAAATGCTGTCATTTAGGCTGGTGGACACACACAGCTTCAAACAGCTCATGTCGCTTGCTGTCCCACAGTATGTTGTTCCCAGCTGGCACTACTTCTCCAAGAGAGCCGTGCCTTCCCTGCACAACCAAGTGTCCGATAAAATCAAGTATGCACTGCACAAAACCATCTGTGGCAAGGTCCACCTAACCACAGATACGTGGACCAGTAAGCACGGCCAGGGACGCTATATCTCCCTAACTGCACACTGGGTAAATGTAGTGGCGGCTGGGCCCCAGGCGGAGAGCTGTTTGGCGCACGTCCTTCCGCCGCCAAGGATCGCAGGGCAACATTCTTTGCCTCCTGTCTCCTCCTCCTCCTACTCGGCTTCCTCCTCCTCTTCTTCCACCTGCTCATCCAGTCAGCCACACACCTTCACCACCAACTTCAGCACAGCCCGGGGTAAACGTCAGCAGGCCGTTCTGAAACTCATATGTTGGGGGACAGGCCCCACACCGCACAGGAGTTGTGGCGGGGTATAGAACAACAGACCGACGAGTGGTTGCTGCCGGTGAGCCTCAAGCCCGGCCTGGTGGTGTGCGATAATGGGACTAGCCGGTTTGACGCACATCCCTTGCCTGGCGCATGTGCTGAATTTGGTGGTGCAGAAGTTCATTCGCAACTACCCCGACATGTCAGAGCTGCTGCATAAAGTGCGGGCCGTCTGTGCGCGCTTCCGGCGTTCACACCCTGCCGCTGCTCGCCTGTCTGCGCTACAGCGTAACTTCGGCCTTCCCGCTCACCGCCTCAAGTGCGACGTGCCCACCAGGTGGAACTCCACCTTGCATATGCTGGACAGACTGTGCGAGCAGCAGCAGGCCATAGTGGAGTTTCAGCTGCAGCACGCACGGGTCAGTCGCACTGCGGATCAGACCCACTTCACCACCAATGACTGGGCCTCCATGCGAGACCTGTGTGCCCTGTTGCACTGTTTCGAGTACTCCACCAACATGGCCAGTGGCGATGACGCTGTTATCAGCGTTACAATACCACTTCTATGTCTCCTTGAGAAAACACTTAGGGCGATGATGGAAGAGGAGGTGGCCCAGGAGGAAGAGGAGGAAGAGGGGTCATTTTTAGTACTTTCAGGCCAGTCTCTTCGAAGTGACTCAGAGGGTGGTTTTTTGCAACACCAGAGGCCAGGTACAAATGTGGCCAGACAGGGCCCACTACTGGAGGACGAGGAGGACGAGGATGAGGAGAGGAGGTGGAGGAGGATGAGGATGAATCATGTTCACAGCGAGGGTGGCACCCAAAGCAGCTCGGGCCCATCACTGGTGCGTGGCTGGGGGGAAACACAGGACGATGACGATACGCCTCCCACAGAGGACAGCTTGTCCTTACCTCTGGGCAGCCTGGCACACATGAGCGACTACATGCTGCAGTGCCTGCGCAACGACAGCAGAGTTGCCCACATTTTAACCTGTGCAGACTACTGGGTTGCCACCCTGCTGGATCCCCGGTACAAAGACAATGTGCCCACCTTACTTCCTACACTGGAGCGTGATAGGAAGATGCGCGAGTACAAGCGCACGTTGGTAGACGCGCTACTGAGAGCATTCCCAAATGTCACAGCCCAAGGCGAAGGCAGAGGAGGAGCAAGAGGTCGCCAACGCAGCTGTGTCACGGCCAGCTCCTCTGAGGGCAGGGTTAGCACGGCAGAGATGTGGAAAAGTTTTGTCACCACGCCACAGCTAACTGCACCACCACCTGATACGGAACGTGTTAGCAGGAGGCAACATTTCACTAACATGGTGGAACAGTACCTGTGCACACCCTCCACGTACTGACTGATGGTTCGGCCCCATTCAACTTCTGGATCTCCAAATTGTCCACGTGGCCAGAACTAGCCTTTTATGCCTTGGAGGTGCTGGCCTACCCGGCGGCCAGCGTTTTGTCTGAACATGTATTCAGCACGGCAGGGGGCGTCATTACAGACAAACTCAGCCGCCTGTCTACAGCCAATGTGGACAAGCTGACGTTCATAAAAATGAACCAGGCATGGATCCCACAGGACCTGTCCATCCCTTGTGCAGATTAAATATTAACTTCCTCCCCTTAACAATATATTATTCTACTCCAGGGCACTTCCTCATTCAATACTATTTTTATTTTCATTTTACCATTATATTGCGGGCAACCCAAAGTTGAATGAAACTCTCCTCTGCCTGGGTGCCGGGGCCTAAATGTGTGACAGTGGCCTGTTCCAGTGGTGGGTGACGTGAAGCCTGATTCTCTGCTATGACATGAAGACAGATTCTGTGCTGACATAAGGCCAGATTCTCTGTTACGGGACCTCTCTCCTCTGTCTGGGTGCCTGGGCCTAAATATGTGACAGTGGCCTGTTCCAGTGGTGGGTGACGTGAAGCCTGCTCCTCTGCTATGACATGAACACTGATTCTGCGCGCTGACATAAGGCCAGATTCTCTGTTACGGGACCTCTCTCCTTTGTCTGGGTGCCGGGCCTAAATATGTGACAGTGGCCTGTTCCAGTGGTGGGTGACGTGAAGCCTGATTCTCTGCTATGACATGAAGACAGATTCTGTGCTGACATAAGGCCAGATTCTCTGTTACGGGACCTCTCTCCTCTGCCTGGGTGCCTGGGCCTAAATATGTGACAGTGGCCTGTTCCAGTGGTGGGTGACGTGAAGCCTGATTCTCTGCTATGACATGAAGATTGATTCTGCGCTGACATAAGGCCAGATTCTCTGTTACGGGACCTCTCTCCTCTGTCTGGGTGCCGGGACCTAAATACGTGACAGTGGCCTGTTCCAGTGGTGGGTGACGTGAAGCCTGATTCTCTGCTATGACATGAAGACTGATTCTGCGCTGACATAAGGCCAGATTCTCTGTTACGGGACCTCTCTCCTCTGTCTGGGTGCCGGGGCCTAAATATGTGACAGTGGCCTGTTCCAGTGGTGGGTGACGTGAAGCCTGATTCTCTGCTATGACATGAAGACAGATTCTGTGCTGACATAAGGCCAGATTCTCTGTTACGGGACCTCTCTCCTCTGCCTGGTGCCTGGGCCTAAATATGTGACAGTGGCCTGTTCCAGTGGTGGGTGACGTGAAGCCTGATTCTCTGCTATGACATGAAGATTGATTCTGCGCTGACATAAGGCCAGATTCTCTGTTACGGGACCTCTCTCCTCTGTCTGGGTGCCGGGGCCTAAATATGTGACAGTGGCCTGTTCCAGTGGTGGGTGACGTGAACCCTGATTCTCTGCTATGACATGAAGACAGATTCTGCGCTGACATAAGGCCAGATTCTCTGTTACGGGACCTCTCTCCTCTGCCTGGGTGCCTGGGCCTAAATATGTGACAGTGGCCTGTTCCAGTGGTGGGTGACGTGAAGCCTGATTCTCTGCTATGACATGAAGATTGATTCTGCGCTGACATAAGGCCAGATTCTCTGTTACGGGACCTCTCTCCTCTGTCTGGGTGCTGGGACCTAAATACGTGACAGTGGCCTGTTCCAGTGGTGGGTGACGTGAAGCCTGATTCTCTGCTATGACATGAAGACTGATTCTGCGCTGACATAAGGCCAGATTCTCTGTTACGGGACCTCTCTCCTCTGTCTGGGTGCCGGGGCCTAAATATGTGACAGTGGCCTGTTCCAGTGGTGGGTGACGTGAAGCCTGATTCTCTGCTATGACATGAAGACAGATTCTGTGCTGACATAAGGCCAGATTCTCTGTTACGGGACCTCTCTCCTCTGCCTGGGTGCCTGGGCCTAAATATGTGACAGTGGCCTGTTCCAGTGGTGGGTGACGTGAAGCCTGATTCTCTGCTATGACATGAAGATTGATTCTGCGCTGAAATAAGGCCAGATTCTCTGTTACGGGACCTCTCTCCTCTGTCTGGGTGCCGGGGCCTAAATATGTGACAGTGGCCTGTTCCAGTGGTGGGTGACGTGAAGCCTGATTCTCTGCTATTACATGAAGACTGATTTTCTGCTGACATGAAGCCTGAATCACTGTTATGGGACCTCTCTCCTCTGCCTGGGTGCCTGGGCCTAAATATGTGGCAGTGGCCTGTTCCAGTGGTGGGTGACGTGAAGCCTGATTCTCTGCTATGACATGAAGACTGATTCTCTGCTGACATGAAGCCTGAATCTCTGTTATGGGACCTCTCTCCTCTGCCTGGGTGCCTGGGCCTAAATATGTGACAGTGGCCTGTTCCAGTGGTGGGTGACGTGAAGCCTGATTCTCTGCTATGACATGAAGACTAGTGTTGAGCGCGAATATTCGAATTGTGAATTTTTTTCTCGAATATCGCAATTTCGAGATTTCGCGAATATTTAGAATATCGTTCTATATATTCGCGAAATCGAATATTCTTTTTTTTTCTTTTTTTTTTTTATATTATATTTTTTTCTTTCCCACTTCCCTAAAATTGTTCTTACCTGTCCTTTGGATTCCTGGCTTCCTGGCTGCTCCAGTCAGTGGCGTTTTCAACTTACTGCTATATTCCATATTAGCTAAATTACAATCTAATCTATATGTGTATTTTATGAAATTTCGCAATAGTCGCAATTGCGATGCGAGTAATATAACACGAAATATTCGCATGAAGATTTCAACTTAGCACTGCTATACTCCATATTCTAGCCTAATATGGAATATAGCTGTGCTAAGTTAGCACTGCTATATTCCATATTAGGCTAGAATATGGAATATAGCAGTGCTAAGTTGAAATCTTCATGCAAATATTTCGTGTTATATTAGTTGCATCGCAATTTCGACTTTTTCAAATGTTCTTAATATTGCTCTAAACTTCGTCTTTTAGAAATTTCGTAATATTGCTCTAACTTCGTCTCTTAGAATATTACGAATATTCTAAAAGACGAAGTTAGAGCAATATTAAGAAATTTCGTAAAATACACATATAGATTGTAATTTAGCTAATATAGTGCTATAATCCCTTTTTTTCCTGTAATTTTTTTTGCCTCTTCTGAACCTAAGTTTTGTAAAATATGTACACTATTAAAAATTATTACTATAGCAGTATATTAGCTTAAATACAATCTATGTGTATTTTACGAAATTTCGTAATATTGCTCTAACTTCGTCTTTTAGAATATTACGAATATTCTAAAAGACAAGGTTAGAGCAATATTAAGAACATTTGCAAAAGTCGAAATTGCGATGCGAGTAATATAACACGAAATAGTCGCATGAAGATTTCAACTTAGCACAGCTATATTCCATATTAGGCTAGAATATGGAATATAGCAGTGCTAAGTTTAAATCTTCATGCGACTATTTCGTGTTCTATTACTCGCATCGCAATTTCGACTTTTGCAAATGTTCTTAATATTGCTCTAACTTCGTCTTTTAGAATATTCGTAATATTCTAAGAGACGAAGTTAGAGCAATATTACGAAATTTCGTAAAATACACATATTAGCCTAGCCATAGTCATTAGCATAGGAACGTTGCCTTATACTATCAAGATAAATTTTCGCAATATGCGAAAAAAAAATTAGCGATAATTGGAATAATTGCGAATATTCGATTTCGACGAATATAACACGAATATTCATGCGAATATTCGCGAAATATCGCAAAATCGAATATGGCACCTCCCGCTCATCACTAATGAAGACTGATTCTGCGCTGACATAAGGCCAGATTCTCTGTTATGGGACCTCTCTCCTCTGTCTGGGTGCCGGGGCCTAAATGTGTGACAGTGGCCTGTTCCAGTGGTGGGTGACGTGAAGCCTGATTCTCTGCTATGACATGAAGACAGATTCTGTGCTGACATAAGGTCAGATTCTCTGTTACGGGACCTCTCTCCTCTGTCTGGGTGCCGGGGCCTAAATATGTGACAGTGGCCTGTTCCAGTGGTGGGTGACGTGAAGCCTGATTCTCTGCTATGACATGAAGACTGATTCTGCGCTGACATGAAGCCATATTCTCTGCTATGGCATGAAGAGACTGATTCTCTGCTGACATGAAGCCAGATTCTTTGCTATGGCATGAGAGAGACTGATTCTCTGCTGACGTGAAGCCAGATTCTCTGCTATGGGACCTCTGTCCAATTGATATTGGTTAATTTTTTATTTTTTTATTTTTATTTTAATTCATTTTCCTATCCACATTTGTTTGCAGGGGATTTACCTACATGTTGCTGCCTTTTGCAGCCCTCTAGCTCTTTCCTGGGCTGTTTTACAGCCTTTTTAGTGCCCAAAAGTTCGGGTCACCATTGACTTCAATGGGGTTCGAGTTCGGGACGAAGTTCCGGTCGGGTTCGGATCCCGAACCCGAACATTTCCGGGAAGTTCGGCCGAACTTCTCGAACACGAACATCCAGGTGTTCGCTTAACTCTAAGCGGAACCTCAGGCTGAATAGACGCCGTAGGAGCCAGGCACTGCGACGCGAACGTGCTGCTCGACCAGACTCCCCCGGCGCAGCCAGCGACCCTTCAGAGGAGGACGGCAAGCGCCATCTGGAGGATCTGGAGCGCCTGCTCCACGCCGAGCCACCAGACCTGCGGCGGGAGTGACGCCTGCAGGAACCGCGCCGACCGCGTCTCCTGCTCTCCGGAGAGGAGGACGATGAGCTGGACCGAACCCTGCGCTGGCGTGACCCATTGGGGACAGGAGGGGGGGCGGCAGAGAGTAAGAATTAACTGCAGGGGCAGAAAGGGGGTCCACCCGCACCCCATCATCAGTATAAGAAAAGGGGGCGGCCACCTCCACAATTGCCGCTGGTGGCAGAGCCCCATCTAATTGCAGCTGCCCCTTGGGGACATGAGGGGCCAAGGGCTGAGAAGCTGGAGGGGTGAGGGGGAGACTCCGGGAGGAGGAGCTGCTGGCCTGCGCACCCATTACCAAACCACCGCTCCAAGCCGCAGTTAAACAAGCGGCGGCAGGACGGGACATGAGGGGAGAGGGAACCGGAAGGGGCGGAGCCACCGCTCACTCGGCAGCACAGGGGACCTGCCGGCCAGCGTGAGAAGCATCAGCATTCAAGTTAAGGGGAAATGAAGGGGGGGGACTGTGCCCGAACCTAGCGGGGGGGCGGATGAGCCGAGCAGACCGCCTGCCCCCCACCGCAGTACCGGGATCCACGGACATTACCTCCCCAGGGGCGCACGCCAAGCCAGGGGAGGAGGATGGCTGAGGGGAACCGAGGCTGCTCAAAAATGAGCGCAGCCATCCCTCACTCCCCCTCCGCCATTCTCGCCCTCAAAGCCTCCAGCAGGGGGACATCTGAGGCGGCCATCTTCATGCGGACAGAGCGCTTGGAATCCACAAAGCGCTTCCGCTCAAAGAGGAAGAGGAGAGGCGGGACAGTGGCATATATGCCCTCCTGGACGCCCGCCCCCTCTCCAAACCAGATCCCTACATTAACTCCTAAATGCCTAAGCAAAACGGGCACCAGGGAAGATAATACAAAAAAGGGGATAAGAAAGGGGGGGGGACCACCAGTCCCTGCCCACCCTCCCTAAGCCGTCGGGTGGCCACCAGGCGATAGTAGATTGGGTTACTGACAGTGGATCCAGTTCCTTCACATTGTCTCCCACCCAGTCTCCTGCTGAAAGACCACAGTTGGCACCTGCAGCCGATTTCCATCAGTCTTTCACCTCACCCCCTTGCAAATCAGCCAAGCAGTCTGAGCCCCAAGTCATGCAGCAGTCTCTTCTGCTTGTTGATGACTCTGTTAGCAGGGTTTCCCAGGGACATCCATCTAGCCCTGCCCCAGAAGTGGAAGAGATTGAGTGCACCGATTCCCAACCACTTATTTTTCAAGATAAGTACATGGGAGGACCATCGCAGCACGTCTCGGATGATGACGAAAAACAGGTGCCAACTGCTGGGGCTTTCGAAGGTGTGCAGACCAACAAGGAAGGCAGGGGTGAAGACTGGGTGGAAGATGATGTGGAGGATGATGAGGTCCTCGACCCCACATGGAATCAAGGACATGCGAGTGACCGATGTAGTTTGGAGGAAGAGGCGGTGGTCGCACAGAGCCACCAGCACAGCAGAAGAGGGAGCAGGGTGCAAAAGCGGGGCAGCCGCCCCCTAGACAGTACGCCTCCTACTGCCCACCGCAGCAATGGACCGAGCACACCACAATCAGCTCCAAGGAGTTCCCTGGCGTGGCAGTTCTTCAGACAATGTGCTGACGACAAGACACGAGTGGTTTGCACGCTGTGCCATCAGATCCTGAAGTGAGGCATAAACGTTCTCAACCTGAGCACATTCTGCATGACCAGGCATTTAAGTGCAAAACATGAGCTGCAGTGGAGTAGACACCTCAAAAACTCCTGCTCCTCCTGCTTCCTCTTCTGCTGCAGTCTTGGCCTCTTCATCCACCTCTGGAGTGACAGTGCCACCTGCCACCCCGCAAACAAAGGATCTGCTAGCAACACCAACACCTGGGTCACCAAGTGCAATGAGCAGGACACTGGGTCAGTTGGGGCTGCTATGCAGTGGGTCAGATTTATAGGTGAATAAGTTTGTGACGCCAGGTACTATAGCAGGGCCCTTTAAGATGGTATGAGCACACGTACTAGGTAAGGAATGCCAGAGGGGGAGATTGTCTCTGTATTGTGTCAACGGTGTCTCCTACCTGTAGTACGGCTGGACTCCTGTATCCTGGCTCACATACAACAAAATTGAGTGCTGTAAATAGGAGTAACTGAGGAATGATGGAATTCACCACAGAAAATAGGGTCCAACTTGTCTTACTTGATGGTACTATATATGCAGCTTTAGATCCATACAATGTTACAGCTTAAGTCTAGGATCCCAGCAGGTTTTGGCTAATATGTGGCATGACCAGCGTATTGTCAAGTCGTTTTACCTCCCACTCTCCCCCTCCTTCCCCAAATAAAGACACAACTCCACTGGTGGATTTATTGGCCACAGCAGCCATTTATTTATTAATAATAATAATTTAAGCATAAATAACATATAACATAACCAATCCAAGGCCTTCCCACCTGAAGGCCCCCCCCGCCCAAGAAAAAACTTCCAGACCACAGAGAAACTAGCCCAGCACGGAGAGGGTCCTTGGAGCCCCGTAAAACCTGACGGATAACAGCCCCCGTGCCCTCAATTAAATTACCTCCAGCCGATAAACGCTCAGCTCGGAGCAGAACCGGTAACCATGGGCAACAACCGTGGGGCAGATACCCGCCATATCACACCCAAACATCCAATACCTGGGAGTCCAGGAGCCCCTTTGGCTCCCTCCCCACCATACCAGAGCCACCATAACCACCAACTCCAAGGACCCCACCCCCGCCATGGCCGCTATGACAATTGCGTCCCTGCTGGACCAAAATCCACCCATAAACCACATCAACCATGACCGCCACTGGCTTCCCTACCCAACCAGCAGCCAAAGGGTGGGTGGGAGGGGGCTGCTGAAAAGACTGTTGTCCCGCCAAAGATGACCCTGATCCCGCCTCCCGCTACCCCCTTTTAAACCCTACAGTCCTCCCCTAACGCCCCTCCACCTCTCATCCTTGCAATACCCCTTAACCCTAAGCCTCCCAACTCACTCCCTCCAAACGCCTGTCATGCCAGGCCTACCCCCAGTCTTGCAGCCTTAAGTCCGGCCTGTACTTGACCAGCGTATTGTCAAGTCGTTTTTCCTCCCACTCTCCCTCCTTCCCCAAATAAAGGACACAACTCCACTGGTGGATTTTATTGGCCACAGCAGCCATTTATTTATTAATAATAATAATTTAACCATAAATAACATATACATAACCAATCCAAGGCCTTCCCACCTGAAGGCCCCCCGCCCAAGAAAAAACTTCCAGACCACAGAGAAACATGCCCAGCACGGAAGGGTCCTTGGACGCCCCGTAAAAACCTGACGGATAACAGCCCCGTGCCCTCAATTAAATTACCTCCAGCCAATAAACGCCAGCTCGGAGGCAGATACCGCGTAAACCAGTGGCAAACAACCGTGGGGCAGATACCCGCCATATCACACCCAAACATCCAATACCTGGGGAGTCCAGAGCCCCTTTGGCTCCCTCCCCACCATGCCATGAGCCACCATAACCACCAACTCCAAGGACTCCACCCCCGCACGACCAAGGGGGTGACGCCTCACCTCCTTGCGTCCCGCCCACACCCGCAGCGCAACCTCGATTCCATCCTGTATTCCTGAACACCACAGGTCGATACCCACCGCGTTTAGATGAACCCCCATCTGTCCTCCAAAAAGCCCCCCCTCTCCCGCTCCAGCTCCCTAAGCCGGACTGCAACACCACCATTCCTCACCACAAACCGGCCCACTGCCCTATTAACCTTTATCCGGGCTTTGTTCAACCTCTCTACCGACCTAGCGTCTCTCCACTGCTTACGCGGCACATATCGACCAGACCGTAACCATACCAGGACACTGCCGCCCACAAACGCAGCAAATCAAACTTTATATCCCTCGTAAGTCACGAAAAGGGAGCCCCCCCCAAATCGTTAACCCCCTACGTGTAACACCAAAACCCCCCGGATACGAGTCTAGCCTGGTAAAATTATAAATTCTGGAAGAACCCGGCTCCACAACATACCTCTAATCCCCAACCAACGAACCACCGCCACCTCCCTAGAAAAGCCCAACTGCCTTCCATCCGGCAGGACTGCTGCTCGCAACGCTCCCCAAAACACGTACGAGTGCCCCATAATCCACACCAGGCACGCCACTCCACCTGAAAGAAGCACAAAATAAAATACGTCAACCGGGCAGCAAAGAACAGCTCTCCACCCAGTTCCCTCCGCCCAACAACACTAACATTCTCCCCCCGGTTATAACAACGCCGGCCTAACATAGGACCGGAAAGCGCAGCGACTCCCATCGCCCAATGCGGCGAATAGCCCCTCGTCACTCAATCCTCTCCTAGCCGCCTCGGTGGCAGCACCGATCCGGAATGAATGCCCCCCAAACAACGCTGGGTCCCTGCCCAGCCCTTTTAAACATGCTCGAAATACCGCTATAAACTGGAATCTAGAAGGAAGGACCCGTCATCGTGCCACCAACAACGGTCCCCGCTCCCCCCCAACCTCCTGCCCCCAAAAATTCCTAAGACACTGAACTGGGCACGCATCCGACCCCTGCCACCTGATATAAAAACCACCCGACAACCCCGGCCCAACTGATCAGTTTTCGACCGCCGAATAACAAACTCACCCTGTCCTGAAATAAAAACACCGTCTTCACCCTGCAGTCCCCCTGCTCTGCACTTTACTCAGGCTAACCAATTCTCCAATGCAGCAACGCACCACAGAAAGCCAACGAAAAGGGCAACTTAAACAGCCTAACTTCACACACTGATACACAGACCTTTTGCACCTGCTCCAATATCTCCCCTAACAACTCGAAGGAAACCGGCCTGCGCCAATCCCCACCCGGTGCCCGCCTCCTCCAACCCTTCAAAGCCTGCAATACCCAGAATGATTTAGTCACATCCCACCTATTATCCCGACCTTACAACCAAAAGCCACCCCTGCCATAAACTTACTCATTCTGGGACACTGACCATCCCTACTCTCTGCAGTGCCCCACAAAAAGCAACATCATAGCCCCTTCCTCCAACCCACACCCCTGAAAACGCTTCCCCCTCCATTCCTCCCATAATCTCCAAGCCCTGTCGTATGCCGCCCAACTCCCCCCCGACAGGGATCCCCTCACCAAATCGCCAGCCGACCAAATGGCAGCTTCCACAGTTCCTGCGGGAAACTCGTTCCTTGTACGTCCGCTTCTGGTGCCAGCACCCGGAAACGCTCCCACTGAAAACGAGACAAAGCATCCGCAATTGAGTTACTCACCCCTGGTACATGGGACGCTACAATCCAAGCATTCAACGACAAGCAACTCAAAACCAAATGTTGAAAGCAAACAGACAACCGGCGGTGACGAGGCCCGAAACACGGTTAATGGCCTCCACAACCCCCAAATTATCGCAGTGAAATCGCACCTTCCTGTTCCTGAAATGTTCCCCCCAAACGGACACCGCTACCACAATGGGAAAGAGTTCCAGCAACACCAGATTTTTTACCCAGCCCTCCTCTTGCCATTGCACAGGCCACTCCCCTACACACCAACGACCTTGTAAGTACGCCCCAAACCCGCACCCCCCAGCCGCATCCGTAAAAAGGTCAAGATCCGCTGCCAACACCCCCTCCGCCATCCACAAAGACCGCCCGTTATACAGTTTTAAAAAGGAAGCCCACACCCACAAGTCCCCCCGGAGTTCACGGGGTAAGCCGTACAAAATGATGAGGGGCTGAACTCCAGCTGTCGCCTGTGCCAACCTTCTACAAAAAATCCGCCCCATGGGCATAATCCGACAGGCAAGTTGAGTTTTCCCAGCAAGGACTGCAATTCCCACAGACGCAGCTTCCTCCGCCCACAGGCCGCGCGAGCACCCCTCGCAGATCCTCAACCTTGTCGTCCGGCAACCGACTTCCATAGCCACCGTATCAATGACTATCCCCAGAAACAACTCAGAGCAGTCGCAGGACCCTCCGTCTTTTCTGACGCCAAAGGAACCCCAAACAGTCGCGCCATAACTTCGAACGAATGCAGCATCACAGAGCACCCCTTCGACTCCGGCGGCCCAATAACAAAAAAATCGTCCAAATAATGGATAATAGAACCCCAACCCGACCAATCCCTCGCCACCCATTCCAAAAATGTACTAAACTTCTCAAAATAGGAACATGAAACCGAACAACCCATGGGCAAACAGCGATCCACGAAAAAACCCCCGTCCCAAAAACAACCCAACAAGTGCTGACAATCCGGATGAACCGGTAGAAGACGGAACGCCGCCTCAATATCTACTTTCGCCAGCAAAGCCCCTTGCCCATAAAACCGAACCCAACGAACCGCCTCATCAAACGACGTATACACCACCGAACACAACTCTGGCGCGATACCGTCATTAACCGAACCTCCCTTCGGAAATGAAAGGTGATGTATCAAACGAAACTTATTAGGTACCCTCTTTGGTACAAACCCCCAACGGCGATACCCCGCAAATCCGGCATCGGCAGATCCTTGAAGGGGCCTGCCATGCGACCCAATGCCACCTCTTTGTTTAATTTTTCCGTCACCACCCCTGGAAGCTCCCTCGCCGACCTCAAGTTCTTAGACTCTTGCAAAATTTCCCCCTCCACGAACGGGATACGAAAACCTCTTCAAAACCTGACAACAAAAAACCCGCCGCTGCCACATTCGGATACCTATTTAGGAAGGGCGCCATCTCGGTTACTCGGATGGGCGTCTGCCCCTTTTCCAGCCGAATCGCTCCAACCCCTCCCTTTTCGACCCCTGAAGCACCGCTGTGCTCCATGACTCCCTCCACATGAGGAACATTCGTGCTTGAACTTGCACTTGTCCCCATACTTACATCCCCCTTCATTGAACAGGAAGCATAAACCCTTTTGAGAGGCCGCCGAGCGTTCCGCTTGCCCAGAACCCCCCCGGCTCCCCCTGGAAAGGACTGCCCCCCCCTGACTGGAGCCATCACCCTCATCCACAATCCGATGTCCTTATGGTCCCACCGGATGGTGGACCGAGCCGCTTTTCGTTGTCTAAATTGCTCATCGTACCTCAACCATCCCATCCCCCCATATGTCCGATAAGCCTCTCCTATTGCATCCAGGTAACAGAAAAGCGCGGAACAATTTTCCGGCGCCTTTTCCCCAATGACACTGGCCAGGATAACGAACGCCTGCATCCAGTTCGAGAAAGGTCCGCGGAATCAAACGGCATCGCCGCCTGTCCTCATCCTCCTTCTTCTTATCCTCCCTCCTATCTCTATCCAAATTAAACCGTTCTAGCGGGAGCAATGAGAATATGTCCACGTACTCCCCCTTCCATATTTTTTCCCTCAACTCTGACTTAAGGTGAGCCCCCAGTGGCCCTTCAAAACAAACGTTATACCTCCCCTCTCGCCCCATCGTCCAACCGTGGTTCCACCCCATCCTTTTCCCGTATTCGCTTCCTTATCTCTACCACCGGCCTTGTCCACCGGACCTGTCACTGGAACCCCCCAATGACCCACCACTGCCTGCGCCCGCGATCCCGCCGTCCCCCGGCCCAACAGACCAGCCGTCTGCCCCTGACCCCCGGACCCTGCCCCTTGTATGCCCCAAGCCGCCACCGGAGACCCTGTCCCTGGCCCCACATTTACCAACCCCTTCACTAAATCCCTCAACCCTCCTAACAATGCCTCTAACCCCCCCGCACAGACCCCTGTGGGCCCCCCCCAACCCCAGGACCCCCCCCAATACAAGCCACCGCTAATGCTGAATCCCCTTGAATCTCACCTGGCTGTGTGGACGCTGTGATTCCACCAGCCGGAACGTGATGTCGTGGATCTTGACCGGCGCTGATCTCCCCTCTGGACAATCTCCAATCTTCAGCACTACCAGTGCCCACTCTTGCTGCTTGAGATCCCAGAGCCTGCAGTTCTGCAGCTCGCCCACTAGAGGCCGCCATTTCCCGGCTGAGACTGACACTGGAGCCTGCAATACTGCAGCTCGACCACTGGAGGCCGCCATTTCCCCAGAAGACGTCGATGCTGAGCCAGCTCCGTGCTGCCCGATCAGAGAATCCTGCTCCCGGCCGCCATCTTGACCACGCCGTCCCCCAGATGGATCCCGGACTTCGCTCCCACGGCATGCCAGGTGAGCCCGCACTGGCCCACCTGCCGATCCTGGTCCCGCTCCCACGTCGCCTGATTCAGGGGTGGAGATGTCAGGTCTCTCCTGCCCAGGGCCCCGCCGTGAAACCGGATTCCTCCCGGCACGCGACCGCCCGGCTCTACTGCTCCTACCTGCGGTGCGTGCCGGAGGGTCCCTGATGGGGCTCCGTACCCGGCGCCGGACCCTCGGGGTCTCCTCCGGACTTAGGCGCGCCGGAGGCCTGGTCCTCCGCGGCCGGCGAATAGGGAGGGCTGTGGAGGCCGAATCCCCTGACCCCGGAAGCAAGCCTTGAACCGTCGCCTGGAGCCATTCGGGTCCCTTGCTCTCAGCTGCCGCCCGGAGCTGCGCCAGCAAAGCATCAACAGAAGACATCTTCGGGAAAAGGTCAGTCACTAACGAGGTAACGCAGCAGCAGGACAGGGGCTGCTGAAAGACTGTTGTCCCGCACAAGATGACCCTGATCCCGCCTCCCGCTACCCCTTTTAAACCCTACAGTCCTCCCCTAACGCCCCTCCACCTCTCATCCTTGCAATACCCTTAAACCCTAAGCCTCCCAACTCACTCCCTCCAAACGCCTGTCATGCCAGGCCTACCCCCAGTCTTGCAGCCTTAAGTCCGGCCTGTACTTGACCAGCGTATTGTCAAGTCGTTTTACCTCCCACTCTCCCCTCCTTCCCCAAATAAAGACACAACTCCACTGGTGGCCACAGCAGCCATTTATTTATTAATAATAATAATTTAACCATAAATAACATATAACATAACCAATCCAAGGCCTTCCCACCTGAAGGCCCCCCGCCCAAGAAAAAACTTCCAGACCACAGAGAAACATGCCCAGCACGGAAGGGTCCTTGGAGCCCCGTAAAACCTGACGGATAACAGCCCCGTGCCCTCAATTAAATTACCTCCAGCCAATAAACGCCAGCTCGGAGGCAGAACCGGTAACCATGGGCAACAACCGTGGGGCAGATACCCGCCATATCACACCCAAACATCCAATACCTGGGGAGTCCAGAGCCCCTTTGGCTCCCTCCCCACCATGCCAGAGCCACCATAACCACCAACTCCAAGGACCCACCCCCGCCACGACCCAAGGGGGTGACGCCTCACCTCCTTGCGTCCCGCCACACCCGCAGCGCAACCTCGATTCCATCCTGTATTCCTGAACACCACAGGTCGATACCCACCGCGTTTAGATGAACCCCATCTGTCCTCCAAAAAGCCCCCTCTCCCGCCTCCAGCTCCCTATGCCGGACTGCAACACCACCATTCCTCACCACAAACCGGCCCACTGCCCTATTAACCTTTATCCGGGCTTTGTTCAACCTCTCTACCGACCTAGCGTCTCTCCACTGCTTACGCGGCACCATATCCGACCAGACCGTAACCATACCAGGACACTGCGCCCACAAACGCAGCAAATCAAACTTTATATCCCTCGTAAGCTCACGAAAAGGGCGCCCCCCCAAATCGTTACCCCCTACGTGTAACACCAAAAACCCCGGATACGAGTCTAGCCTGGTAAAATTATAAAATTCTGGAAGAACCCGGCTCCACAACATACCTCTAATCCCCAACCAACGAACCACCGCCACCTCCCTAGAAAAGCCCAACTGCCTTCCATCCGGCCTGACTGCTGCTCGCAACGCTCCCCAAAACACGTACGAGTGCCCCATAATCCACACCAGGCACGCCACTCCACCTGAAAGAAGCACAAAATAAAATACGTCAACCGGGCAGCAAAGAACAGCTCTCCACCCGTTCCCTCCGCCCAACAACACTAACATTCTCCCCCCCCGGTTATAACAACGCCGGCCTAACATAGGACCGGAAGCGCAGCGACTCCCATCGCCCAATGCGGCGAATAGCCTCGTCACTCAATCCTCTCCTAGCCGCCTCGGTGGCAGCACCGATCCGGAATGAATGCCCCCCAAACAACGCTGGGTCCCTGCCCAGCCCTTTTAAACATGCTCGAAATACCGCTATAAACTGGAATCTAGAAAGGAAGGACCCGTCATCGTGCACCAACAACGGTCCGCTCCCCCCAACCTCCTGCCCCCAAAAATTCCTAAGACACTGAACTGGGCACGCATCCGACCCTGCCACCTGATATAAAACCACCCGACAACCCCGGCCCAACTGATCAGTTTTCGACCGCCGAATAACAAACTCCACCCTGTCCTGAAATAAAAACACGTCTTCACCCTGCAGTCCCCCTGCTCTGCACTTACTCAGGCTAACCAATTCTCCAATGCGCAACGCACCAAAGAAAGCCAACGAAAAGGCCAACTTAAACAGCCTAACTTCACTCACTGATACACAGACCTTTTGCACCTGCTCCAATATCTCCCTAACAACTCGAAGGAAACCGGCCTGCGCCAATCCCCACCCGGTGCCCGCCTCCTCCAACCCTTCAAAGCCTGCAATACCCAGAATGATTTAGTCACATCCACTATATCCCGACCCTTACAACCAAAAGCCACCCCTGCCATAAACTTACTCATTCTGGACACTGACCATCCCTCCTCTCTGCAGTGCCCCACAAAAAGCAACATCATAGCCCCTTCCTCCAACCCACACCCCTGAAACGCTCCCCTCCATTCCTCCCATAATCTCCAAGCCCTGTCGTATGCCGCCCAACTCCCCCCCGACAGGGATCCCCTCACCAAATCGCCAGCCGACCAAATGGCAGCTTCCACAGTTCCTGCGGGGAAACTCGTTCCTTGTACGTCCGCTTCTGGTGCCAGCACCCGGAAACGCTCCCACTGAAAACGAGACAAAGCATCCGCAATTGAGTTACTCACCCCTGGTACATGGGACGCTACAATCCAAGCATTCAACGACAAGCAACTCAAAACCAAATGTTGAAGCAAACAGACAACCGGCGGTGACGAGGCCGAAACACGGTTAATGGCCTCCACAACCCCCAAATTATCGCAGTGAAATCGCACCTTCCTGTTCCTGAAATGTTCCCCCCAAACGGACACCGCTACCACAATGGGAAAGAGTTCCAGCAACACCAGATTTTTACCCAGCCCTCCTCTTGCCATTGCACAGGCCACTCCCCTACACACCAACGACCTTGTAAGTACGCCCCAAACCCGCACCCCCCAGCCGCATCCGTAAAAAGGTCAAGATCCGCTGCCAACACCCCCTCCGCCATCCACAAAGACCGCCCGTTATACCGTTTTAAAAAGGAAGCCCACACCCACAAGTCCCCCCGGAGTTCACGGGTAAGCCGTAGGAAAATGATGAGGGGCCTGAACTCCAGCTGTCGCCTGTGCCAACCTTCTACAAAAAATCCGCCCCATGGGCATAATCCGACAGGCAAAGTTGAGTTTTCCCAGCAAGGACTGCAATTCCCACAGACGCAGCTTCCTCCGCCCACAGGCCGCCGCGAGCACCCCTCGCAGATCCTCAACCTTGTCGTCCGGCAACCGACATTCCATAGCCACCGTATCAATGACTATCCCCAGAAAACTCAGAGCAGTCGCAGGACCCTCCGTCTTTTCTGACGCCAAAGGAACCCCAAACAGTCGCGCCATAACTTCGAACGAATGCAGCATCACAGAGCACCCCTTCGACTCCGGCGGCCCAATAAACAAAAAATCGTCCAAATAATGGATAATAGAACCCCAACCCGACCAATCCCTCGCCACCCATTCCAAAAATGTACTAAACTTCTCAAAATAGGAACATGAAACCGAACAACCCATGGGCAAACAGCGATCACGAAAAAACCCCCGTCCCAAAAACAACCCAACAAGTGCTGACAATCCGGATGAACCGGTAGAAGACGGAACGCCGCCTCAATATCTACTTTCGCCAGCAAAGCCCCTTGCCCATAAAACCGAACCCAACGAACCGCCTCATCAAACGACGTATACACCCACCGAACACAACTCTGGCGCGATACCGTCATTAACCGAACCTCCCTTCGGAAATGAAAGGTGATGTATCAAACGAAACTTATTAGGTACCCTCTTTGGTACAACCCCCAACGGCGATACCCGCAAATCCGGCATCGGCAGATCCTTGAAGGGGCCTGCCATGCGACCCAATGCCACCTCTTTGTTTAATTTTTCCGTCACCACCCCTGGAAGCTCCCTCGCCGACCTCAAGTTCTTAGACTCTTGCAAAATTTCCCCCTCCACGAACGGGATACGAAAACCCTCTTCAAAACCTGACAACAAAAAACCCGCCGCTGCCACATTCGGATACCTATTTAGGAAGGGCGCCATCTCGGTTACTCGGATGGGCGTCTGCCCCTTTTCCAGCCGAATCGCTCCAACCCCTCCCTTTTCGACCCTGAAGCACCGCTGTGCTCCATGACTCCCTCCACATGAGGAACATTCGTGCTTGAACTTGCACTTGTCCCCATACTTACATCCCCCTTCATTGAACAGGAAGCATAAACCCTTTTGAGAGGCCGCCGAGCGTTCCGCTTGCCCAGAACCCCCGGCTCCCCCTGGAAAGGACTGCCCCCCCCTGACCGGAGCCATCACCCTCATCCACAATCCGATGTCCTTATGGTCCCACCGGATGGTGGACCGGGCCGCTTTTCGTTGTCTAAATTGCTCATCGTACCTCAACCATCCCATCCCCCCATATGTCCGATAAGCCTCTCCTATTGCATCCAGGTAACAGAAAAGCGCGGAACAATTTTCCGGCGCCTTTTCCCCAATGACACTGGCCAGGATAACGAACGCCTGCATCCAGTTCGAGAAAGTCCGCGGAATCAAACGGCATCGCCGCCTGTCCTCATCCTCCTTCTTCTTATCCTCCCTCCTATCTCTATCCAAATTAAACCGTTCTAGCGGGAGCAATGAGAATATGTCCACGTACTCCCCCTTCCATATTTTTTCCCTCAACTCTGACTTAAGGTGAGCCCCCAGTGGCCCTTCAAAACAAACGTATACCTCCCCTCTCGCCCCATCGTCCAACCGTGGTTCCACCCCATCCTTTTCCGTATTCGCTTCCTTATCTCTACCACCGGCCTTGTCCACCGGACCTGTCACTGGAACCCCCAAAGACCCACCACTGCCTGCGCCCGCGATCCCGCCGTCCCCCGGCCCAACAGACCCAGCCGTCTGCCCCTGACCCCCGGACCCTGCCCCTTGTATGCCCCAAGCCGCCACCGGAGACCCTGTCCCTGGCCCCACATTTACCAACCCCTTCACTAAATCCCTCAACCCTCCTAACAATGCCTCTAACCCCCCCGCAACAGACCCCTGTGGGCCCCCCCCAACCCCAGGACCCCCCCCAATACAAGCCACCGCTAATGCTGAATCCCCTTGAATCTCACCTGGCTGTGTGGACGCTGTGATTCCACCAGCCGGAACGTGATGTCGTGGATCTTGACCGGCGCTGATCTCCCCTCTGGACAATCTCCAATCTTCAGCACTACCAGTGCCCACTCTTGCTGCTTGAGATCCCAGAGCCTGCAGTTCTGCAGCTCGCCCACTAGAGGCCGCCATTTCCCCGGCTGAGACTGACACTGGAGCCTGCAATACTGCAGCTCGACCACTGGAGGCCGCCATTTCCCCAGAAGACGTCGATGCTGAGCCAGCTCCGTGCTGCCCGATCAGAGAATCCTGCTCCCGGCCGCCATCTTGACCACGCCGTCCCCCAGATGGATCCCGGACTTCGCTCCCACGGCATGCCAGGTGAGCCCGCACTGGCCCACCTGCCGATCCTGGTCCCGCTCCCACGTCGCCTGATTCAGGGGTGGAGATGTCAGGTCTCTCCTGCCCAGGGCCCCGCCGTGAAACCGGATTCCTCCCGGCACGCGACCCGCCCGGCTCTACTGCTCCTACCTGCGGTGCGTGCCGGAGGGTCCCTGATGGGGCTCCGTACCCGGCGCCGGACCCTCGGGGTCTCCTCCGGACTTAGGCGCGCCGGAGGCCTGGTCCTCCGCGGCCGGCGAATAGGGAGGGCTGTGGAGGCCGAATCCCCTGACCCCGGAAGCAAGCCTTGAACCGTCGCCTGGAGCCATTCGGGTCCCTTGCTCTCAGCTGCCGCCCGGAGCTGCGCCAGCAAAGCATCAACAGAAGACATCTTCGGGAAAAGGTCAGTCACTAACGAGGTAACGCAGCAGCAGGACAGGGGCTGCTGAAAGACTGTTGTCCCGCACAAGATGACCCTGATCCCGCCTCCCGCTACCCCCTTTTAAACCCTACACTCCTCCCCTAACGCCCCTCCACCTCTCATCCTTGCAATACCCCTTAACCCTAAGCCTCCCAACTCACTCCCTCCAAACGCCTGTCATGCCAGGCCTACCCCCAGTCTTGCAGCCTTAAGTCCGGCCTGTACTGGAATTATATATATATTCTGCATCCGGTACATACGCCTTTAAGAATCTGGCAGGTATCTGTCTTCTGCTCTGTTTGTAGTTTGCTTAGTTTGGGCCTGACTAGCTGTGGAGGTACTTATCTTCTCCTTGTATTTGGAATCAGTACTTACAGGACTGCTCGCAGGGAATGGTGGTTTCTTCCTGGAGATCTGATAGTTCTGAAGATGGCTGCTTTCTTTGTCCACCAGCTGAGGTAAGGAACTCAGGCTTGGAATGTTGATCTTGGGCCTCAGCAGACGCTTGGATCCCTGGTTGGGGTCCCTGTTTCTGGGAGCTCCTATTCACACAGCCTACCCCAACAGGGGGTGGCTGGTACACTGCCTAGAACTTTCTATCCTCCTCCTGAAGTAGGATGTGGGAACATTCCACTCCTCCTCAGATAGGAGGAAGCTAGCCTGGAATGGTCTGTTCCATTCTAGGTCTACTAACTGGCTTGGTTCTGCTACATACTGCTGCCACCTGCTGGTGTACATGGATATCACAGCATAAATACAATGCAACAGACCTGGAAAATGCACATTATGGGGAAAATGATGCAAACTTATACCAGATGACATTATGCATATACCTAACATTATGAAGCAGGGGAACAGAAGTTTAGTGACATACTTCAGGATGTTACACAAGCATCTCCACAATGTCCCACGGAAGCGTTCAGCTCTCCATATCCTAAACACTGGGGCGGAAGAGGAAGTACTCCCCTACCTACCCGCGATCCCTGGCCCTGAATGCTAGCATTTCAAAAGTACTGGCCTTTGAAATGCTGTCATTCCGTCTGGTGGAGACAGAGAGTTTTAAAAGCCTTATGGCGGTGGCTGTCCCACAGTACGTCGTGCCCATCCGCCACTACTTTTCCAGGCGAGCCATCCCTTCCCTGCACAACCAAGTAGGGGACAAAATCAGGTGTGCACTGCGCAACACCATCTGTGGCAAGGTCCACCTAACTACGGATACATGGACCGGTAAGCATGGTCAGGAATGTTATGTCTCTCTAACAGCACACTGGGTAAATGCAGTGGCAGCTGGGCCTGAGGCGGATAGCAGTTTGGCGCATGTCCTTCCACCACCGAGGATTGCAGGGCACTTCAGTTTGCCTCCTGTTGCTTCCTCCTCCTACTCCGCTTCCTCATCCTCTACCAGCTCCTCATTCAGTCAGCGTAACACCTTCACCACCAATTTCAGCACAGCCAGGGGGAAATGTCAGCAGGCAGTTTTAAAACTTATCTGTTTGGGGGACAAACCCCACACCGCGTAGGATCTGTGAACGGGCATGGAACAACAGACCGATGAGTGTTTTGTGCCAGTCAGCCTCAAGTCCGTCCTGGTGGTGTGCGATAATGTGCGAAATCTCGAAGCAGCTCTGGGACTAGCCGGTTTGACGCACATCTCTTGCCTGGTGCATGTGCTGAATTTGGTGGTGCAGAGGTTCCTTAAAAATTACCCCCAATATGTCAGAGCTGCTGCATAAAGTGTGGGCCGTATTGTGCGCGCTTTCGGCGTTCTCACCCTGCTGCTGCTCGCCTGTCAGCGCTGCAGCATAACTTCAGCCTTCCCGCTCACCGCCTCATATGCGACGTGCCCACAAGGTGGAACTCCACCTTGCACATGCTGGCCAGACTGTGCGAGCAGCAGCAGGCCATAGTGGAGTTTCAGCTGCAGCACGCACGAGTGAGTCACACTGCGGAACAGCACCACTTCACCACCAATGACTGGGCCTCCATGCGAGACCTGTGTTCCTTGTTGCGCTGTTTCGAGTACTCCACCAACATGGCCAGTGCCGATAACGCCGTTCTCAGCGTTACTATCCCACTTCTATGCCTCCTTGAAAAAACGCTGCTGGCGATGATGGAAGAGGATGTGGCACAGGAGGAGGAGGAGCAAGAGGGATCATTTCATAGGGTTTCTGGCCAGTCATTCACAAGTGGCTCTGTGGGTGGGTTCCTGCACCCACAAACGCCAGGTACACAATTGTCCAGCCATGGCACAGTTCTGGAGGATGACGAGGTGGAGGATGAGGAGGAGGAGATGGAGGAGGAGGAACCATGTTCACAGCAGGGTGGCACCCAGACCAGATCATGGCCATCACTAATGCGTGGCTGGGGGGATACAGAGGACACAGACAATATACCTCACACAGAGGACAGCTTCTGGGCAGCCTGGCACACATGAGAGATTACATGCTGCAGTGTCTCCGCAACGACCGCCGAGTTGCCCACATTCTAACTTGTGCTGATTACTGGGTGGCCACGCTGCTGGATCCCCATTACAAGGACAACGTACCGTCCTTAATTCCCTCACTGGAGCGTGATCGTAAGATGCGCGAGTACAAGCGCACGCTGGTAGATGCGCTGCTGGTGGCATTCCCACCTGACAGCGGGGGCACAGTGGAAGCACAAGGCGAAGGCAGAGGAGGAGGAAGAGGTCGCCAACGAAGCTGGGGCACCGCCAGCACCTCAGAAGGCAGGGTTAGCATGGCCGAAATGTGGAAAAGCTTTGTCAGCACGCCACAACAACCAGCACCACCAGCTGATATGGAACGTCTTAGCAGGAGGCAGCATTTCACCAACATGGTGGAGCAGTATGTGTGCACACGCCTACATGTACTGAATGACGGGTCTGCCCCCTTCAACTTCTGGGTCTCCAAATTGGGCACATGGCCTGAGCTTGCCCTTTACCCCTTGGAGGTGCTAGCCTGCCCTGCAGCCAGTGTATTGTCTGAACATGTATTCAGCACGGCAGGGGGCGTCATCACAGACAAGCGCAGCCGCCTGTCCACAGCCAATGTGGACAAGCTCACGTTCATTGAAATGAACCAGGCATGGATCCCACAGGACTTGTCTGTACCTTGTGCAGAATAGATATGTATACCGGCACTAAGCAGCCATTGTTATACTGCAGCGCAATTGCTCATTGTTGTATTTTGGATATTTCCCACGCTTTTGGAGAGTACCCTAATTAAAAAAATAAATAAAATAAAAAATAATCAAAACCTAAAACCAGTGTTGGCTACCTCGTCCTCCTTAACCGCCGCTTCCACCTACACCGCTATGTCCACCTCCTGCTCCTACCTCAACCTCCTACTCCATATGGACCTCCACCTCATAAATCAAGTTTATTTTTTTTTTTATTTGTACGTATTTTATTTTATGTCATTTCACTAATTTGTCTGTTACATTTTCGGGTGAAATTCACCAATTTTTGGGTGTGATATACCACTGCTCTACCTAGTAGACAGTTAAAAAAAAATCTCTAATTTGTCTGTTACATTTTCGGGTGAAATTCACAAATTTTTGGGTGTGATATACCACTGCTATACCTAGTAGACAGGTAAAAAAAAATCATTAATTACTTGTTGAGTGGTTAATTATAACCACAATTTTTTATGTATGTAATTCTGCTCTCCTGGAGATTTTTTTTATTTGTATTTTACTATATTGTATTTATATTTTATAGAACCACTTTACAATCCTGGGTGCATCATAACTGCCATGTGTTACAGCAAAGAAGGGGTTTTCTCACACTGGGGTCCCCACCAGTCCATAGTGTCCCACTGGAGTTTTATTTGAAAGGTGCCTCTGACAATCCCTACTGTGCTGGATACGGGCAGTGGGGCGGAGGTGACGTTCTGTCAGGAGTGTTCGCTGTGTTTGGTGACCTGGTGACAGTCCCTACAGTCAGCCCCCCGATAGTCCGGTGACAGCCATAGCCTTCCTCTGTCATATCTGATAGTCCGGTCACAGCCATAGCCGCCCTCTGCCCTATCTGATAGTCCGGTCACAGCCATAGCCGCCCTCTGTCATATCTGATAGTCCGGTCACAGCCATAGCCGCCCTCTGCCGTATCTGATAGTCTGGTCACAGCCATAGCCGCCCTCTGTCATATCTGATAGTCCGGTCACAGCCATAGCCGCCCTCTGCCGTATCTGATAGTCTGGTCACAGCCATAGCCGCCCTCTGTCGTATCTGATAGTCCGGTCACAGCCATAGCCGCCCTCTGCCGTATCTGATAGTCTGGTCACAGCCATAGCCGCCCTCTGTCATATCTGATAGTCCGGTCACAGCCATAGCCGCCCTCTGTCATATCTGATAGTCCGGTCACAGCCATAGCCGCCCTCTGTCCTGTCTTATAGTCCGGTCACAGCCATAGCCGCCCTCTTCCGTATCTGATAGTCCGGTCACAGCCATAGCCGCCCTCTGCCGTATCTGATAGTCCGGTCACAGCCATATACGCCCTCTGCCGTATCTGATAGTCCGGTCCCAGCCATAGCCGCCCTCTGTCATATCTGATAGTCCGGTCACAGCCATAGCCGCCCTCTTCCGTATCTGATAGTCCGGTCACAGCCATAGCCGCCCTCTGCCGTATCTGATAGTCCGGTCACAGCCATAGCCGCCCTCTGTCATATCTGATAGTCCGGTCACAGCCATAGCCGCCCTCTGCCGTATCTGATAGTCCGGTCACAGCCATAGCCTCCCTCTGTCGTATCTGATAGTCCGGTCACAGCCATAGCTGCCCTCTGTCATATCTGATAGTCCGGTCACAGCCATAGCCGCCCTCTGTCATATCTGATAGTCCGGTCACAGCCATAGCCGCCCTCTGCCGTATCTGATAGTCTGGTCACAGCCATAGCCGCCCTCTGCCGTATCTGATAGTCCGGTCACAGCCATAGCCGCCCTCTGCCCTATCTGATAGTCCGGTCACAGCCATAGCCGCCCTCTGTCATATCTGATAGACCGGTCCCAGCCATAGCCGCCCTCTGCCGTATCTGATAGTCCGGTCACAGCCATAGCCGCCCTCTGTCATATCTGATAGTCCGGTCACAGCCATAGCCACCCTCTGTCATATCTGATAGTCCGGTCACAGCCATAGCCGCCCTCTGCCCTATCTGATAGTCCGGTCACAGCCATAGCCGCCCTCTGTCGTATCTGATAGACCGGTCACAGCCAAAGCCGCCCTCTGCCCTATCTGATAGTCCGGTCACAGCCATAGCCGCACTCTGTCGTATCTGATAGTCCGGTCACAGCCATAGCCGCCCTCTGTCGTATCTGATAGACCGGTCCCAGCCATATACGCCCTCTGTCGTATCTGATAGTCCGGTCACAGCCATAGCCGCACTCTGTCGTATCTGATAGTCCGGTCACAGCCATAGCCGCCCTCTGCCCTATCTGATAGTCCGGTCACAGCCATAGCCGCCCTCTGCCGTATATGATAGTCCGGTCACAGCCATATACGCCCTCTGTCGTATCTGATAGTCCGGTCACAGCCATAGCCGCCCTCTGCCGTATCTGATAGTCCGGTCACAGCCATAGCCGCCCTCTGTGTAGTGTACGGGGACTGTAATGCCCGTCACTACAAAAGTGTCACTTGGTGTGCTGTCGTCCCCCCTTAGTTATGGGGAAGTTGGTATATGTCATTTTTATAAATTGTCATGTAATGTAATGTTATGTATTTCCCTGTTACTATGAAACTTGCATGTACAGGCCTGCTAGGGGTGTCATTCCAGCTTCTAGTCACTAGAGGGAGCTAGAGAGCCCTTGTTTATATAAGGCCCAGTCAGGGAAGTGAAAGGGAGTCTAGTCTAAGTGTCTGTCTAAAGCTGCAGCCTGTAGTCTGAAGCTGGAGCTTAGACTATGTCAGAGACAAGTCCAGGCCTGAAGCCTGCGGACCAGGAGAGGGTATTGCAGTCCCTGTAACCGGGTTCCGAATCCAAGTAGAAGGTTCCCCTCCTGAAGATATATATATGCAGAAGCAGGAAGACCACCGTTCAGAAGCTTCTAGAGTCTGAGGAAAGAGGGAGAGAGACAGAGGCAAAGCTCAAGAAAGCAAGAGGTACTCAAGATAACAGAGGAGGTACTTTATAAAGCTAAAACCAAGGATATGAGCCAGAGCTAGGTTATTGGGCCTTGGAGAAGATTTGCTATGTTCCAGGATCAGTCAGAAATAGAGTGCAAGCTCCTGTACTGCAAGTCCTGTGTTTCACACTCTGAAGTCACCTTGCTCAATCTGTATTGCCTGCATCGACCGTATTGAAAAATCGACTGTATGCAAAGGAACTGCGCTTCCGTGAATGTCTCTATATTTAAAACTACTAAAGTTGGAGTTCTGTTTTAACATCACGGTGTTCCTCATTTATTCCTGCTATCAGCAAACGGCGTGCCACCGTTTAATTGGCACTGGCGTCACGAACATTTTCCTACTATCACCTGCCTATGCAGAGAGTCAGCCGTCTCAGATTAGTGTCTATTGCACTACTACACCCAGGAACACATTTCTACACACAACTTGAGTACGCTGCACCTCTCTTTTGGCGTCACGAACAGGATACGCACGCTTTATAGTGCAAGAAGCGTGAACTTTGTGCCTTATACAGTTGCCCTGTGACCAAAGTGACAAATTGCCTGTTTATTTAAAGTGGACTTTGTGGACTGAAAATCTTACCCAAAGTGTTCCTAAAACCTCTAAAAAGCGCTGTGCAGTGTTGCGCTATCAAGAGGAAGAAAATCGCCGCATTGGAGTGTGGTTTTGTGGACTTTTCATCATCCTGCTTGCTGTCAGTGAATAGACAGCGTTTCTTGCTAAAGATGGCCACTGAGCTTGCTGAATTTACTGCTGCGTCATCTTCGTTCCGAAAAGGCGGGAAAAATTGGCGCCTTTCTGAGAAAATAGCGGGAAGGAGTTCAAGGTCAGGCGCCACTGCTTATCTGGACATTTGCATGTCTGCCAGCATGGACACCGCCTTCCATATACTGGAATACCTGGGGGGCGGCCTCCCAGTGCAAGGGGAGGAGCTGGCTGATTTAATTGACGCGACCCTATCGCTCTCCAGAGAAGGATCGAGCATGTTGGAAAGTGAACAGAGCGTTGCTGCAGCGTCCGCGCCTGACATACCAGAGATGACTGATATTGGTGTAGAGCCAGAGGAGGCTCCACCGGCCTACTCTCCGGGACCGGAGAAACCCGCCTGCCGCCCAAGGGAGAAAGAACCAGAGCCATGCTATGGCTCATGGAGAGACTTCTTTCAGCCCTCTTTCAAATGGTCCTCACTAATGGCGGAGATCCGGGAGGCCGCTATAAAGCGGAATACCAAGACCAAGATCTACTATGAAGAGTTGACTAAGACTATCCATGAAAGACACACCAACACCCAACCCCGCCTGGAAAGGAGAAAGGGAGTGGTGGTGTCCTTTGACAAAACCCGTGGCTACGGGTTCATCCAAGACTATCTGACTGGCAGAGACCTATATGTGAACAGAAGGTCTGTCAAGAGAGACTACCTCCCTTCCTATCAGCACAGCCTCCGCGAGGGAGAGGAAGTGGAGTTCACCCCTGCCGAGAGCCTGAGAGGCCCTTATGCCACTGCCGTGACCCGTCCCAAGCGAGAACCTGAGGACTGGGAGGCAGAAGAAGAAGACTACTCTGGCTGCGAGCGGGAACCGGAACGCTCTCCAGAGGCGGCCCATCACGCCTTCCAGGAGCGGAGCTCCTTCATTGGGCCTAACGTCTTCTGGCAGCCAACCGTGTTGGAAAAATGGGTGAGCCCTTACCCTTCCCCCGAGCTGCCTCGTCGGGAGAAGACCATGCAAGAGATGGAAAATCTAAAGGGACTTCGAAATACCTTTGAAAACATCCAGGGGGGTCGGAGATCCGATGCATCACCAGAACCTGCAGAGGCCGAGTCCGCGCCATCGGTGACTGTACCTGCGCCGGCGGCGCCAGCAGATGACCGCGACTCTGACACGGAGAGCATCGGTGAGCAGATTGTCCGGCTGGAGGAGAAGTTGCGGGAGCTGCGCAAGACCGCGACCGCCAGGATCCAGACGCCGCCGAAGAAGGACGAGGTAAGGGTGCCTGTCACCACCCGTAGACTACCTTCTGCTGCCACCGCTCCGCCAGTGCCCCAAAAGAAGACCCCCTGTTGCTGAGAATTGCTGTACAGAGCCCACCGGACCGCTTGAGGCGGCGGTAACCGCTCCAATCCATCCCACCATTATCATGCCAGGACCGGTACGGTCCACCCAAGGGTTTACCCCTAGGCCCATGGGGCCAATACCTATTAGGGGCCCCTTTACTCTGCAGCTGCCCCCTAACACCGTTATGTGGGCCCATCCTCCTGTAGAGGACTACTACAGGCCATATTTGCCAGCAGGGTCAAGTGATTATGATATGCCTCTGTAAACCAGCCTGCTAGGCCTTTTGATTTATTTCATCAATGAATGAGGGTATTAACCCTTCCAGGACAGGAGTCCTATGTTCCCTGGTCCTTTGTTGCGGCTGCCAGTTCATCCACGGCTCAGTGGTAGGTGTTGACCACTGAAGTAATAAAGCCAACAAAGCCAAGTTTGTTTCCAGGACCTCCTGCCTGCTTTTGCTACCCCACGCCAAGTTGTGCCTGTTCCTGAGTTGCACCTTTTACCCTTCACCCCCCTTTTCAGGTTGATCAGGGGTATTACAGCACTTGTTTTATATTCTACAATTTTATTGTGCAACTTTATACTAAGGAACCGTGCCCGGAGACAGACTCAAAAGAACCTGAGCCTCTGAGATTTTTGCTCTTTTAAAAAGAAATGTGCCCAGAGATGGACTCCACCGCATGAGAGCCTCTGTGATTTATAGGAAAGTAACCTTGGTACGGACTCATGTTTGTTCTTTGAGCCTCCAAGAACTTTTATACTGTTTTATCTATTGTGCTGTTCTATTATGGACTTATTCATTGTCATGGACTATCCTGGTTATAATGTTACGCTGTGCCAGGTCAGCGCCCCCGTTCCATTCATTATCCTGAGAGAAGAGAACGACGCCCCTTGTCACTACCCTTCACCTTTGCCAATTGGACCTGATATGAATGTAAATGCAGATGAATTACATGTATGTATGCCTGCATGTCTCTTTTTCTATTTCAGGTAGAGATTCCAGTTGGGCGAGCCCTGATGGAGTACGAGGTCGTACTCAGCTTAAAGCAGTGGGGTATGTAGTGTACGGGAACTGTAATACCCGTCACTACCAAAGTGTCGCTTGGTGTGCTGTCGTCCCTCCTTAATTATGGGGAAGTTGGTATATGTCATCTTTATAAATTGTCATGTAATGTAATGTTATGTATTTCCCTGTTACTATGACACTTGCATGTACAGGCCTGCTAGGGGTGTCATTCCAGCTTCCAGTCACTAGAGGGAGCTAGAGAGCCCTAGTTTATATAAGGCCCAGTCAGGGAAGTGAAAGGGAGTCTAGTCTAAGTGTCTGTCTAAAGCTGCAGCCTGTAGATCTGAAGCTGGAGCTTAGACTATGTCTGAGACAAGTCCAGGCCTGAAGCCTGCGGACCAGGAGAGGGTATTGCAGTCCCTGTAACCGGGTTCCAAATCCAAGGAGAAGGTTCCCCTCCTGAATATATATATATGCAGAAGCAGGAAGACCACCGTTCAGAAGCTTCTAGAGTCTGAGGAAAGAGGGAGAGAGACAGAGGCAAAGCTCAAGAAAGCAAGAGGTACTCAATATAACAGAGGAGGTACTTATAAAGCTAAAACCAAGGATATAAGCCAGAGCTAGGTTATTGGGCCTTGGAGAAGATTTGCTATGTTCCAGGATCAGTCAGAGATAGAGTGCAAGCTCCTGTACTGCAAGTCCTGTGTGTTTAACACTCTGTAGTCACCTTGCTCAATCTGTATTGCCTGCATCAACCGTATTGAAAAATCGACTGTATGCAAAGGAACTGCGCTTCCGTGAATGTCTCTATATTTAAAACTACTAAAGTTGGAGTTCTGTTTTAACATCACGGTGTTCCTCATTTATTCCTGCTATCCGCAAACGGCGTGCCACCGTTTAATTGGCACTGGCGTCACGAACATTTTCCTACCATCACCTGCCTATGCAGAGAGTCAGCCGTCTCAGGTTAGTGTCATTGCACTACTACACCCAGGAACTCTATTACACACAACTTGAGTACGCTGCATCTGCCGTATCTGATAGTCCGGTCACAGCCATAGCCGCCCTCTGTCATATCTGATAGTCCGGTCACAGCCATAGCCGCCCTCTGCTGTATCTGATAGTCCAGTCACAGCCATATACGCCCTCTGCCGTATCTGATAGTCCGGTCACAGCCATATACGCCCTCTGCCGTATCTGATAGTCCGGTCACAGCCATAGCCGCCCTCTGCCGTATCTGATAGTCCGGTCACAGCCATAGCCGCCCTCTGCCGTATCTGATAGTCCAGTCACAGCCATATACGCCCTCTGCCGTATCTGATAGTCCGGTCACAGCCATAGCCGCCCTCTGCCGTATCTGATAGTCCGGTCACAGCCATAGCCGCCCTCTGCCGTATCTGATAGTCCGGTCACAGCCATAGCCGCCCTCTGCCGTATCTGATAGTCCGGTCACAGCCATAGCCGCCCTCTGCCGTATCTGATAGTCCAGTCACAGCCATAGCCGTCCTCTGTCATATCTGATAGTCCGGTCACAGCCATAGCCGCCCTCTGCCGTATCTGATAGTCCGGTCACAGCCATAGCCGCCCTCTGCCGTATCTGATAGTCCGGTCACAGCCATAGCCGCCCTCTGCCCTGTCTTATAGTCCGGTCCCAGCCATAGCCGCCCTCTGCCCTATCTGATAGTCCGGTCACAGCCATAGCCGCCCTCTGCCGTATCTGATAGTCCGGTCACAGCCATAGCCGCCCTCTGCCCTGTCTTATAGTCCGGTCCCAGCCATAGCCGCCCTCTGCCGTATCTGATAGTCCAGTCACAGCCATATACGCCCTCTGTCATATCTGATAGTCCGGTCACAGCCATAGCCGCCCTCTGTCGTATCTGATAGACCGGTCCCAGCCATATACGCCCTCTGTCGTATCTGATAGACTGGTCCCAGCCATAGCCGCCCTCTGCCCTATCTGATAGTCCGGTCCCAGCCATAGCCGCCCTCTGCCGTATCTGATAGTCCAGTCACAGCCATATACGCCCTCTGTCATATCTGATAGTCCGGTCACAGCCATAGCCGCCCTCTGCCGTATCTGATAGTCCAGTCACAGCCATATACGCCCTCTGTCATATCTGATAGTCCGGTCACAGCCATATACGCCCTCTGTCATATCTGATAGTCCGGTCACAGCCATAGCCGCCCTCTGTCGTATCTGATAGTCCGGTCACAGCCATATACGCCCTCTGCCCTGTCTTATAGTCCGGTCACAGCCATAGCCGCCCTCTGCCCTATCTGATAGTCCGGTCACAGCCATATACGCCCTCTGTCGTATCTGATAGACCGGTCCCAGCCATATACGCCCTCTGTCGTATCTGATAGACCGGTCCCAGCCATATACGCCCTCTGTCGTATCTGATAGACCGGTCACAGCCATAGCCGCCCTCTGTCGTATCTGATAGTCCGTTCCCAGCCATAGCCGCCCTCTGCCCTATCTGATAGTCCGGTCACAGCCATAGCCGCCCTCTGCCGTATCTGATAGTCCGGTCACAGCCATAGCCGCCCTCTGCCGTATCTGATAGTCCAGTCACAGCCATAGCCGCCCTCTGTCGTATCTGATAGTCCGGTCACAGCCATAGCCGCCCTCTGCCGTATCTGATAGTCCGGTCACAGCCATAGCCGCCCTCTGCCGTATCTGATAGTCCGGTCACAGCCATAGCCGCCCTCTGCCCTGTCTTATAGTCCGGTCCCAGCCATAGCCGCCCTCTGCCCTATCTGATAGTCCGGTCACAGCCATAGCCGCCCTCTGCCGTATCTGATAGTCCAGTCACAGCCATATACGCCCTCTGTCATATCTGATAGTCCGGTCACAGCCATAGCCGCCCTCTGCCGTATCTGATAGTCCGGTCACAGCCATAGCCGCCCTCTGCCCTGTCTTATAGTCCGGTCCCAGCCATAGCCGCCCTCTGCCGTATCTGATAGTCCAGTCACAGCCATATACGCCCTCTGTCATATCTGATAGTCCGGTCACAGCCATAGCCGCCCTCTGTCGTATCTGATAGACCGGTCCCAGCCATATACGCCCTCTGTCGTATCTGATAGACCGGTCCCAGCCATAGCCGCCCTCTGCCCTATCTGATAGTCCGGTCCCAGCCATAGCCGCCCTCTGCCGTATCTGATAGTCCGGTCACAGCCATAGCCGCCCTCTGCCGTATCTGATAGTCCAGTCACAGCCATATACGCCCTCTGTCATATCTGATAGTCCGGTCACAGCCATAGCCGCCCTCTGCCGTATCTGATAGTCCAGTCACAGCCATAGCCGCCCTCTGTCGTATCTGATAGTCCGGTCACAGCCATAGCCGCCCTCTGTCGTATCTGATAGTCCGGTCACAGCCATATACGCCCTCTGCCCTGTCTTATAGTCCGGTCACAGCCATAGCCGCCCTCTGCCCTATCTGATAGTCCGGTCACAGCCATAGCCGCCCTCTGCCATATCTGATAGTCCGGTCACAGCCATATACGCCCTCTGTCGTATCTGATAGACCGGTCCCAGCCATATACGCCCTCTGTCGTATCTGATAGACCGGTCCCAGCCATATACGCCCTCTGTCGTATCTGATAGACCGGTCACAGCCATAGCCGCCCTCTGTCGTATCTGATAGTCCGTTCCCAGCCATAGCCGCCCTCTGCCCTATCTGATAGTCCGGTCACAGCCATAGCCGCCCTCTGTCGTATCTGATAGTCCGGTCACAGCCATAGCCGCCCTCTGCCCTATCTGATAGTCCGGTCACAGCCATAGCCGCCCTCTGCCCTGTCTGATATTCCGGTCACAGTCGCTGTATCGGGTGACGCCCCTCTTCAGGACTAAGGTCCTCATACACATTAGATGCCAGTGGCTGCACCCATGGACTCCTGTCTGCTTCCCTTGCATAATGTTAAATGGTCATGTGATGCAAGGGAAGCAGACCTCCACTGTGGCCAGTAATTGTCTTGATGGCTCTGCAGTCTAACGTTTTCATAGAGAAACCCAAGATAAGCAGCGGAGTCCGGGAAGCGAATGAGCCAGGACCCAGCACCTAGGGATTACCAACGTGAATCTGGCTAGTCTGACAGGTCATGGAAATGAGTGTACAACCCCTTTTACTGCGTGGGCTGTAGCTTAGAAAACCCCATGTTCATAGTCCTAAGCATCCCAGCTATATTATATGTATTTAAAATTTAGCGACCAAAAATTTCATTTGGCGCCTAAATTTTTCAGGTTAGGAGCCAATGGCTCCTTGATTTTTTTTAGTCTGGAGCCCTGCACATTGCAGCCATTGACCTCCTTTGGATGTGGTATCCCTTTCTCACGCTCCCTCTCTGACGTGGAACCCTGATTCGCCAATAACCGTGATCAACATGGTAGGCTCAGAAAAGAACATCGAAAGTTGATAGAGAAGATATCCAAATGGATGGTGGACGTCACAGGTACGTGCGAGCAGGCAGAAGTTATCTAGAGTCAACAAAGCGTTAAAGGGACACTGACAGGGCCAAAAAGCATATTAAGGTATATATATGACCGTACAGGTCTTATAAAGTGTATAAGAATCATGTAAGTATCCCCCCTGTCCACCTTATAACTACAGTAATGTGAAGTTTTATAACCTGCTGGAATCGGGTTCAATCTGCCCAAGGGGCTGTGTTTCACCTCAGCTTGCGCCCAGCCAGCCTCGCCACAACCTGCCTCTGAGAATGAGACTGTGCGCAGGCGCGATGCGATCCCGGCCAGTGAGGGTGCCGGGCGCATGCGCCGAAGATAGCCGGGGACACTAGTAGCCGCCCAGCGAAGTGAATATTGATGAGCTGGGCGGCGCTTCAAACGGCAGTTGTGGCGAGGCTGGCTGGGCAGAAGTGGAGATGAAACGCCGCCCCTTGGGCAGATAGAACCCGATTCCAGCAGGTTATAAAACTTCACATTACTGTAGTTATAAGGTGGACAGGGGGGATACTTACATGATTCTTATACACTTTATAAGACCTGTACGGTCATATATATACCTTAATATGCTTTTTGGCCCTGTCAGTGTCCCTTTAACGTTTCCAAATCCTAAATTCCCCAGCGACATTCCCTATAATTTATAAATCATTCCAATAACAGGGCATCTTAAGAGTCCTGCATTGTTATTTATCGTCACTACCTCCCCGAGTCGGGAGTGGGTAATTGCCGCGCGCGCCCTCCTTTCCTTCAATACTTCCGTTTTAATAGCTTCTCCCACATTTCCGCTCAATCACAATTAAAATTCATCCATTGATCTTCCTTAGATGTGGTCTCTCTTTCTCACGCTCCCTCTCCGGCCTGGAACCCTGATTCCCCGCCACCCGTGATCACCATGGTAGGCGCAGAAAAGCACATCAAAAGTTGATAGAGCAGATATCAAATTGGATCGTGAACATCACAGGGACGTGCGACATGGTGGGGCAGTAAGTGTGCACACGCCTACACGAACTGACTGACAGGGGTCAGCCCCTGCAACTTCTGGGTCTCCAAATTGGGCACATGGCCTGAGCTTGCCCTTTACCCCTTGGAGGTGCTGCCTGCCCTGCAGCCGGTGTATTATCTGAATGTGTGTTTAGCACGACTGGAGGGGGTTATCACAGGTTATATTTCCCAATGTTTTGGGGTGTACCCTAATTTACAAAAATATAAATAAATTTAAAACCAAAAAGCAGTGTAGGCTACCTCCTCCTCCTCCTCATCCGCCACTTCCACCTACACCGCCACATCCACTGCCTCCTCAACCTCCTACTCCATATGGACCTCGTCCTCCTAGATCAAGATCATTATTTTTTATTTTTATGTATTTTATGTTATTTAAAGTCATTTCCCTATCCACATTTGTTTGCAGAGCACTTGCCATGCTCTTAACCACATTTTTTTGATGCCATTTGCAGCCCTCTAGCCCTTTCCATGACATTTTTAGAGCCATTTTAGTGCTCAAAAGTTCAGGTCCCCATTGACTTCAATGGGGTTCGGGTTCGGGGTCAAGTTCGGGTCAAGTTCTGGTCCCGAACTCAAACTTTTTTGTGAAGTTCGGCCGAACCCGTCGAACCCGAACATCCAGGTGTCCGCTCAACTCTACTTGTGACGGATCTTAAGATGGGAAAAATAAACACTGAGGTCAACACAAACTTACTGCTGACCCCCTCTCCACTCTGTCAGGGGGACACTACGTGTCTCATAGTGTAGCAGAATGGGTTCTGTAGAAATCTATGTGGAAACAGCAGACGGTGTAAAAGAAGGGCGCTCTTTCACTCCATGGTAGAACCTTGGGCCACTGCACAGCTCTTTATACCTGATGCTAACATTGTCCTGTAAGGATAAGTTGACACTTGAGTTATTTGGTCAGTTTCCGCCTCGTAACTGATCAAATAAGTGAAGTGTGAAGTGATTCTAAAAGCGATGCCTGTCACCTGCAAGTCATACTGACGCACAGTAACTGTTTCACTACCACAGCAGACTAGCTATGCGTGTTTCTGCAATGCAAAGTGATGTACACCGATATACAGGCTCTCTGCATCCAGGAAATAGCTGATTTTTAAAGTGCTTTGTCCCAAATTAATTTGTATCGATTCAAATTTTTGGGAAAAATTCGGCGAAGCGTCTGAATAGAATTTTTTAAAATTTCGCTCATCACTAGTGATAAAATATGAACAGAGACTACTAGAAGAGGTAGCAGTCTGGTGGATTCCCTGCAGTGGAGTCCTAATTCCTTTACATGTGTTAAAGGGTGAAGACCAGGTGGTCGACTTATATAACACCATTAGGAGTGGCCCTACTCAAAATCAGTTCAGCGACACAGTCACACACACACCTGCCTCATGACGCATCAAATACCTGCTGGCCCCTGTCACATTAGAGCCACTGAGAGTAAACAGTTACAGTTCTCCTCCTGCCAGAGAGGTGCCATCAGGGAAGGACTGGTCATATGACACAAAGATTTGTAACAGGGTTGATGTTCCTGGAGGAATACACCAAATGGAAAAGGATTTAGGAAAACTAGAGGAATGGTCAAAAATCTGGCAACTAAAATTTTATGTGGATAAGTGCAAGATAATGGACCTGGAATGTAAAAACCCAAGAGCAGAATATACAATCAGTGATACAGTCCTAACCTCAGTATCTGAGGAAAGGGATTTAGGGGTCATTATTTCAGAAGACTTAAAGGTAGGCAGACCATGTCATAGTGCAGCAGGAAATGCTAGCAGAATGCTTTGGTGTATAGGGAGAGGCATTACCAGTAGACAGAGGGGGGCGCTCATGCCGCTCTACAGAGCACTAGTGAGACCTCATTTGGAGTATTGTGCGCAGTACTGGAGGCCATATCTCCAGAAGGATACTGATACTTTGGAGAGAGTTCAGAGAAGAGCTACTAAACTAGTACACGGATTGCAGGATAAAACTTACCAGGAAAGATTAAAGGACCTTAATATGTATAGCTTGGAAGAAAGATGAGACAGAGGGGATATGAGAGAAACTGCTAAATACATAAATGGAATCAACAAGGTAAAAGAGGAGAGAAGATTTACAAGAAGAAAAACTACCACAAGAGGACTTAGTTTTAAATTAGAGGGGCAAAGGTTTAACAGTAATATCAGGAAGTATTACTTTACTGAGAGAGTAGTGGATGCATGGAATAGCCTTCCTGCAGAAGTGGTAGCTGCAAATACAGTGGAGGAGTTTAAGCATGCATGGGATAGGCATAAGGCCATCCTTCATATAAGATAGGGCCAGCGGCTATCCATAGTACTCAGTATATTGGGCAGACTAGATGGGCCAAATGGTTCTTATCTGCCGACACATTCTAGGTTTCTAGGTTTCTATGGTCATAGACCAGAAGGACGATGCCTAGAGAGCCACCTAAGCCCTCCTCTTGGCCAAAAGCCAGTTACATGAAGATCTGATGCTCTCAGCTTTAATTAATATAGGCAGTATTTTGAGCTTCCCTGTGGTATCTGGGGACACTTTAAAGTTTTTTTTCCAGGGCCACTTTAAAGTTTCCAGTCCGCCCCTGGATGCAATGTTTGCTATGTACAATGGTTGCATTGGCAGTAGTGGATTTTCTTCTAGTTAGCATTAGAGATGAGTGAATTGGTTTGTGCAAATCAATTTGTCTCATCAACGAGAGATCTACAACTGCAGGGGATGTCTCCGAAGCTAAAGCTCCTACAAATAGCAGCTCAAGCGCAGAGGCCCCACTTCCACCAGTGAAGAATTGACTGTGCACGCGCCGCTACAATTCCAGGTAGCAGCACATGAACAGTCGCTGCTGCAGAAGCGGAGACTCTGAGCTTGTGCCAATACTTGGAGCAGCGGCACAGGATTGTCAGAATCAGCCGATATGTCTGGCCTTGTCAATCAAGTGGCAAGCAGAGCATCTTCTGCTTCGGGGACACCCCCTGCAGGTGCAGAACTCTGCCTAATGAGATAAATCCATTTATACGAATCGATTCCCTCATCGGCAGTCAGCATCATCATCACCTCCCCACTGCATGGGGGAGTCATGTGTGTGTACAGTTATAGCATTGGTTAACATGCTCCCTGGCGCGCTGCAGTAATCTCGCTCTCTGCTCTTCTGTGGTTTGTTATAACGCAGTGCAGTTAGTGAATCTGCAATGCATGTTTTGTCCAATAGATGGCAGTAGAATGTAAAGAAGATGAAAGACAGCTTCGGCTCTATGCTATTTCAGGACATAGGGAATCTTGAAGCCAACTCCTTGGGTGAAAACGTACAGTTTTGTTAGACTTTGTTTTTCCAATTAAATCCGTCATTATAGCGGGGGCATAACCAGAAAGTCATGCAAGAAGCTTGGAAATCAGCCCTCTTACAAAGAAAACCATATCCAGTTCAGTGACTGGTGCTGTGGATCCTGGAACGGTGGCGATCCCACCCTGCTGAAATGTAATGTGTCTGATGCTAGAACATGCCAGCATTGATATAATGTGCACCAATGATGCGCTGCCCTGTTGTGATTTTACAGATACCGTGCCCGGAGGTTGCACTATAGTCCTTTTAAACTGTATTTTTCGCTGAGGAGGGGTATGAAATAAGATACTGGGTGGCTGTTTTTTTCTGGCTAATTTTTCTGTCGAAGCAACTGTATGAGGGCTTGTTGTTTTTTAAGGAAGGAACTGTCAATTAACTGTTATTAACTTTTTTAGGAGAAGTAATGGAAAAACAAGGTTATGCATCTTGGCATCATTGCCCCCAAATACAGCATGGACTCAATATTCTGGTCATTGTTGGTGACCACCTTGCCTCATTGGAGTTGGCGGGGACACAGCCAGCGAGATGTTTGCTGCTTGATGCACTGCTGTGTGGCTACTCTCGCCCAGGCCGATCAGCTCTAATACCGTATGGCATGTTTTCGCTATACACATATAATCGGTGGGCAGAAGAATTGGAGTGACACTCGGTCCTGCTGCTGTCGGACCACAAGGATGTGCATTTAGGAGGACTTGGAGGAGGAGGATAAGGCCCTGGTATGGGAACCTTGTCAATAGGACCTTGCCTTCTTACTACGCTGTTGCCTCACCACTGTTAAGCTTGTGCACCAGAGGATTGTTGGGAGCGTAAAGTTGTTTCTTGGCCACACATTCTGTTATTGATGGCTGACAACAGAGAAAAGGAGAAGTCTGAGCAGGAGAAGCAGTAAGTGATGAAGACAATGACAAGGATACCGCTGCAAAGGAGATCGGGAGAAGTGGGACACTCTTGTTAGGATTGCTAGTGGCCAGTTCTATTTTCCCACTGGATCCTGTGATGCCGCCTCATGTGCTGCAATAGACCCCTGGTGCATATGTTTGTGTTTGAACGCCCACGGTTTATTTTCAAAGTACAGATCTTGCACACGGCAATGCTTTTGTTTGTCAACAAGAAAAACTGCCAGACAGGAGATACTCGCACAGACCTAGTGGCAACTGACCTTGGCTTAGGTCTGGCACGTTTTGAGCCTGACCGCACCTTCCCTCTGGTCTTTATTGCCACCGTGGCCACCACCCTTTTCTTCTGATGTCACCTCAAATGTTTTTTTTTTTAATATAATTTATAGACAAAGGCACAAATAAATGTCCTGACCCTTTTACAAACACACTGTACACTGGTACAGACAATTTACAATGGTGATAATGCCGTTTTTTCAGTAATATTTACCATTAGAGATGAGCGAATAGAATCCCATGAAGTGGAATTTGATCCGAATTTCAGGAATTATTCGATTCGCCTAAAAGCCGAACTTCTTCGTGCTTCGTGTCAGCTAATCGATTAATCCTGAAATTAAAACTTACCTCCTCCATTTGCGCGCAAAGTGCTGCCAGCCTCCATCTTGCTTGAAGATCTCGGCTGAAATCCTGTGCAGCGCGAGATTACATAATCTTGCGCCGCACGCGATTTCGGACGAGATCTTCAAGCAAGATGGCATCGGCCAGCCCGCCGCGCACAAATGGACACAGTAAGTTTGATGTAATGTATTTTTTTATGTTAATTTCACACTGTTTGTACACTCAGATGCCGCGATCATGTATGAACGCGGCATCTGAGGGGTACAATGACGGGGGCGGCATTATCTCAGCTCCCTGTCATTGCAAACACTACTTACAAAAAAATGCGCTTCGTGGCGAAGTAATTCCTCACGAAGCAAATTTTTGGGTGAAATTCGCCGAATCAGCCGAATCGGCCGAATCGAATTTTCAATAATTTCGCTCATCTCTATATACCATATCTTGCTGTCATATAATGAAATCAATAACACGGCTATATCAATGCACTGAAATGCCCTGAAAATGCCCAATTAAGGAACTATAAATTGATGTTTTTAGAAAAAAGTGGGTAATTGCTCAATGTTTGCAGCAGAATATATGCTATTCTAGGTACGGGTAATAAGCCTATAAACTGTAGTAATTTGATAGTTCTTTTTAAAGCTGTCTGTTCATACAGAAAAAAATAAGTATTTCTTGCAGGAGAACAGTACACATAGGAAGAACATCTGGATGGCTGGGTATTTTTTGCAGTTGAAAAGGCCCACCTGATGGGGTTGCACTAGGAGAGCAACCCCCAAACTGTCATGTAGCATTGGGCCAGACGAAGCACTGAGGTGCGAAACGGCCGTCGCCTAACTCCGCTGGAGCACTTGTGTATGATGTCCGCTCTCTACCAGGAATAAAAGAAAAAGTTTTTGCAAGCATCGGTGAGTGCCGTCCGTTTGTCTCTCATATGTGCAATATCATTGAAGTAGTAACTGCCTGGATACACGTTGGACAGAGCACCACCGGCAGCAGCGATGCCGCATATTTATTCCCGCTAAGTACCCCGGTGACGAGTGTATCGACATGGGATTTATTATTGGTCAAGCGCAGTGCCACTCTTTTCTTCACTATAATCGCAATGTCATGTAGCATTAGGCTGTGAAGATGGATGCTGCCGGGCCTCACCCTTCAGGCGCAATGCGAGAAGCAGGGATCAACGGCAGTGCAACCTGGTAAGTCCAAAAAGGTGGCGTATAAGTTCATATACTTTATTTAATACTTTATTGTGTGCACTCTTTGGTCCGACGAAGGGGCCAGTGTAGGATAATCACAATAAAGTATATAAACTAATACACCAACGTTTTGGACTTACCTGGTTGTGCCGCCGTCAACTCTCTGCTCTTCTCTTCTTGCAGGATTTTGTAAAGCAGAACTTGCCAGCAAGCTGTATGGACTATGAAACCGATCCTGCAAACACTGGCGCTTTGATGCTAATCGCCAGTCATACACTTGCCACTGTGACAAGCTGAGGTGCAGCCTGGCAGTTAGTAACCACGGCCGCCATTTTCTTAACCATATTACCATATTCTTGTGTCTGGATTGCAGAGCAGCAAAAGAGACAATAGGAGTGAAAAAATCTAAAAAGGAAGGGAGGAAAAAAGGAGAATGCAAAAGCAGAAAATCACTTAGTCCTTAAATTGAACTTTTTTCATTTTTTTAAATACTTTTTTTAAAAACTTTATTTGAGTTCCCACTAGACGGCTTGAGCTTCCAATACTCTGATCGCTGGTAAAATACATTCCAGTTAGCCTTTAGAAGATTCCTTTCTACTTCCGTACATGGCAACCCCGGTGCCCCCTCCATCTGTAAAGTGCAATTGATCAAGGCATGTAAGAGGTTAAACAGGTCGTTCTGGTCCCGGCTGCTGTATATTACAGATGGTTCATGCTCAGCTGCTGAGCCTGTGCCATCTTAATGCCATGATACGGTATCATAGCAACCTTTTAATAATGGTAGATGAATGGGACAGACGACTTATCTTCAGCCTTTGACATCACATAGAAAAGGGTTTTGGATATCTCCAGTGTTCCCATCAGCACTGGCCACAATTGTTAAGATATTACTTAAATCAAAAATATTATTTTCTTTTTGTTTATCAAAATAACTGATTGGGTTTTCCATCGTCTTGTACCGTTGATGAGATGAGGAGCTTCTCGCTTGGTCACCTCAGCAGCATCATGTCACCATGGTTGAAGCTTCAGGCACTATCAGCAGAACGTGTCTATAAAATTTCAGGATCCCTCTTTATAGGTGAGGCTGGATTCCAGTATAACCGGCCATTCTGGTTTTCTCTGAGCTCGCCTCCGGCATCCAGCAGATATGATTTCATTCCAGGTGTCTCCTGGTACCATGTCCATCAGGAACAGTGCAGAAAGTGCATGCAGATGTCATCAGATGTGGACGGACACGAGTAATGGAGTTCAGCCTGAGATTCTCAGGATCTGGAGGAGTGGAGCTCATAGACATTGACGTCTTATTATAGGGTGTTATATTATGCAGTATTTATCTCGGGAAATTATAAAATCTGTGAGACCTGTAAACTTAAGAAAGTCTGCACCCACTAATTAAAGCCTAGTTTTATGATGTACCCCAAACCCCCAGCCCTGTTCTGCCAAATACTCCACCCTGCAATTATAATGAGAGAGTATATGATGATGACTTTGGTTTGGAGTCTTAGCATTGTTGACAGTATTTTACATTTTTCTTCCAAGGAACACTTCAGATTTGGCAGGGCTTTTGAGGTGAGGTGTGTTGTGGAGCAGGGTTTCTTTGCATGTGTCTTGACATGGGCCCGGATTTCACAGAACAGGCATATTCTCTGCACGCTCACCCACAATCTGAACCAAAGGCATGTTCTTGGACGTCTGTGTAGGTCTCACTTATATAAGCTCTCTAGTAACGCTGGGTCTGACGCCTGAAAACAATGATCTTTCTTTTAAAAATGCTGGAAATAGACATTACTAGAATACAGAACCCATCGAGCACCAAAACATATAATCTCTCCTTCATTACGAGGACTCTGCGGCTACCGCACACCCTTCTTATAGAGGGTCTCCCAGGACTCTCCAGTCCGTGCAGAAAAAAAATGCGGCACACTCTTTGCAAGATTTAATTTATTGTGGATCACAATATAAGGTGCGGAAAATGAAGAAATCTGTTTCTACTCGGCCAGAGGAGATCCAGGATAACTCCAAACGTCAGCTGGATACAGAGTCGTAGTCCATATACAGTGTATGTCTTTTCAGCATAAGCAGACAGGCGTAGAATCAGGTGTTCAGATAGACATAGTCAACATTAAGACCTATGTGAAGCTGAATCCGTGATAGGAAGTAGAGGGATCATGCATACTGTATATCTGATGTCATCACCCGGTCTGCTTCAAACTTAGTCAACAATGATAGCAGGAACACATAGCACTGTGTGACTACTATACGTGGTACCTCAGACCTGAGGGTACTACCATTGTATTTCTTTATTTCCTGCATTACAATGCAATGCTATGTAACGTGATGTGCACCATTTTATTCAGCAGGGGGGTAATGGTTGGCAATGGCTTACCACCCTGTTCCACCCCTTTAAGTAGCATACCTCGGACAGTGCAGCATATTATCAAACAGGCTGTTTGTTACCACTCCATCCATTTACCCGTAGCTATACAGTATATGTCACTGGTTTACAGAACTTAAAAAGGCTTTGATATAGTCCTAGGAGACCTCAGAATGTCATACACAACTTGTCGGGGCAGTTTCATTTTTGATAAAAAACATTTTTAGACCCAAATGGAATCTGATGGCTGAATCGATAAAACCAGACCTAATATGAATTTCAAGCAATTTGCTGATCTCTGATCTTAACTTCATACGTGCATGTTTCCTAATCCGAATAAAACCCCTTATCCCATCCAGGTAAGAGAATTTGATATACACCCTAGAAGGACTGTAATGTATAATGATAGAAGAAGCTCCTGTAGTCACAATGTGACATATGAAGAGATATTCAGACACACGAGACATTGTTACAAAGGAAAAGCTACAGTAACATTGTATCCAGTGTAAGAAGGTACAAGGAGTCATCGTGGATGAAAGGTACGTGTCACCGAGGTTCTTCGCCTCAGTGGAGTAAGAGACAGTTTTTATGTGCGAGCAGCAGTTTCTGTTTGACACCTTAATACTTAGTATGGCTGCATAGCTGATCTGGGACGGCTCTTACTGGGAGTAGTCAAAGTGCTGGGTGGGTGACTACTCCCCATGTTCCAGGCTGGATTTTGCCAGGCCTAAAAACCAGCCAGCACTGCCAGGTGAGGAGAATTAACTTCGTCTGACAGTGGAGCTCAGGAGGTGTGTGTGCTGGGATCTGAGACTTGTGCCGTGCTGGAGGACTGAGACCCGTCTGTAAGGGAAACGGGCCCCCTAAAAGCCTGCTATAGACTGCTGGAGGCAGAACTGCAACAAGGTGATTTCTGCTATTTGAACTTTCCATTGTGTGTGAACTAACACCAAGACTGCAAAGTGACGTTTTGTTTTTGCTTTATGTATGAATAAACATATATTCATATAAGAACTGGTAATTTGCCTCTGTACTGCGTCCGCACACCCTGTCTATCAGAGCGAATCCCCACACCAGATTATTCCTCAGTTTGTAAACACTATAACATTTTTCTTCAGCGACTTTTTGGTAACATTTTCTGTGTTGTCACGTCTTCTCATTCTCTTCCATGGTGTGCGACTGGACAGCAGGTGGTCACTTGGACAAGGAACGAGGCTCAGCACATAACTCTCCTGATAAAATGATTGGACGCTTGTTTTGGCTCAGAAACTTCACATTCTGACGTTGTGTCCCCGGGGGGAGGGTAAAAGTGAATTTCTGGAGCAGAGCGGAGAGGAGCAGGAAGAGCTCCATGCGGGCCAGGTTCTCTCCAGGACAAGCTCGCTTCCCTAGAAGAATAACACAACTTCAGTCAGGTCATTGCTATCACTGGGTGTCACTTTGTGCTTCATCTCCTCAAGATTTGAAGACATCTGCTTGCTGTCAGTAAATAAATAATATTGTTGCTTATACAGTATGTAGAAGAAGGGTTTGCGACACAGACAAGAAATGACCATATGGTAAAATGACTGTGGTCCTTTGCTATCCATCATCTGACTGAGACAGTAATTCCATCATTGTTCTCCTCCTATGAAGAATCATGACATTGGAAATCATTATTGGAGATGTGGCGGTAATGTCAACAAGCCCCGAGTTCCCAGTGGTTTATTTAGACTGGATACAACTGCAGCCGGCTTACACCCGCATTAAAGAGGTCAGCAGCACTGAGCACTGATATAAAGGACCATGGCATTTAGGACCTGGTCTGAAGTCTTCTCCAGTAGACAAAGTTGAGGCAGCGCTTTAAGTAATACACGTTGTTAGGCTACAGCTACACGTGTCACGCGCCCAGGTCTTGCAGTGTAACAGGGCTGCCATAGGATTAAATGAGGTTGCAGCTGCAACCACAACATCCAAATCACAAAAAATTCAACAGTCATATTTTTAGCGATTCATGTGTCACTCTACAACGCTATGGCAGCCCTGCCACATTGCGATACTTCTGCGTGCGACACCCATAAACACCAAGTAGCCAAATGCGTAGTCACATCTTCAACTTTCCAGCTGAAATGAGCTGGAGAAAGGCTTGTATTAGTTGAGGCACTGCTTTCATTTCTATTTCTCTGATTTTCACAGCGAGTTTTAGGAAACTGCAACTGGCAATTTTACGTTAGGTTTGTTACATAATGTACTTACATAGGTAGAAAAAAGACTCAACTGCATCAAATCCAATGTTTCTTAATCACTGCATTGGCACATCATTCACTGTAATTATAATTAGAGATGAGCGGAGCATTGGAAAATTCGATTTGGCTGCTTCGCTGAATTTTACAACAAAAAAATTCACTTTGTGACAAATTAATTCATCACAAAGTGCATTTCTTTGTAAGTAGTGGGTGCAATGACAGGAAACGGCAGTTGTGCTGCTCCCCGTAATTTTACCCCTCAGATGCCGCATTCATTACTGATCATAGCATCTGACATTAATATTAAAGGGTAAAATAAATAAATAAAATCATACTTACCTCATCCATTTGATCGGGAAGTGCAGGCTCCCACCATCTTGATTGTGGTTCCTGCATGAAATCGCACATGGGATTTCGGGTGGAATCTTCAATAAAGATGGCAGCAGCCAGCTCTTTGCACTCAAACGGATGAGGTAAGTATGATTTTATTTATTTTTTACCACCATTTCAGGAAAATCGATTTACTACCATGAAGCATGAGGAAATTCAGCTTCACGGCGAAGCAAATTTTTCCTGAAATTCGCTCAACACTAATTGTACTCTTCAGCTATATTTGATATTAGAGAAGTCACTCACCCTCTTTTTCAATGCTGACCTTGTACCTGCCATTACTTCCTCCAGGGGGAGAGCTTTCCATAGAGTGACTACTCTAACTGTAAAGAACCCTTTCCTATATAGAAGTATTAGCCACATGTATTCTAAGCTTCTTTGTACAGTTCTTGGTTTACTCCTGCTGTTTCATCTTCTCCTGTCTATTCGTTTGAGGCAGTTTCTATGTAACTATTAATGTTGAGCGAATCGAAGTTAACGAAGTGGACTTCGATCAGAATTTCAGGAAAAATTTGATTCCTCGTGAAGTCGAATTTCCTCATGCTTCCTCATGCTCGCCTCAATTTTCCATGAAAGGACATAAAAATGTAAAAAATCATACCTCATCCATTTGAACATGATGAGGCCACGTTGGGCACCTTGGTTGAAGATCGTGAGCAAAATCCTGTGCACAGTGACATATGACATCACCACTCTGGTTTACATGATGACTTCATCACGCGCTGTGCGAGATTTCACACTGGATCTTCAAGTAAAATGGCCACAGTGGCCTCCTTGGTAAATACATATTTTTTTTAGAGCAACCCCTAAAATACTTAAATATTGATTTCCGATGAACGCGGCATCTTAGGGGTTCAATGACAGGGGGCGGCCCAATCGCTGTTCCCTGTCATTGTACCCACTACTTTAAAAAAAATGTGCTTCATAACGAAGTAATTCGTCATGAAGAAAATTTTTTGTAAAATTTGGCGAAGCAACCGAATAGAATTTTTAAGAAGATCGGTCATCTCACAGCTGACCCATTCGTTTGGATCAGGTCATCTCTGCTGCAGCCAGGCTCATTTAGGAGAGGAGTTCCTTGTTGGTTAGCCTATCTTTAAATATTTCTGGGCATCCTACTTTGCAAAGTGTAGATTTTTTCCTCTTTTCCTTAGAGGCCGTATACGATGTCCTAGATGATGTTTCACCTGACAATTCTCATCTCTGCACCTTGAAAAAGGAATTTATTTTAGGATAGCTGAGAAAACTCTGCAGAATTTAGACGGTAGGCGGCTGCTAGTGATTGGAATGGCTCCCTCTTCTGTTGTCAGTATCATTTAGGTCTTTCTGATCAGGTTAAAGCTGCCATGGTGCAGCTTCCTCCATATGATTCTCTGAACAGTCTAATTTCACAGGCCATGAATATTGACCAGTGTATCAAAGAGAGAAGGTCAGAGATGAAAGATGCTTCATGTCATACTGATAATGTCTCCTATGTGATGAAACGCAACCAATACAAATAGGTTCCATGAGAATCTCCAAGGTAGAGAAGGGCAGAGAAGAGTTACCTTGCCCAGAAACGTACCCTCAACTTCCAAGCCTATAAGATAAAAGGGAAATTCTTCTGTCTATACTTCATTTCTCTCCCCAGAACACTTTGTTCTTGTCCTCTAAGAGTGTTTTTTTTTACTGTACAGCCATTTATAGACTGGTGTGCTGCAAAAGATTGTTTCAGATTTTGATTTGGTCCAAAGATTGAGTTATAAAAAAGTTCTTCAGACTCCCAATCGTTCTCCCCCTAATTGAGAATATAACTGAATAGGACTATGTCTCATTGATTTAATTTCCAGTTCTAAGATTTCTAAGTGAAGGATTTCTCATCTGTTCTGGAGACCATGGCCATTAAACGATATAACAAGGAGAACCTTTAGAAGGAATGCATATTTGTCCCTCCAGGTCCCTGGCTGGTGCTGGGTTCTTTTTTTTTTTGTGGCAAAGGTGCAATCTTTGTCCTTGCCAAGAGTATAGGGGACAAATTAAGATCATCATAAGTAATTGCTATCCTTCACCTATATCTCCGAATTATTGACCAACTGGCCAAAAAAACAAAACAAAACAAAAAAATCATCCATATTCGCAAATCAATGTAAGAGAAGCCTATAATCTTGTCAGGATCTGAATGGGAGATGAATGGAAGACAGTCTATAAATTGGTTGTCGGGGTTCAGGGATGAAGCCGGATATCATCCATTCTTTATTCTTTCACTCTATATGAGTGGAGCATTTTCTTGCTCCGATGCTCCTCCTTGCCTTGCAATACATTGCGCAGCACAAGGTCAGTTTTTTTTAATGCCGGTGACGTACGGGGCTTCACATCACTATGCTAGGAAGAGACTTCCACCTAGAAATGAGCCCGGTGATGTCACTAGCACAGATGGGCAGTGTATAGCACAGCCCTAGGCTGTTTTGGAGGCAGGTACTATGCAAAGTAACATAGTACCCGCCTACAAAACAGCCTCGCTATAAGACACCCATCTGTGCAGCGCAAGGCAAGGGGAAGCATCGGAGCAAGTAAGTGCTGCAATGCTCCACTCATATAGAGTAAAAGAATAAGGACCAGCTGATATCCGGGTTCAGCCCTGAACCCAGACAAACCCTTCAATGCTCATACCAAGTAATGCTTTATGGGCTCTGCATCAGCTGTTTTTTTAGGATTTCATGAATTATGTATTCAGATGGTTTTGGGGTCAATGTTTGGTGTTTTATTTATTGTCTTTGGAAGAACATTGTTCTCATGTAGAGAAAGTTCTTCTTAAGTAGATAGAGAATCACCTTTTTTATATAGAAAAATGTAAGTCTGAGGTGGAGAGTGTCTCCTTTTCAGGGTAAATCATTTCCTCTAGAGGATTCTCCAAGAATCTGGTGCAGACCATTGAAAATTTGGCACTTCCAACTAATCTCAAGGCTGTGCAGACATTTCGAGGTTTTGTCATCTTTTAAAGAAGGTTTATTAAGTCATTTTCTTCCATAGTGGCTCTAATAAAAAAAAAAACTAATCCAGCTGATTTTTCTCCCGACGCCTTTAAGGCATTGTCTACCCTCAAAGCATTATTGTCTTCGTGCACTGTCCTGAAGCCACCAGATCTTGAGATCTTGAGCTGCAGTTTAATTTTAAGGCAGATGCCTGTGATGTAGGAGCAGAGGCTGCACTTTTGCAAGAGAGTCCTCAGAACCATAAGTTACACTCATGTTTTTTTCATTTATGTTTTCTGCTGCAGAGTTGAATTATGTTCTTGTGGGTAATCAGGAGTTGTTGGCTTTTGAAGAATTGAGTCATTCCCTTCCATCCAAGTTCAAAAAAGTGGATTATATCATATATACAGTGTAACTCCATCCATTTTCTATACTTTCCTCCACTATCATCAGCAAAAACAGACACGATCAGTCTCATCAAGAAATGACACTCATCATGAAAGGACCAACTGAAAAGGAGGTCTGAGCTTCTCCAAGGCTTCTACTGTAGATCTTTGTGTCTCCAGTTCTTACCTGCTGAGAAAGGCATGAACGCCAACCTGGTGCGGAATTGGCCCTCCTCATTCAAGAAATGTCTGGGGTTGAACTCTTCTGGAGTCTCCCACTGAGATGGGTCTGACAGGACGGAGGTGAGGAAGGGGATCACGGTTGCACCCTATTAACAGGAAAGGACAAATAAATGTATCTTGGTTATGAGGATTGTAGATTACTGATGAATTCCCCGTATACTGTACTTATTACCATTGCAGGTGGACGCAGGTAAAACACAATTTTTTGCAGCGGTGTTTTGTGTCTCAGGCTCTGTTTAGGTCAGTCTGTAAATTACAAACTTAAATCTGTTGGATTTTTTCCAATTATGATTTGATTCAAAGTTGCATAAAGATGTCAATGAATGTGAAGTGCTGGGTGGTTGTGAACCAACAGGTGTGGACCCACTGTGTTACTGAAGGTATCTGGCTTAGGGTTACTTCTAAGGGCCCTATCTAAGTTGTGGCAGGAACAGGGCTGAATTTCATTGGTGCAGATTTTTATTGGATACTTGATTTTATTCCCCAGTAACAATCCCAGCAGTAACACCAGAGGTCACCTGCTCGAGTAAGGGTGTGGACTGGTGAATCCCACTTCCACCTACCCACTAGTCTAACAAATCCAGCCCAGAACACACTCTGACCAAACCTTTCTCAAAGTACACTTTAATGAAGCCACTGCATCTCTCTGGATTTCATTTCACCCAGCTGAGGATCATCCCCAAGAAGACTGGAGGCTGGAGTCACTGCCAAAGGGGCTGCAACTAAGACCTAAGAAAAGGGGCTGAAGACTTATGTCCCGAGTAAAGGGCTGAAGACTTATGTCCTGAGTAAAGTGGCTGAAGCAGGCATGGGATTCAGCCAGTTCCCTCAGGTTCTCCAGATCCGGTTGTTAAAATTACAGTCGGATTAGAGAACCGTGTTACTGGCGAATCCCGAACCGGCACCCTGGCGGCGGCAGCAGCTGGAGATGAGTGCTTCTATTCCATAGTTAAGCTCCTTAGGCTTTTTAAATGCTGGGTGGTGTGTGTGTGTAGTGTATATATGGTGTATTTATGTATGTGTATCATGTATATGGTGTATTTATGTGTGTTGCATATACAGTCCTGATCAAAAGTTTAAGACCACTTGAAAAATGGCAAAAAATCTTATTTTACATTGTTGGATTTTAACAAGGTTCCAAGTGGAGCTTCAACATGCAACAAGAAGAAATGAGAGTGAGACAAAACATTTTTTGAGCATTCAATTAATTGAAAATAATGATTAAACTGAAACAGGCTGTTTTTCAGCTGATCAAAAGTTTAGGACCACATGCCTTTAAAAGGCCAAATCTGTGCAAAGATGTGGATTCATTGTCATTTTCTGTCAGGTAGTCACACGTTGTGATGGCAAAGGCAAAAAAACTCTCCCTTTTTGAACGTGGTCGGGTTGTTGAACTGCATTAGCAGGGTCTCACACAGCACGCCATTACTGCTCAGGTGAGAGGCAGTAAGACAGTCATTTGGAATTTCCTAAATGATCCTGAGGTTTATGGAACAAAAAAGTCAAGTGGAAGACCCCAAAAATTTTCATCAGCACTGAGCCGGAGGATCCAATTGGCTGTCCTTGACCCAAATTAAGGCCCTTACTGGTGCTGACTGCAGCCCCATAACCATCAGACGGCATCTGAGACTGAAGGGCTTCAAAAACAAAAAACGTCTTCAAAGACCTCGTCTCCTTGAACGCCACAGAACTGCTCGTTTGTACTTTGCAAGAGAGCACCAAACATGGGACATTCAAAGGTGGAAGAAAGTTTTATTCTCTGATGAGAAAAAAATTAACCTTGATGGTCCTGATGGTTTCCAACGTTACTGGCATGACAAGCAGATCCCACCTGAGATGTTTTCTACGCGCCACAGTGGAGGGGGCGCCATAATGGTCTGGGGAGCTTTTTCCTTCAGTGGAACAATGGAGCTTCAGGAAGCGCAGGGGCGTCAAACGGCCGCTGGCTATGTCCAGATGTTGCAGAGAGCCTTCCGCATGGCTGAGGGCCCTCGTCTGTGTGGTAACGACTGGGTTTTTGAACAGGACAATGCTACAGTACATAATGCCCGCAGGACAAGGGACTTCTTCCAGGAGAATAACATCACTCTTTTGGCCCATCCTGCGTGTTTCTCCTGATCTAAATCCAATTGAGAACCTTTGGGGATGGATAGCAAGGGAAGTTTACAAAAATGGACAACAGTTCCAGACAGTAGATGGCCTTTGTGCGGCCGTCTTCAACACTTGGAGAAATGTTCCCACTCACCTCATGGAAACGCTTGCATCAAGCATGCCGAAACAATAACGGCGGAGCTACTCATTACCGAGCTCATGTTTGGAAGTTGGATTTCTGTTTTAGGGGGGTTTCGTTTTTTTTTGGAGGTGTGGTCCTAAACTTTTGATCAGCTGAAAAACAGCCTGTTTTAGTTCATTCGTTGTTTTCATTAAATTGAATGCTCAAAAAATGTTTTATCTCACTCCCATTTCTTCTTGTTGCATGTTGAAGCTCTACTTGGAACCTTGTTAAGATCCAGCCATGCTAAATATGATTTTTTGCCATTTTTCAAGTGGTCTTAAACTTTTGATCAGGACTGTATATGGTGTATGTACAGTCGTGGCCAAAAGTTTTGAGAATTACATAAATATTGGAAATTGGAAAAGTTGCTGCTTAAGTTTTTATAATAGCAATTTGCATATACTCCAGAATGTTATGAAGAGTGATCAGATGAATTGCATAGTCCTTCTTTGCCATGAAAATTAACTTAATCCCAAAAAAAACTTTCCACTGCATTTCATTGCTGTCATTAAAGGACCTGCTGAGATCATTTCAGTAATCGTCTTGTTAACTCAGGTGAGAATGTTGCGAGCACAAGGCTGGAGATCATTATGTCAAGCTGATTGGGTTAAAATGGCAGACTTGACATGTTAAAAGGAGGGTGATGCTTGAAATCATTGTTCTTCCATTGTTAACCATGGCGACCTGCAAAGAAACGCGTGCAGCCATCATTGCATTGCATAAAAATGGCTTCACAGGCAAGGATATTGTGGCTACTAAGATTGCACCTCAATCAACAATTTATAGGATCATCAAGAACTTCAAGGAAAGAGGTTCAATTCTTGTTAAGAAGGCTTCAGGGCGTCCAAGAAAGTCCAGCAAGCGCCAGGATCGTCTCCTAAAGAGGATTCAGCTGTGGGATCGGAGTGCCACCAGTGCAGAGCTTGCTCAGGAATGGCAGCAGGCAGGTGTGAGCGCATCTGCACGCACAGTGAGGCAAAGACTTTTGGAAGATGGCCTGGTGTCAAGAAGGGCAGCAAAGAAGCCACTTCTCTCCCAAAAAAACATCAGGGACAGATTGATCTTCTGGAAAAAGGCTTGTCCGGAGAAGAAAAGGTGAGCGCTACCATCAGTCCTGTGTCATGCCAACAGTAAAGCATCCTGAGACCATTCATGTGTGGGGTTGCTTCTCATCCAAGGGAGTGGGCTCACTCACAATTTTGCCCAAAAACACAGCCATGAATAAAGAATGGCACCAAAACACCCTCCAACAGCAACTTCTTCCAACAATCCAGCAACAGTTTGGTGAAGAACAATGCATTTTCCAGCACGATGGAGCACCGTGCCATAAGGCAAAAGTGATAACTAAGTGGCTCGGGGACCAAAATGGTGACATTTTGGGTCCATGGCCTGGAATCTCCCCAGATCTTAATCCCATTGAGAACTTGTGGTCAATCCTCAAGAGGCAGGTGGACAAACAAAAACATTCTGACAAACTCCAAGAAGTGATTATGAAAGAATGGGTTGCTATCAGTCAGGAATTGGCCCAGAAGTTGATTGAGAGCATGCCCAGTCGGATTGGAGAGGTCCTGAAAAAGAAGGGCCAACACTGCAAATACTGACTCTTTGCATAAATGTCATGTAATTGTCGATAAAAGCCTTTGAAACGTATGAAGTGCGTGTAATTATATTTCACTACATCACAGAAACAACTGAAACACTTTGTGAAAACTAATATTTGTGTCATTCTCAAAAATTTTGGCCACGACTGTATATGTAAACCTGTGTCGTGATGCCGCGTGTTGAGTAGGGAACCTGTTGTTAAAAATTTGAATCCCACCCCTGGGCTGAAGACTTATGTCCTGAGTAAAGGGGCTGGAGACTTATGTTCATATGAAAGGGTCTGAAGACTTATGGGAATGTGAAAAGCGCTGAATACTTCTGTCAATGTGAGATTTTCGTTTTTCCTTTTTTTTAAATTATCAAAGAGTAAAAGTGATTTATTTTTATTTTTATTTTAGCACAAGGAGCAACATAACAAGCAAAAGGGTCTGATGACTTTCCAAATTTTCTGCAGATGTTATTATATCTATAGTACAAACTTGCCAACTCTCCTGGAAGAAGGGGAGACCTCCTGAACTCCCAGCAGAGTTGGCAAATGCCTTGCACATGGCATGGAGGACACAAAATAAAAGGGGTGGGGGGGCATACATAGAAGTAGGTGGGGCTTGCTCATATTGGCAAGTATACTGCACTGAAACTTTCTTAAGGTTAACTCCAAAGATACTTTACAAGTCCCTCAGTATGTGTTGGAGAAGGTCGTCACATTAGTTTGGAGCCCCTAATGAATATAGTGCCCCATACTCCTGGAACCCTTAATCTGACCCTGAGCCGGCACTGGAGACACGTGATCATTCCTGTGTCTGTGCTCGCCGGAAGAAGGGAGATGCCCATGGGTGTAGATCGTCGGCACTATAGTGGTATTCTCACGACTGTTCCCAAACCTCTAGCAGCAAAAGAGTCAAATTTCACTTTCACACAATGAGAATTTGGTCAGTATTTTGCACCATTACTTTTTTGTCAAACCAGGAGGGTCCACTACACAGAAGAGACACAATCTTTCACATGGTTTTGGCTCACAAATACTAACGCAAAATACTGACCAAGTGAAAGTGACCGCAGGATGTGTCCAGTCTCCTGTTCTGTGCATAGAGCTCAGCAACTGAATCTCTTAAAGTTCTGTGAACAACTAACAAAAACAATTTTGTACAATGTGTCAGTGAATAGCTATGTGTATGGATCCAAGAAAAGGATCAGCCACACTCTTACATTGTAACAAGGTTCTCAGCTATGTGGGCATGACTAGGTTTAGAAAGTCAAACGCTCAGTGCTTAGTCAGATCTAGATTACATTTCTGTGCAATGTAGAGAATACCCGATACCTTTGGGAGGGTGTAACCTCTAAAATTGATGTCTTCTGTGACGGCATGGAGAATTGCAGTTGGAGCCAGGTCGAGAACTCTCTGCACTTCATGGAGGACAGCATTTGTATACGGCAGTTGGGGTTTATCCATGATCTCGGGGAGACGCAAAGACTTGGTCACCTCGTCTATCTCCTGCTGAACTTTAGCTGTGAGACAAAGATAAGGTCAGTCGGATGCAGTCAGAATCAACGGTGGACTATAAAATACATGGCCCATTGCTGTATCTGTAGGTATATGCTGTCACCAAACAAAAAGTAGTTATTGGTGAGGATGAACTTTGTAAGTTCCACCACTGATTCAGTGCTAATTCCTTTATTTTTCATAAAAACCTGTATTTATGTCCTTCTATATCTTTTAAGGAATTCATCCTTTCTGGGTTCAATACATTCATGGACTGGGTATACAATACATCAGGGAACAATTTCACACTCCTTATCTGTAGCTACTACAACAATTTAATGCTCCAAATGTTTGTTTCCCCCTCCACTTACTGTATGTTGATCTGCTTTACATGACTTGTCACATTTACCTTACTATTCTCATGTATTTTTGCGTGAAAATATGTGAATCTTCAGATACTGTGTTATAACATTCTGAGGAAGAGACCTGTGTAGTCTCGAAAGCTTGCAATTTTTTCATGATCTTTTCAGTTGGCCATTAAAAGGTATCAACCACAAAGAAATCTCATGTTACATATCTCCTGGATCACAGCCTGAGATTACAGTAGTTGCACCAAAGACACAGACTGTTAAAGACAGTGGTTGTGGAACCACTGTGCCAACTAACTAGTTTGACTTTGATATTCCTGAGGGTGTTGTCTTGTGGTCCCCTGGTTTTTACCCTTTCACCCCTATACATGGATCTGGGCTTTGCTGAGGTGGAGTCACCAGGCTGCTACCTCTTGAAACAGTCCTGGTTACTTGACAGACAGACTCGGAAGTCAGGCAGAACATGGTTCACAGACAAACAAATGAATATAGCTCCTTCATAGGCTCCAGCAGACTAGAAAGACCAGATAGAACCTTCTGCTCAGGCAAGGGTTGGGACACACCACATAGAATATATGGCACGACTGATTAGCTCATTAGTCAAGTAGGTACACAGAGAAATAAAGGAGTATAACCCTTGCAGTGCAGCTAAAAAAGGGATACAGGGCAGCACAAAATTCTACCGTAATACAGACATACTGGATGTTTAGCATAAAATTCCTGTACCTTGTTGATACCTGTTAGGGGCTATTCTCATCAAGTTTATGTCCCATGTTTAAAATATACATTGGTGGGAAAAAAAAGTACTCAAAATCATCTATCTCTGTATCTCATATCTATCTATCTATCTATCTATCTATCTATCTATCTATCTATCTATCTATCTATCTATCTATCTATCTATTTATTATCTATCTATCATCTATCTCTGTATTTCATATCTGTCAATCTATCTATCTATCTATCTATCTATCTATCTATCTATCTATCTATTTCATATCTATCTATCTATCTATCTATCTATCTATCTATCTATCTATCTAGTATCTATCTATCTATCTATCTATCTATCTATCTATCTAGTATCTATCTATCTATCTATCTATCTCTGTATTTCATATCTATCTATCTATTTATCTATCTTTATCTCTGTTTTTCTAATCTATCTATCTTTTAAATAACGCAAGTTTGTGAGCGGGGAATGTCAGCTCCAGTAAGCAGGGGACCAGAAGAGCAGGGTAGGCCAGACAGGTGCTGGTAGTAGTAGACATAGGATGATCCGTCACAAAGACCGGGATCGTCGAACGTTGTGTTGTCTTCCTAGCGCTCAAGTTCAACACATCGCGGATCGGGTTGACAGATTACTGGGAGGAGCTGGAGAAGATCCAGCGGTCATGGTCCATATCAGAACCAATCACAAAGTTAGAGGTAGGTGGAGCGTCCTAAAAAAGTTTTCAGGGATTTAGGTCAAAAGCGTATTTTCCAAAATACTGCCGGTACCACGGGCCACACAAGAAAGACAGCGGGAGATTAGGGAGGTTAACAAGTGGCTCAAGAACTGGTGTAGGAAGGAGGGGTTTGGGTTCCTAGAGAACTGGGCCGACTTCTCTATCGGCTACAGGCTCTATCGTAGGGATGGGCTGCACCTCAATGGGGAAGGGGCAGCTGTGTTGGGGGAGAAGATGGCTAGAAGGTTGGAAGAGTGTTTAAACTAGGGACACGGGGGGAGGGTAATTACATTATAGGATGGGAAGATATGGCAGATAGAGACCGGGGGCAAGGTAATGGAACTGGGGGAGGAATGGAAGGAGAGACTAGAACAGTTCAGAAGGAAACAAAGATGATTGCCAGTAGCTGCCTTAAATAGGGAGCTAATCACCTGATATCATAAGGGGGCGTGGCCAAAGCGGGCGGTCGAGAGGGTGTGTGACCTACACGCCATCGAGAGGGGGCATGGCCTAAATGTCATCGAGAGGGGTGTGGCCTAAACACAGAGTCACCAAGGGGATTGGCATGACAGCGCGTCTGGCACCGCTATGCTGCTACACAGTTAAATTTATATAGTTTAATTCATATGATATTCTATATTTGGTTATATGATCCCATCTAGTGGCTGTTTTTGGTATTGCACTTGTTTTTCTTGCTCGTGATATATGTCATTCATTTTATTGCTCCACCCCTTCTTCTGTGTACCTCACTTCCTGTTTCTTCATACTGCTCCAGCTATGCACAGGTACACATGTATTCTCATGTAAGCTTACAAAAGCAAAATCTTTTGACCGCACAATACCGGAATCCATATGTTCTGCTGTACTCTGTTATCTGGTTTATAGAATAAAGCAACTTACACGGACAAACTCGGTGTTGGTGAGTTCAAGCTATCTGATAAGGATTGTCCGCAGTGATTATATCTGCCTATAGAGGCCAGGCATAGAGGTCTCACTAGGGATAAATCGCTATTACAACAACTGGAGTCAGAATAACCACGCTGCAGTGTCCGAGCCCCAGACTGCAGCACTGGAGCTCGGACAGACAAGTTGGTGACAGTCAGATGAAATGCAAAATGTAAAAGTAAATTCCCCATTAAAAGTGCCCTGTCTGACCCAGGAAGAAGTACAACGGCATCTTAAAAAGATTAAAATAGACAAATCGCCAGGACCAGATGGCATACACCCCCGTATCCTAAGGAAATTAAGTAATGTCATAGCCAGACCCTTATTTCTGATATTTAAGGACTCTATATTGACAGGGAGTGTTTCACAGGATTGGCGCATAGCAAATGTGGTGCCAATATTCAAAAAGGGTCCAAAAACAGAGCCCGGAAACTATAGACCGGTAAGTTTAACATCTGTCATGGGTAAACTGTTTGAAGGGTTTCTAAGAGATGCTATCTTGGAGTACCTCAATGAAAATAAGCAAATAACGCCATATCAGCTTTAATCAGTTTCTATGAGGAGGTTCTAGACTTGACAGCGGCGAATCAATGGATGTCGTTTATCTGGACTTCTCCAAAGCATTTGACATTGTACCGCATAAAAGGTTAGTATATAAAATGAGAATGCTCGGACTGGGAGAAAACGTCTGTATGTGGGTAAGTAACTGGCTGAGGGATAGAAAACAGAGGGTGGTTATTAGTGGTACACACTCGGATTGGGTCACTGTCACTAGTGGGGTACCTCAGGGGTCAGTATTGGGCCATATGCTCTTCAATGTATTTATTAATGATCTTGTAGAAGGTTTTCATAGTAAAATATCAATTTTTGCAGATGACACTAAACTGTGTAAAGTAATTGATACGGAAGAGGACAGTATACTGTATATACAGTTGCAAGAAAAAGTATGTGAACCCTTTGGAATGATATGGATTTCTGCAAAAATTGGTCATAAAATGTGATCTGATCTTCATCTAAGTCACTGCAATAGACAATCACAGTCTGCTTAAACTAATAACACACAAAGAGTTAAATGTTACCATGTTTTTATTGAACACACCATGTAAACATTCACAGTGCAGGTGGAAAAAGTATGTGAACCCTTGGATTTAATAACTGGTTGAACCTCCTTTGGCAGCAATAACTTCAACCAAACGTTTCCTGTAGTTGCAGATAAGACTTGCACAACGGTCAGGAGTAATTCTTGACCATTCCTCTTTACAGAACTGTTTCAGTTCAGCAATATTCTTGGGATGTCTGGTGTGAATCGCTTTCAGAGGTCATGCCACAGCATCTCAATCGGGTTAAGGACAGGACTCTGACTGGGTCACTCCAGAAGGCGTATTTTCTTCTGTTTAAGCCATTCTGTTGTTGATTTACTTCTTGTCACGGGTGTATGTGAGCAACAATAGTAATACACAGTACAGAGCTACTGACTGGACCCAGAACTAGGGAGGATAAAGGTTGACCCCTGTCCGACCCTCAACGCTCTCCCTATTCTGCTAAAGCACATGCCCGGATCCAAATGGCGGAACGAGGCATGCCCACGTGCCTAAGACTAATGACCCCTGTAACCCCTACAATAGTGGAAGGGGCACGGCCACCAGTGCCCTACTCAGTATATGGAGGGAACCGTGGCCACCTCAGATCCAGTCAGAAAATAAACAGGAACACAACAATGTCTGCACACTTAGCTGAAGATGTTGCAGCCGCAGAGAAGACGGATCCAAGGACAGGCTGGCAATATCCGGAGTGCTAGCTGCAGCAGAACACAGGTCCAGTGAACTGATAGCTACAAGTGAAGAAACTAAAGCAAGAGCTACAACTGAAGTGAGAACTATAATCCACATCCTATCATAGGAGGAGGGGTGATATAAAGAGAGGGAAATCAAACACATGAAGGACAGCTGTGGTGAAAGAAACCAAAAGTAAACAGAGTAGTGAGAACTCCTCCCAGCTCTAGTAGTGACATCATCACAGGGGTGGAGAAACAGAGCTGTGAGAACGTCCCAAAGCTCTGGTAGTGACACTTCTATGCTTTGGGTCGTTGTCCTGTTGCAACACCCATCTTCTGTTGAGCTTCAGCTGGTGGACAGATGGCCTTAAGTTCTCCTGCAAAATGTCTTGATAAACTTTAGAATTCATTTTTCCTTCGATGATAGCAATCCGTCCAGGCCCTGACACAGCAAAGCAGCCCCAAACCATGATACCCTCACCACCATACTTCACAGTTGGGATGAGGTTTTGATTTTGGTGTGCTGTGCCTCTTTTTCTCCACACATTGTGTTGTGTGTTTCTTCCAAACAACTCAACTTTGGTTTCATCTGTCCACAGAATATTTTGCCAGTACTGCTGTGGAACATCCAGGTGCTCTTGTGCAAACTGTAAACGTGCAGCAATGTTTTTTTGGACAGCAGTGGTTTCTTCTGTGGTATCCTCCCATGAAATCCATTCTTGTTTAGTGTTTTACATATCGTAGATTCGCTAACAGGGATGTCAGCATATGCCAGAGACTTTTGTAAGTCTTCAGCTGACACTCTAGGATTCTTCTTCACCTCATTGAGCAGTCTGTGCTGTGCTCTTGCAGTTATATTTACAGGACGGCCACTCCTAGGGAGAGTAGCAGCAGTGCTGAACTTTCTCCATTTATAGACAATTTGTCTTACCGTGGACTGATGAACAGCAAGGCTTTTGGAGATACTTTTATAACCCTTTCCAGCTTTATGCAAGTCAACAATTCTAAATTGTAGGTCTTCAGAGAGCTCTTTTGTGCGAGGCATCATTCACATCAGGCAATGCTTCTTGTGAAAAACAGACCCTGAACTGGTGTGTGTTTTATAGGGCAGGGCAGCTGTAACCAACACCTCCAATCTCATCTCATCGATCGGACTCCAGTTGGCTGACACCTTACTCCAATTAGCTCTTGGAGATGTCATTAGTCTAGGGGTTCACATACTTTTTCCACCTGCACTGTGAATGTTTACATGGTGTGTTCAATAAAAACATGGTAACATTTAATTCTTTGTGTGTTATTAGTTTAAGCAGACTGTGATTGTCTATTGTTGTGACTTAGATGAAGATCAGATCACATTTTATGCCCAATTTGTGCAGAAATCTATATCATTCCAAAGGGTTCACATACTTTTTCTTGCAACTGTATACTACAGAGGACAGTATACTGTATATATACAACAGAGGACAGTATACTGTATATATACACTATAGAGGACAGTATACTGTATATATATAACAGAGGACAGTATGTTGTATATATATAACCGAGGACAGTATACTGTATATATACACTACAGAGGACAGTATACTGTATATATATATATATATATATATAACAGAGGACAGTATACTGTATATATATATAACAGAGGACAGTATACTGTATATATACACTACAGAGGACAGTATACTGTATATATATAACAGAGGACAGTATACTGTATATATACACTACAGAGGACAGTATACTGTATATATATATATATATATATATATATATATATAACAGAGGACAGTATACTGTATATATATAACAGAGGACATTATACTGTATATATACACTACAGAGGACAGTATGCTGTATATATACACTACAGAGGACAGTATACTGTATATATACTACAGAGGACATTATACTGTATATATACTACAGAGGACAGTATACTGTATATATATAACAGAGGACAGTATACTGTATATATACTACAGAGGACATTATACTGTATATATACACTACAGAGGACAGTATACTGTATATATATATAACAGAGGACAGTATACTGTATATATATAACAGAGGACAGTATATTGTATATACACTACAGAGGACAGTATACTGTGTATATACTACAGAGGACAGTATACTGTATATATATACACTACAGAGGGCAGTATACTGTATATATACTACAGAAGACAGTATACTGTATATATACTACAGAGGACAGTATACTGTATATATACTACAGAGGACAGTATACTGTATATATACTACAGAGGACAGTATACTGTATATATATACTACAGAGGACAGTATACTGTATATATATACTACAGAGGACAGTATACTGTATATATACACTACAGAGGACAGTATATTGTATATATACACTACAGAGGACAGTATACTGTATATATATAACAGAGGACAGTATACTGTATATCCACCTCCGGACCGCCCAACGCAGCGACGCGTCCTGGAGGTGGTTGATTCATTCCGCCTGGACGCGCCGGCGCGTCCTCTCGCGAGACGCGAGATTTCGGTCACAGCCGGCCCGCGCATGCGCATCGCGGGCCGGCAAAAGTTCGAGGAGAATTGCATCAGCAACCTGCCAGCCAATGATTGTCACTGGCAGGTTGCTGATTTAAAAAAAATCTAATCACAAGCCATATAACAGATCATATTAGTAAATATGATCTGTTATATGGCTTCTCTGCTCCTCTGCTGGTCCTTTTCGTCGGTTGGATCCAGCAGAGGAGCAGACTTCACTGTGAGTACCCACCAAACACTGTCCTTAGCCCCTGATCACCCTCCATCACCCCCATCATCCAAATTAACCCCTTGATCGCCCCCTGTCAATCACTTAGTGAAAGACAAAAAGTGATCAGTGTAAACTGTCACTTTTTTTCCCCACTAGTATTGGCTGTTAGGTTTTAGGATTAGTTTAGGCCCCTTGGTTAGGTAGTTAGCGTCGGTTAGCGCCCACCCCACCGCACCGCAGTCACTTTTATTCGCTGATTAGCGTATCGCTAATCAGCATTTGTACTTTTATAGTATCTGTAAGTGATCAAAACTGATCACAGTCAGATCTATAATTGTATTAGTGTCACCTTAGCTCGCCCTCCACCCAAAACGCAGTGTTTGCCCGATCAAGCCTGATCGGTCGCCCACACGTGCGTTCACCCACGGCCGCCCCACCGCAGTGACAAAAAATTTAGTTTTTTTGATCACTGCACGCACTGCGGCGATAAAAAAATCAGTTTTGATATTTTTTATCAACCGCAGCGGCCTCCGGTACTTCGCTATCCTCCCCTTTGTAAGACAGGCTTGCTTTTTTTCTTGGGTAGTCTCAGGGAATACCCCTAAATTTAGTAGTCCAAAATGTCAAACAGGGGGTATTCTTCTGAAGAGGCCTGCAGGATTCTGACCCAGACGGATGAGGAGTGGGAACCCTCATCTGACGAATCTAGCGGGTCAGAATATGAACCTGTAGAAAGCAGTGGCTCTCTGACCCAAAGTTCGGACGAGGAGGTGGAGGTCCCTGATAGAACCAGGCGTACTCGGCCCCGTGTTGCTAGACCACAGGTTGCGCAGGATCCGCTTCAAGAGCAGCAGAGTGGGGCTGGCGCGGCCGGATCACGTGGTGAGGCATACACCAGCAGCGCAGCCCTTCCTGGAACTAGTACCAGCACTGCCGTACAACATGGTGAAGTAGCGAGCACCAGAAGGGCAGTTGAAGCTGGTACGGTGGCACATGCAGTAGTTACCCCGTCGCAGCCACCGCACAGACAGGCCCGTAGAGCCCCTAGAGTCCCTGAGGTGTTGGCAAACCCTGATTGGCAGTCACCAACTTCAGCCGCACCAGTAGTTCCTCCTTTCACCGCCCAGTCTGGAGTCCCAGTCTGGAGTTCGGGTTGAGACAGCTCAGATCGGTTCGGCCCTGGGATTTTTTGAGCTGTTCTTGACTGCGGAGCTCTTGGACTTAGTCGTGGCAGAGACAAACCGGTATGCCACACAATTTATAACCGCAAACCCGGGAAGCTATTATGCCCAGCCTTTCCGGTGGAAACCAGTCCAAGTTTCCGAACTTAAAATTTTTCTGGGCCTTCTCCTCAACATGGGTCTAACGAAAAAGCATGAATTGCGGTCATATTGGTCCACGAACCCAATTCATCACATGCCCATGTTCTCTGCTGCTATGTCCAGGACACGATTTGAGACCATCCTGCGTTTTCTGCATTTTAGCGACAACACCACCTCCCGTCCCAGAGGCCACCCAGCTTTTGACCGGCTCCACAAAATTCGGCCCCTCATAGACCATTTCAACCAGAAATTTGCAGATTTGTATACCCCTGAGCAAAACATCTGCGTAGACGAGTCCCTAATACATTTTACCGGGCGCCTTGGCTTCAAACAATACATCCCCAGCAAGCGTGCCCGGTATGGGGTCAAATTGTATAAGCTCTGTGAAAGGGCCACAGGCTATACCCACAAATTTTGGATCTATGAGGGAAAAGATCAGACCCTGGAGCCGGTCGGTTGCCCTGACTACCTGGGGAGCAGTGGGAAGACAGTCTGGGACTTGGTGTCACCCTTATTCGACAAGGGGTACCATCTTTATGTGGACAATTTTTACACAAGTGTGGCCCTCTTTAGACATTTGTTTCTAGAACGGATTTGCGCCGGTGGCACCGCGGGAACTAGTCGCGTGAGCTTCCCCCAACGGCTCGTTACCACCCGTCTTGCAAGGGGGGAGAGGGCTGCCTTGTGTAATGAAGAACTGCTCGCGGTGAAATGGAGAGACAAGCGTGACGTTTACATGCTCTCCTCCATTCACGCAGACACAACAATCCAAATTGAAAGGGCAACCCGTGTCATTGAAAAGCCCCTCTCAGTCCACGACTATAATGCGCTCATGGGAGGGGTGGACTTCAATGACCAGATGTTGGCTCCCTATTTAGTTTCCCGACGCACCAGACGCTGGTATAAGAAGGTGTCTGTATATTTAATTCAATTGGCTCTGTATAATAGTTTTGTTCTCTACAGTAAGGCTGGGAGAACACGATCCTTCCTCAAATTCCAGGAAGAGATCATCGTGAACCTCCTGTATCCAGAAGGTTCCGTGGCCCCATCCACCAGTGTAGTTAGCCGTCTACACGAGCGACATTTCCCCAGTGTCGTTGCTGGTACCTCAACCCAACCGCCACCCCGAAAAAAATGTCGTGTCTGTAGCAGGAGTGGAATAAGGCGTGACACCCGCTATTTCTGTCCTGACTGTCCTGACCACCCTGCCCTATGCTTAGGAGAGTGTTTCCGGAAGTACCACACACAGGTACACCTAGCATAGGGATTGCATCTCACAGGACAGGCACACAGGGCTATTAGGGCTCTTTTACTCACAGCTGCTGCAAACCTCTCCTTTCACCTGGGATAAAGTGCATAACGTACTTCGCCACATCTTTGGGCGATTTGCGCTTTGCACATTGTCCCATGGGGAAGGAGAGGTTTGTTCTATAAAGGTAAAAAAAAACTAAACAAAAAAAAAAATTACCGGTAACTAAAAAAGTTAACGTTCAGTTAAAAAAGTTAAAAAAAGTTAATATGTTCTGTTCAAAAGTTAATAAATTTATTGCGTTGCGGCCTGGTTTTTTCTTTTTTGTTTTGTTTTTTTTACCTTCCAGGTCGACCAACCGATCGACTAGCTGCAGCACTGATGTGCATTCTGACAGAAGCATTGCGCTGTTCATATACTTTGGCAAACACTTTGTATATATAAAAAAAAAATCCCGGCAATGATTTATTCATCCACATCGATTGATGTGAATGGAGAAATCTGGTTTGCCAGGGCATACGAGCTAAGTGGGTATGGATGTTGGGCGGAGCTCCTATGTCCTGGGAGACGCCTTTCCCCTCCTTTTTCTTTTTTTGGCAGAGATTTTTTCATCCACATTGATCGATGCGAATGAAGAAATCTGTGCCGTTCATTTTTTTCTTTCAGCCCAGAGGCTGAACGAAAAAAAAAAATCTCATTACCTGTATGCTCAATATAAGGAGAATAGCAGAAACTCCTAATGTTTGCAATACATGTAATGATTGCGGAGACCCTCAAATGCCAGGGCAGTACAAACAGCCCACAAATAACACCATTTCGGAAAGAAGACACCCCAGGGTATTCGCTGAGGGGCATATTGAGTCCATGAAAGATTGAAATTTTTGTCCCAAGTTAGCGGAAAGGGAGACTTTGTGAGAAAAAAATCAAAAAAATCAATTTCCGCTAACTTGTGCCCAATTTTTTTTTTCTATGAACTCGCCATGCCCCTCATTGAATACCTTGGGGTGTCTTCTTTCCAAAATGGGGTCACATGTGGGGTATTTATACTGCCCTGGCATTTTAGGGGCCCCAAAGCGTGAGAAGAAGTCTGGTATCCAAATGTCTAAAAATGCCCTCCTAAAAGGAATTTGGGCCCCTTTGCCCACCTAGGCTGCAAAAAAGTGTCACACATCTGGTATCTCCGTATTCAGGAGAAGTTGGGGAATGTGTTTTGGGGTGTCATTTTACATATACCCATGCTGGGTGAGATAAATATATTGGTCAAATGCCAACTTTGTATAAAAAAATGGGAAAAGTTGTCTTTTGCCAAGATATTTCTCTCACCCAGCATGGGTATATGTAAAATGACACCTCAAAACACATTCACCAACTTCTCCTGAATACGGAGATACCACATGTGTGACACTTTTTTGCAGACTAGGTGGGCAAAGGGGCCCACATTCCAAAGAGCACCTTTTGGATTTCACAGGTCATTTACCTACTTACCACACATTAGGGCCCCTGGAAAATGCCAGGGCAGTATAACTAACCCACAAGTGACCCCATTTTGGAAATAAGACACCCCAATGTATTCCGTGAGGGGCATGGCGAGTTCCTAGAATTTTTTATTTTTTGTCACAAGTTAGTGGAAAATGATGATTTTTATATATTTTTTTTTTCTTACAAAGTCTCATATTCCACTAACTTGTGACAAAAAATAAAAACTTCCATGAACTCACTATGACCATCAGCGAATACCTTGGGGTGTCTTCTTTCCAAAATGGGGTTACTTGTGGGGTAGTTATACTGCCCTGGCATTCTAGGGGCCCAAATGTGTGGTAAGGAGTTTGAAATCAAATTCTGTAAAAAATGACCGGTGACATCCGAAAGGTGCTCTTTGGAATATGGGCCCCTTTGCCCACCTAGGCTGCAAAAAAGTGTCACATGGCATGTGGTATCTCTGTATTCAGGAGAAGTTGGGGAATGTGTTTTGGGGTGTCATTTTACATATACCCATGCTGGGTGAGAGAAATATCTTGGCAAAAGACAACTTTTCCCATTTTTTTTATACAAAGTTGGCATTTGACCAAGATATTTATCTCACCCAGCATGGGTATATGTAAAATGACACCCCAAAACACATTCCCCAACTTCTCCTGAATACGGAGATACCACATGTGTGACACTTTTTTGCAGCCTAGGTGGGCAAAGGGGCCCACATTCCAAAGAGCACCTTTCGGATTTCACCGGCCATTTATTACAGAATTTGATTTCAAACTCCTTACCACACATTTGGGCCCCTAGAATGCCAGGGCAGTATAACTACCCCACAAGTGACCCCTATTTTGGAAAGAGGACACCCAAAGTTATTCGCTGATCGGCATAGTGAGTACATAGAACTTTTTATTTTTTGTCACAAGTTAGTGGAATATGAGACTTTGTAAGAAAAAAAAAAAAAAAAAATCATAATTTTCCGCTAACTTGTGACAAAAAATAAAAAGTTCTATGAACTCACTATGCCCATCAGCGAATACCTTAGGGTGTCTACTTTCCGAAATGGGGTTATTTGTGGGGTTTTTATACTGTCTGGGCATTGTAGAACTTCAGGAAACATGACAGGTGCTCAGAAAGTCAGAGCTGCTTCAAAAAGCGGAAATTCACATTTTTGTACCATAGTTTGTAAACGCTATAACTTTTACCCAAACCATTTTTTTTTTTTACCCAAACATTTTTTTTTTATCAAAGACATGTAGAACAATAAATTTAGAGCAAAATTTATATATGGATCTCGTTTTTTTTTGCAAAATTTTACAACTGAAAGTGAAAAATGTCATTTTTTTGCAAAAAAAAAACGTTAAATTTCGATTAATAACAAAAAAAGTAAAAATGTCAGCAGCAATGAAATACCACCATATGAAAGCTCTATTAGTGAGAAGAAAAGGAGGTAAAATTCATTTGGGTGGTAAGTTGTATGACCGAGCAATAAACGGTGAAAGTAGTGTAGGTCAGAAGTGTAAAAAGTGGCCTGGTCTTTCAGGGTGTTTAAGCTATAGGGGCTGAGTTGGATATATACACTACAGAGGACAGTATACTGTATATATATAACAGAGGACATTACATTATACTGTATATATACACTACAGAGGACAGTATACTGTATATATACTACAGAGGACATTATGCTGTATATATATACACTACAGAGGACAGTATACTGTATATATATATATATATAACAGAGGACAGTATACTGTATATATATAACAGAGGACATTACATTATACTGTATATATACACTACAGAGAACAGTATACTGTATATATACACTACAGAGGACAGTATACTGTATATATACTACAGAGGACATTATACTGTATATATACTACAGAGGACAGTATACTGTATATATACACTACAGAGGACAGTATACTGTATATATACTACAGAGGACATTATACTGTATATATACTACAGAGGACAGTATACTGTATATATACTACAGAGAACAGTATACTGTGTAAATAGACTACAGAGGTCAGTATACTGTATATATACTACAGAGGACAGTATACTGTATATATATAACAAAGGACATTATACTGTATATATACTACAGAGGACAGTATACTGTATATATATAACAGAGGACAGTATACTGTATATATACTACAGAGGACATTATACTGTATATATACACTACAGAGGACATTATACTGTATATATACACTACAGAGGACAGTATACTGTATATATATAACAGAGGACAGTATATTGTATATATATAACAGAGGACAGTATACTGTATATATACACTACAGAGGACAGTATAATTATATATATAACATTGGACAGTATACTGTATATATATATATATATAACAGAGGACAGTATATTGTATATATATATATAACAGAGGACAGTATACTGTATATATACACTACAGAGGACAGTATAATTATATATATAACATTGGACAGTATACTGTATATATATAACAGAGGACAGTATACTGTATATATACTACAGAGGACATTATACTGTATATATACTACAGAGGACAGTATACTGTATATATACACTACAGAGGACAGTATACTGTATATATACTACAGAGGACATTATACTGTATATATACTACATAGGACATTATACTGTATATATACACTACAGAGGACAGTATACTGTATATATATACTACAGAGGACAGTATACTGTATATATACTACAGAGGAGAGTATACTGTATATATACTGCAGAGGACAGTATACTGTATATATATACTACAGAGGACAGTATACTGTATATATACTACAGAGGACAGTATACTGTATATACACTACAGAGGACAGTATACTGTATATATACTACAGAGGACAGTATACTGTATATACACTACAGAGGACAGTATACTGTATATATACTACAGAGGACAGTATACTGTATATACACTACAGAGGACAGTATACAGTATATACACTACAGATAACAGTATACTGTATATATACTACAGAGGAGAGTATACTGTATAAACACTACAGAGGACAGTATACTGTATATATACTACAGAGGACAGTATACTGTATATATATACTACAGAGGACAGTATACTGTATATATACTACAGAGGAGAGTATACTGTATAAACACTACAGAGGACAGTATACTGTATATATACTACAGAGGACAGTATACTGTATATATACTACAGAGGACAGTATACTGTATATATATATACTACAGAGGACAGTATACTGTATATATACTACAGAGGACAGTGTACAGCTACCGAGCCATTTGGATAGATTGGAGGCTTGGGCAGAGAAGTTGAATATGAGGTTTAACACTGACAAATGTAAGGTTATGCACATGGGAAGGAATAATGCAAGTCACCCGTACATACTAAATGGTAAAACACTCGGTAGCACTGACATGGAAAAGGATCTAGGAATTTTAGTGAACAGCAAACTAAGCTGTAGAAACCAGTGTCAGGCAGCTGATGCCAAGGCCAATAACATAATGGGTTGCATCAAAAGGGGCATAGATGCCCGTGATGAGAACATAGTCCTACCACTTTACACATCACTAGTCAGACCACACATGGAGGACTGTGTACAGTTCTAGACTCCTGTGAACAAGGCAGACATAGCAGAGCTTGAGAGGGTTCAGAGGAGGGCAACTAAAGTAATAACTGGAATGGGACAACTACAGTGCCCTGAAAGATTATCAACATTAGGGTTATTCACGTTAGAAAAAAAGACAACTGTAGGGAGATCTAATTACTATGTATAAATATATTTTAGAGGTCAGTACAGAGATCTATCCCATCATCTATTTATCCCCAGGACTGTGACGAGGGGACATCCTCTGTGTCTGAAGGAAAGAAGGTTTGTACACAAACATAGAAGAGGATTCTTTACAGTAAGAGCAGTGAGACTATGGACTATATACTGTAAGAGCAGTGAGACTATGGAGTCTTTACTGTAAGAGCAGTGAGACTATGGACTCTTTACTGTAAGAGCAGTGAGACTATGGACTCTTTACTGTAAGAGCAGTGAGACTATGGACTCTATACTGTAAGAGCAGTGAGACTATGGATTCTTTACTGTAAGAGCAGTGAGACTATGGACTCTTTACTGTAAGAGCAGTGAGACTATGGACTCTGTACTGTAAGAGCAGTGAGACTATGGAGTCTTTACTGTAAGAGCAGTGAGACTATGGACTCTTTACTGTAAGAGCAGTGAGACTATGGACTCTTTACTGTAAGAGCAGTGAGACTATGGACTCTATACTGTAAGAGCAGTGAGACTATGGATTCTTTACTGTAAGAGCAGTGAGACTATGGACTCTTTACTGTAAGAGCAGTGAGACTATGGACTCTGTACTGTAAGAGCAGTGAGACTATGGACTCTTTACTGTAAGAGCAGTGAGACTATGGACTATTTACTGTAAGAGCGGTGAGACTGGACTCTGTACTGTAAGAGCAGTGAGACTATGGCAATCTTTACTGTAAGAGCAGTGAGACTATGGACTCTTTACTGTAAGAGCAGTGAGACTATGGACTCTTTACTGTAAGAGCAGTGAGACTATGGACTCTATACTGTAAGAGCAGTGAGACTATGGACTCTTTACTGTAAGAGCAGTGAGACTATGGACTCTTTACTGTAAGAGCAGTGAGACTATGGACTCTATACTGTAAGAGCAGTGAGACTATGGACTCTTTACTGTAAGAGCAGTGAGACTATGGACTCTATACTGTAAGAGCGGTGAGACTATGGACTCTTTACTGTAAGAGCAGTGAGACTATGGACTCTATACTGTAAGAGCGGTGTGACTATGGACTCTATACTGTAAGAGCAGTGAGACTATGGACTCTTTACTGTAAGAGCAGTGAGACTATGGACTCTATACTGTAAGAGCGGTGAGACTATGGACTCTTTACTGTAAGAGCAGTGAGACTATGGACTCTATACTGTAAGAGCGGTGAGACTATGGACTCTTTACTGTAAGAGCAGTGAGACTATGGACTCTATACTGTAAGAGCAGTGAGACTATGGACTCTGTACTGTAAGAGCAGTGAGACTATGGACTCTTTGCGGTAAGAGCAGTGAGACTATGGACTCTTTACTGTAAGAGCAGTGAGACTATGGACTCTTTACTGTAAGAGCGGTGAGACTATGGACTCTATACTGTAAGAGCAGTGAGACTATGGACTTTTTACTGTAAGAGCAGTGAGACTATGGACTTTTTACTGTATGAGCAGTGAGACTATGGACTCTTTACTGTAAGAGCAGTGAGACTATGGACTCTTTACTGTAAGAGCAGTGAGACTATGGACTATATACTCTAAGAGCAGTGAGACTATGGACTCTTTACTGTAAGAGCAGTGAGACTATGGACTCTTTACTGTAAGAGCAGTGAGACTATGGACTCTTTACTGTAAGAGCAGTGAGACTATGGACTCTATACTTTAAGAGCAGTGAGACTATGGACTCTTTACTGTAAGAGCAGTGAGACTATGGACTCTGTACTGTAAGAGCAGTGAGACTATGGACTCTTTGCGGTAAGAGCAGTGAGACTATGGACTCTTTACTGTAAGAGCAGTGAGACTATGGACTCTTTACTGTAAGAGCGGTGAGACTATGGACTCTATACTGTAAGAGCAGTGAGACTATGGACTTTTTACTGTAAGAGCAGTGAGACTATGGACTTTTTACTGTATGAGCAGTGAGACTATGGACTCTTTACTGTAAGAGCAGTGAAACTATGGACTCTTTACTGTAAGAGCAGTGAGACTATGGACTATATACTGTAAGAGCAGTGAGACTATGGACTCTTTACTGTAAGAGCAGTGAGACTATGGACTCTTTACTGTAAGAGCAGTGAGACTATGGACTCTTTACTGTAAGAGCAGTGAGACTATGGACACTTTACTGTAAGAGCAGTGAGACTATGGACTCTTTACTGTAAGAGCAGTGAGACTATGGACTCTATACTGTAAGAGCAGTGAGACTATGGACTCTTTACTGTAAGAGCAGTGAGACTATGGACTCTGTACTGTAAGAGCAGTGAGACTATGGACTCTTTACTGTAAGAGCAGTGAGACTATGGACTCTTTACTGTAAGAGCGGTGAGACTATGGACTCTATACTGTAAGAGCAGTGAGACTATGGACTTTTTACTGTAAGAGCAGTGAGACTATGGACTTTTTACTGTAAGAGCAGTGAGACTATGGACTCTTTACTGTAAGAGCAGTGAGACTATGGACTCTTTACTGTAAGAGCAGTGAGACTATGGACTCTTTACTGTAGGAGCAGTGAGACTATGGACTATATACTGTAAGAGCAGTGAGACTATGGACTCTTTACTGTAAGAGCAGTGAGACTATGGACTCTTTACTGTAAGAGCAGTGAGACTATGGACTATATACTGTAAGAGCAGTGAGACTATGGAGTCTTTACTGTAAGAGCAGTGAGACTATGGACTCTTTACTGTAAGAGCAGTGAGACTATGGACTCTTTACTGTAAGAGCAGTGAGACTATGGACTCTTTACTGTAAGTGCAGTGAGACTATGGACTCTTTACTGTAAGAGCAGTGAGACTATGGACTCTATACTGTAAGAGCAGTGAGACTATGGACTCTTTACTGTATGAGCAGTGAAACTATGGACTCTTTACTGTAAGAGCAGTGAGACTATGGACTATATACTGTAAGAGCAGTGAGACTATGGACTCTTTACTGTAAGAGCAGTGAGACTATGGACTCTTTACTGTAAGAGCAGTGAGACTATGGACTCTTTACTGTAAGAGCAGTGAGACTATGGACACTTTACTGTAAGAGCAGTGAGACTATGGACTCTTTACTGTAAGAGCAGTGAGACTATGGACTCTATACTGTAAGAGCAGTGAGACTATGGACTCTTTACTGTAAGAGCAGTGAGACTATGGACTCTGTACTGTAAGAGCAGTGAGACTATGGACTCTTTACTGTAAGAGCAGTGAGACTATGGACTCTTTACTGTAAGAGCGGTGAGACTATGGACTCTATACTGTAAGAGCAGTGAGACTATGGACTTTTTACTGTAAGAGCAGTGAGACTATGGACTTTTTACTGTAAGAGCAGTGAGACTATGGACTCTTTACTGTAAGAGCAGTGAGACTATGGACTCTTTACTGTAAGAGCAGTGAGACTATGGACTCTTTACTGTAGGAGCAGTGAGACTATGGACTATATACTGTAAGAGCAGTGAGACTATGGACTCTTTACTGTAAGAGCAGTGAGACTATGGACTCTTTACTGTAAGAGCAGTGAGACTATGGACTATATACTGTAAGAGCAGTGAGACTATGGACTCTTTACTGTAAGAGCAGTGAGACTATGGACTCTTTACTGTAAGAGCAGTGAGACTATGGACTCTTTACTGTAAGAGCAGTGAGACTATGGACTCTTTACTGTAAGTGCAGTGAGACTATGGACTCTTTACTGTAAGAGCAGTGAGACTATGGACTCTATACTGTAAGAGCAGTGAGACTATGGACTCTTTACTGTAAGAGCAGTGAGACTATGGACACTTTACTGTAAGAGCAGTGAGACTATGGACTCTCTACTGTAAGAGCAGTGAGACTATGGACTCTCTACTGTAAGAGCAGTGAGACTATGGACTATTTACTGTAAGAGCAGTGAGACTATGGACTCTTTACTGTAAGAGCAGTGAGACTATGGACTCTTTACAGTAAGAGCAGTGAGACTATGGACTCTTTACGGTAAGAGCAGTGAGACTATGGACTCTTTACTGTAAGAGCAGTGAGACTATGGACTCTTTACTGTAAGAGCAATGAGACTATGGACTATATACTGTAAGAGCAGTGAGATTATGGACTCTTTACTGTAAGAGCAGTAAGACTATGGACTCTTTACTGTAAGAGCAGTGAGACTATGGACTCTTTACAGTAAGAGCAGTGAGACTATGGACTCTATACTGTAAGAGCAGTGAGACTATGGACTCTTTACTGTAAGAGCAGTGAGACTATGGACACTTTACTGTAAGAGCAGTGAGACTATGGACTCTCTACTGTAAGAGCAGTGAGACTATGGACTCTCTACTGTAAGAGCAGTGAGACTATGGACTATTTACTGTAAGAGCAGTGAGACTATGGACTCTATACTGTAAGAGCAGTGAGACTATGGACTCTTTACTGTAAGAGCAGTGAGACTGTGGACTCTTTACTGTAAGAGCAGTAAGACTATGGACTCTATACTGTAAGAGCAGTGAGACTATGGACTCTTTACTGTAAGAGCAGTGAGACTATGGACTCTTTACTGTAAGAGCAGTGAGACTATGGACTCTTTACTGTAAGAGCAGTGAGACTATGGACTCTATACTGTAAGAGCAGTGAGACTATGGACTCTTTACTGTAAGAGCAGTGAGACTATGGACTCTATACTGTAAGAGCAGTGAGACTATGGACTCTTTACTGTAAGAGCAGTGAGACTATGGACTCTTTACTGTAAGAGCGGTGAGACTATGGACTCTTTACGGTAAGAGCAGTGAGACTATGGACTCTTTACAGTAAGAGCAGTGAGACTATGGAGCTCTCTGCCTGAGGAGGTAGTGATGGGGAGTACAATAAAGGAATTCAAGAGGGGCCTGGATGTATTTCTGGAGTGTAATAATATTACCGGCTATAGCTACTAGAGAGGGGTTGTTGATCCAGGGAGTTATTCTGATGCCTGATTGGAGTCGGAAAGGATTTTTTATCCCCCTTAAGGGTCCATTCACACATCCGTGTGTGTTTTGCGGAACAAAATTGCAGCACATTGTGCGGCCCCATAGAAATGAATAGATCCGCAATTCTGTTCCGCATAATGCGGAACGAAATTGCGGACGTGTGAATGGGGCCTAAGTTGGGAATATTGGCTTCTATCTCACAGTTTTTTTTTTGCCTTCCTCTTGATCAACTTACAGGATAACAGGCCGAACTGGATGGACAAATGTCTTTTTCGGCCTTATATAGTACTATGTTACTACTACTACTACTATGTATTTATATATCTATCTCTGTATTTCATATCTATTATCTATCTATCTATTATCTATCTATCTATCTATCTATCTATCTATCTATCTATCTATATTTATTTATATATTTTTCCTACAATGGATCCCTAAAGTGACGATTGCCACTGAATAACACCCATCTGAGGCGTCTATTTAACGTATATGTTATGTGTGTACATTAACTCCTCCCTGACCAGTGCTGTACATGTACGACTTTAAACTTGGTGCCTGTTCCTGTTGTTTCATACAGAAGACAACCGCGGCCAAAGCCCGCAACTGGCAATAATGCCGATCGTAAACTTTTAACATTTCAGATGCCGTGGACAAACGTGAACACAGCATCTGAATGCTCTAAAACCCGGAAGCACACACTTCCAGGTGTGCTCCAGCTCCGGCCAGCAGCAGGGCTCTATAGAAATACATTGTAATTCTCATACACTCTAATGCTAATGCGTTGGAGTGTATGAGAGAAGCAATCTGATGATTGCTTGTTATAGTTCCCTATGGTAACCATAAAATAGTATTAAAAAATGTTTTTAAAAATAAAAATAAAATCTAACAATTCAAATCACCCCCCTTTCCCCAAAATGTAATTAAAAATGTAAATAATAAAAAAATACACATCATAGGTATCGCTGCGAGTAAAAACAACTGTACTATTAAAATATAAAAATATATTTTCCATGTGGCAAACGGCAAAACAAAAAAAGTCAAAATGGCCAATTTACAGTTTTTTGGTCGCTTCAACTCCCACAAAAAATGAAAGTGATTAAAAACTCTTACACACCCCAGAATGGTATTAATGAAAAGTAAAGCCCCACATAAAATGATCCCTCACACAGCTCCTTACACACAACTACAAAAAGGTTATAGTCGTCAGAATATGGCGATGAAAAGGTTTTTTAAAAAAAAAAAAATAAATTCCAGTATTAAAATGCAAGGAAAACTATACATATGTGGCATTGCCATAGTCATACTGAATTGGAGAGTAAAAGTATCAGGTTAATTTTACCGTATATGGAACGCTGTAAAAACAAAACCCATAAAACTGTTGCGGAATGGCTTTTTTTTCCAATTTCACCCCATTTGGAATTTTTTTTCCATCTCCCCACTACATCGTATGCAATATTAAATGGTGTAATTAGAAAGTGCAACTTTTCCTGCCAAAAACAAGCCATCATATGGCTATGTGAACTGAAAACTATAAAGGTTATGTCCCCGGAAAGGCAGGCTTACACAGCCTTACACGCTTCAGTACAAATGAGAAAATGGTTTCCATGAGAACAGACATTTTCTCTCACTGGTTGTCTAGGTTATATTTGTATATCGTGAGTGGGGAGGTGGATTTATCTCAGTAGATTTAGTACAGCATTTAGTATTCTATTACAGTTCCACCTACCTTGGACCCCGAAAGACAAATCTGCCTAGACATGCCACTATTTAGGAGTGTGAAGGGGGATTTGTCTTAAAAGATTAAGATTTCAGCAGTCTACTACAGTTTCATGTGGTTGTAAGCCTGCCTTTCCAGAATCCTAAAAGTCAAGTATTCTTTGCTATGGCACTATTTGGGAGTGGGGAGTGGGATTTTTCTTGCTAGATTCAGTATTCTGTAGCCTATTACAATTTCTCATGGTGGTAACCCAACTTTACCAGGACCTTGAAAGTCAAAATTTCCCCCTTATGACACTATTTAGGAGTGAGACGGAGGATTTATTTAGGTAGAAACTATTTAGCTGCCTTTATTACAGCTTCACGTAATGTGTTACCCAGTTTTCTTAGGACCCTGAATGACAGATGTTTTTAGCCCTGCTACATCATGGAGGATTTGTCATGGGGATTCTTACTCTCCATTTCTAGGCTCCTGGCAAGAAAATCCAGCTAGATATTGTACAATTCCGGGGATTTACAAATTCTTAAACAAGTTGATCTGGCATTCTGCAGCCTGGGAAAGCTGGGTGATAATCTCTGTGGGCAGTGATGAGAGCATATTGTTTATAAAAAATACACAAAATGTTGCCCTGAAATATTGTGTGAATCTATTGTGTGTTACCAGGGCAACATAACCTGTCAACAATGCTCATAGTCTTGTCCCCCAACTTTTCCAGAGACTTAAGCAGAAGGTGAGCTAGCTATGTGAAAGAATGAAAAAACCCTATTTGTGGTCCAGGGTACATTCAAATCCAAAAATACTAATGAGGCAAACACTAATCCAAATTGTTGCAGTGAAGATAAGGATTGTTGTGTCTATCACTATGAAGAGCTTAGATATATCCAGATAGATGACTTTTTCTTCAGGCAGCTTCCACTGGCCACAAAGATACAAAGTATCTCACTGAGATTATTGAATAATAGGTGGATCTTGCCCTCATTTCACAATGTTCTATAGCAACTTTATATCTCACTGACAGCAGCCATTTCCTTCAGCTTTACTGTCAATGTTACTGCGAACAGGCTGCCGCAGCAGATACAGGGCCGTTCCCTGTATAAATTGCAGAGAAGGATGCAATTAAAACAACAAACAGCTTAGCTCCCCAAAAAAGCTGGCTTACATTTAGACCGGCGCTGGATACAGAAAAGTAATGTAGAGGCTAGCCCCTCTACATAACTTCGGCAGATCCACCGCCAGCTAAAGGGGCTATTAAGATCGGAATCTAAAATGGCGGTCTTAATTAATGCCCCCTATATCCATTTATTAGAACAACCATGAGTGTATACCATACACATTGCATTCAGAAAGTCTTCAGATACTTTTACTTTTTTTTTTCCATTTTGTTATGCCGTGGCCTTGTGTAAAAATAAAGTTTTCCCCCATAATAAGAAAGTGAGAACAGAATGTTAGAAATCTCTGCTAATTGAAAAGGCAAAACTAAAATCTTGCTTTGACAAAATTATTCAAACCCTTAATTCAGTTGAAGCCCCTCTAGCAGTGATTCCGGGCTGCAGTCTTCTTGGAGATGACGCCACAAGGTTCTACACATGATCTGGGTATTTTTCGGCCATTCTTCTCCAGCTCCTTCAGGTTGGATGGGGGCCGTCAGTAGACAGCCATTTTCAGTTCTGTCCAGAGATGTTCCATTGGGTTCAAGTCAGGGCTGTGGCTGAGCCACAAAAGAACATTCCCAGAGGTGTCCCTCAGCCGCTCCTATGTTGTCCTGGCCGTGTGCTTAGGGTCCTTGTCTTGTTGGAAGGTGAACCTTCAGCCCAATCTGAGGTCCAGAGCTCTGGATCAGATGTTCATTAATAATATCTCTGTACTTTGCTCCATTCAGCTTTCCCTCCCCCATGACCGGTCTTCCTGTCCCCCCACAGTAGGATACTGCCGACACCATGCTTCACTGTAGGGATAGTATTGGGCAGGTGATGAGCGGTGCCTGGTCTCATCCAGACATGATGCAGCCACCACCATGCTTCACTGTAGGGATGGTATTGGGCAGGAGATGAGCGGCGCCTGGTCTCCTCCAGACATGATGCTGCCCCCACCATGCTTCACTGTAGGGATGGTATTGGGCAGGTGATGAGCGGCACCTGGTCTCCTCCAGACATGATGCTGCCACCACCATGCTTCACTGTAGGGATGGTATTGGGCAGGTGATGAGCGGCGCCTGGTCTCCCCCAGACATGATGCTGCCACCACCATGCTTCACTGTAGGGATGGTATTGGGCAGGTGATGAGCGGCGCCTGATCTCCTCCAGACATGATGCTGCCACCACCATGCTTCACTGTAAGGATGGTATTGGGCAGGTGATGAGCGGCGCCTGGTCTCCTCCAGACATGATGCTGCCCCCACCATGCTTCACTGTAGGGATGGTATTGGGCAGGTGATGAGCGGCGCCTGGTCTCCTCCAGACATGATGCTGCTCCCACCATGCTTCACTGTAGGGATGGTATTGGGCAGGAGATGAGCGGTGCCTGGTCTCCTCCAGACATGATGCTGCCACCACCATGCTTCACTGTAGGGATGGTATTGGGCAGGTGATGAGCGGCACCTGGTCTCCCCCAGACATGATGCTGCCACCACCATGCTTCACTGTAGGGATGGTATTGGGCAGGTGATGAGCGGCACCTGGTTTCCTTCAGACATGATGCTGCCACCACCATGCTTCACTGCAGGGATGGTATTGGGCAGGTGATGAGCGGCACCTGGTCTCCTCCAGACATGATGCTGCCACCACCATGCTTCACTGTAGGGATGGTATCGGGCAGATGATGAGCGGAGCCTGGGTTCCTCCAGACATGGTGTTCCGCCACCATACTTAACAGTGGGGATGGTATTAGGCAGGTAATGATCAAGGTCTGGTTTCCTTCAGATATTACTCCAGGTGGCTTTCATGTCTTTTACTGAGGAAAGGATTTTTTTCTGTCTGCTCTGCCATAAATCCCAGACTGATGGAAGCTGCAGTGATGGTTGACCTTCTGAAGTTTCTCCCATCTGTACACAGGATCTTTGGAGCTCAGCCAGAGGGACCATTGGGTTCTTGGTCACCTCTCTTACCAAGGTCATTCTCCCCCAATTAATCAGTTGGGGCGGGCGGCAGATCTAGAAAGAGTCCTGGTTATTCTTCTTCTATGTAAGAATTATGGAGGCGACTGTGCTCTTGGAAACTTTCAGTGCAGCAGAGATAGTGTGGTTTTGTTTCCAGATCTGAGCCTCCACACAATCCTGTCTCTGAGCTCTACAGGCAGTTCTTTCCTCCTCATGGCTTGGTTTTTGCTCTGATGCATTGTCAGATGTGAGATCCTCTATAGACAGGGCTGTGTCTTTCCAAATAATGTCCAATACACAGAATCTACCACAGTTGACTCCAATCAAGGTGTAGACACCTCTCAATATGTTTGCAATTTTTTTTAACTTTCTCATTATGAGGTATTGAGTAAACATTCATGGGGGGAAACTTGATTTTTATGGTTATTTTAGCACTATGCCGCAACATAACAAAATGTGAAAAAAATGAAGACATTTTGATGTTTTGTGTGTTGTTTGATATCCAACATACTTCCACATGCTTCCCAGTTTTCCAACTTTTCTGAAAGGCAAATATGCACAATTATGCAGTGAAGGGAGGAATTGTCACTGTGTAACTGGGCAGATTAGCTATCCATCCGTATGCACTATGGATGGTACTCTGTATATACTATAGCTAGTACTATTCACACTATGGCTGGCACTGTTACAAAGTGTATTTTGTACCCCTCCCCATCAGAGAGATAGAGGAGAAGACATGGTTGCTGCCTAAGAGAACAATGTGCTGCCTTTCTATTGTATTTTTCTCGTTCTTCAATTTTGATGTCTATAATAAACAAGAGCAAGTTACAAAGACACATTAGGAGATTACGTTAGGATTTGTTGGTTATTCTTTTTTGTGTTTGGATTTTGGATTGTGGGTTTAGTGGAAAAGGTTGCAGGCAGCAGTCAGAGCTGCAGTAACCACTCCAGGGAAGTCATACTTGGTTACTGGGTACAGTGATAATGGTAGTATTGTTACTACACTGTTATAGAAATGTATTGCACTGTATGATAGGCTGCACTCTATATGTGTAAGTGGTTACCAGAACAGTGGTTATGCTGCCACCTAGTGGCCAATTTGTGTTATTATGAACAATACGCTGTCAGAGCATAAGGACCTTTCTGGTCATATGATCAAAATATGAAGCTCCTGGAGACACAGTGAAAGCACTTGCGAGTGAGAAGATAAAGACAAGTGCAGGCAAGCATCATGGTCAAATCGCTACATAAAACACGGGTCCTGTTAGTATTCAAATCAGTACAGAATAATACAATGTATCATGCTTTGATACACCTCCTGCTTGAGTAACTGGAATCTTCTAAATCATGATAAGAAGCAATATGACATTATTTTAAATGTATGACATTGAAGCTTTGGTACAGCTATGTAGTGTGTGCCACCACGAGTAGTCCTTACCTACCACAATTCAATCCCCCTGGGGTTCATTTGTATTCTTAAAAGTTCAGAGTACATGGTCAATGAGGGTCATACCTTGCACGTCTGGATAATGGGCCATTACCATCAGGCTGAATGTTAGGGTAGAACCCGTTGTGTCTGTGCCGGCTGTTAACAGTCCTGTAACCACCATGATGAGACTGGTGTCACAGAAATCTGGATCCATCTCATGTTTCACCTGAGGAAGCAGAGAACATCTGGTCAGGAATGTGATTATTATACTGGGCATGTCTTCATTAACGACATAGTGACAGATTACAGTTGCAAGTAAAAGTAAGTGAACCCCATGGAATGACCTGGATTTCAGCATTCATTACTAATAAAATATGGTCTGATTGTTATCAAAGTCCCAATAATAGACAAACCAATAATAGACAATAAATCACCAGGACTGCCGCCTCTGCTCACAGACATGAGTAATAGCACCCAAAGAGTTGTACCGTTATTACATCCACAGTTAATGAAACAAATCAACCAAATTATTTCTGTTTGGGATCTGAGATTGGAAATGCAAGTTTCTCAAGTGATTTAAAGGGAACCTGTCACCAGGATTTTGTGTATAGAGCTATGGGGACTGGGTATTGCGGATGTGCTAGCGGCCATCTAGCAACCCATGTCCTCAGCTCTATACACAAAATCCCGGTGACAGGTTCCCTTTAAAGGGGTATTTCCATAACAGACAATGGGGGCATATATCGCTAGGATATGACCCCATTGTCTGATAGGTGCGTGTCCCACCTCGGAGCGGGGAGATCTATGGCTGGAGGACCCCGGATTTCCCGAGGTCCACCCACCACCAAGCGCTGCTTCCCGCTGCTCCAATAGAAGTAAATGGGAGCGCACTGCGCACGCGCAGCCCCTACTCCTATTCATTTATATGGGGCAGACGAAAATAGCCGGGGCAGCGCTCGGCTATTTTCGGTGGCCCCTTAGAAATGAATGGAGGGCGGCTGCGCATGTGCAGTGCTCCCTCCGTTCATTTCCCCGCACCGTTCTCATTGTAGGTGCAGGTCCCAGAGGTGGGACCCGCACCAATCAGACAATGGGGGCATATCCTAGCCCATATAAATACCCCTTTAACCATTAAATAAAGGCACACAAAGCCTGGTTACAGACAAATCTATTCGTCTTAAGAAATACTGGTTAGTCTAAACCTTGCCATGATGCAAACAACTTTCAGAAGACTTCACAAAATGTTTATAGAGACTTGAAGCTGAAAAAGGCTTCAAAGGTTAAAAACCTGAATGCGCATTGCACATCAATCCATGGTTAGAAAAATAGATGGAATTTTTGGACTGCTGCTCCTCTCCCTAGCAGTCGGCATCCTGGTAAAATCATTGTAAGAGCAAAACAAGCAATCCTGAAAGAGGTTAAAAAGGCAACATCTAAAGACCTACACAAGACTCCACAAACCACAAAACCCTGGAAGGACATGGAAGGACACCATGAATGAAGTCACTGTCATCCTAAAAACACATTGTCGATGCTCCACTGTGTTTCTAGGAAAATCTCCAATGATTGATAAATAGAGTTGAGCGGACACCTGGATGTTCGGGTTCGACGGTTTCAGCCGAACTTCGAAAAAAGTTCGAGTTTGGGACCCGAACTTGACCCCGAACCCGAACCCCATTGAAGTCAAAGGGGACCCAAACTTTTGAGCACTAAAATGGCTGTAAAAATGTCATGGAAAGGGCTACTGGGCTGCAAATGTTGTCAAAATGTGGTTAAGAGCATGGCAAGTGCTCTGCAAACAAATGTGGATAGGGAAATGACTTAAAATAACATAAAATACATAAAAATAAAAGATAATAATCTTGATCTAGGAGGACCAGGTCCATGTAGAGTAGGAGGTTGAGGAGGCGGTGGATGTGGCGGTGGAGGAGGAGGAGGTAGCCTACACTACTTTTTGTTTTAAAATGTATTTTCATTTTTTTTAATTAGGGTACACCCCAAAACATTGGGAAATATAACCTGTGATAACCCCCTCCAGTCATGCTAAACACACGTTCAGACAATACACTGGCTGCAGAGCAGGCCAGCACCTCCAAGGCGTAAAGGGCAAGCTCAGGCCATGTGCCCAATTTGGAGACGCAGAAGTTGCAGGGGCTGACCCCTGTCAGTCAGTTCGTGTAGGCATGTACATACTTACTGCCCCACCATGTCGCACGTCCCCGTGATGTTCACGATCCAGTTTGATATCTGCTCTATCAACTTTCGATGTTCTTTTCTGCGCCTACCATGGTGATCACGGGTGGCGGGGAATCAGGGTTCCAGGCCGGAGAGGGAGCGTGAATAAAAGAGACCAAATTTAAGGGAGATAAATGTATAAATAAAATTTGGGATTGAGAAGAAATGTGGGAAAAGTTATTGAGGAGCAAATGTGGGACAAATTACAGAAGCCCAAATGTGGGCCAAAAGAGTCAAGCGGAAATGTGGGAAAAGCTTTTGAGGCGCAAATGTTGGCCAAAAGAGTCAAGCGGAAATGTGGGACAAAGTATTGAAGCTTAAATGTGGTACAACTTGTTTAAGTTTAAGCATTGAATGAAAGGAGGTGGCGCACTCAATTAAAGAAGCATTTAAGAAATGTTATTCCCTGTCACCTATGCAGAGCAGGGGTTTATTCATGACTAAAATTGTATAATGTCAACCCAAGAATGTAACAGAAAAATTACAGAAATTAATTAATCTGTCTACTTGGTAGAGCAGGGGTCTTTGACAAAAAACAATTGTTTATTGTCACCCGAAAATGAATTTTTTTTTGTTAACCGGCCTACTTGGTATAGCAGTGGTATTATACACCCAAAAATTGGTGAATTTCACCCAAAAATGTTAATGACAATTTTTATTTATTTTTTAACCAGCCTACTAGGTAAAGCAGTGGTAGTATACACCCAAAAATTGGTTAATTTCACCCGAAAATGTTAATGATAAAAAAAAAAATTAACCGGACTACTAGATATAGCAGTGGTACTATACACCTAAAAATTTGTGAATCATAACAATAAGTGAGATGATATAAAATAAAACATGTACAAAAAAAAAGGTGGAGTTCCATATGAAGTAGGAGTTTGAGGAGGCGGTGGACGTAGCGGAGTAGGTGGAAGCGGCGGTGGAGGAGGACGAGGTAGCCAACACAGGTTGTTCGTTTTAATTTAATTTTGTAAAATTAAGGTACACTCCAAAAGAGTGTGAAATATCCAAAATGCAAACATGAGCAATTGCGTTGTAGTATAACAATGGCTGGGTAAGGCCGGTATACATGTCTATTCTGGACAAGGTACGGACAAGTCCTGTGGGATCCATGCCTGGTTCATTTTAATGAACGTGAGCTTGTCTACATTGGCTGTGGACAGGCGGCTGCGCTTGGCTGTGATGACGCCTCCTGCCGTGCTAAACACACGTTCAGATAATACACTGGCTGCAGGGCAGGCCAGCACCTCCAAGGCGTAAAGGGCAAGCTCAGGCCATGTGCCCAATTTGGAGACCCAAAAGTTGAAGGGGGCAGACCCGTCATTCAGAACGTGTAGGCGTGTGCACACATACTGCTCCACCATGTTGGTGAAATGCTGCCTCCTGCTAAGACGTCCCATATCAGATGGTGGTGCTGGTTGTTGTGGCGTGCTGACAAAGCTTTTCCACATTTCGGCCATACTAACCCTGCCTTCTGAGGTGCTGGCGGTGCCCCAGCTGCGTTGGCGACCTCTTCCTCGTCCTCTGCCTTTGCCTTGTGCTTCCACTGTGCCCCCGCTGTCAGGTGGGAATGCCACCAGCAGCGCGTCTACCAGCGTGCGCTTGTACTCGCGCATCTTACGATCACGCTCCAGTGAGGGAATTAAGGACAGTACGTTGTACCGCCATAAGGCCTTTAAAACTATCAGTCTCCACCAGACGGAATGACAGCATTTCAAAGGCCAGTAATTTAGAAATGCTGGCATTCAGGGTTAGGGATCGCAGGTGGGTAGGGGGGTACTTCCTCTTCCTCTCCAACGTTTGGGATATGGAGAGCTGAACGCTTCCGTGGGACATTGTGGAGATGCTTGGTGACCCAGGTGCTGGTGTTCCTGGCAGATCCTCTGTTTGTGGGGTGCCAGGTGGCACTGTCACTCAGAAGGTGGATGAAGAGGCCGAGACTGCAGCAGAAGAGGAAGCAGGAGGAGCCAGAGACCTTTCTTGGTTTTTGAGGTGTCTACTCGACTGCAGGCCGTGTTTTGCACTTAAATGCCTGGTCATGCAGGTTGTGCTCAGGTTGAGAACGTTTATGCCTCGCTTCAGGCTCTGATTGCACAGTGTGCAAACCACTCGTGTCTTGTCATCAGCACATTGTCTGAAGAACTGCCACGCTAGGGGACTCCTTGGAGCTGGCTTTGGTGTGCTCGGTCCCTTGCTGTGGTGGGCAGTAGGAGGCGTACTGTCTAGAGGACGGCCGCTCCGCTTTTGCACCCTGCTCCCTCTTCTGCTGTGCTGGTGGATTTGTGCGACCACCGCCTCTTCCTCCGAACTACATAGGTCGCTCGCATGACCTTGATTTCATGTGGGGTCAAGGACCTCATCGCCCTCCACATCATCTTCCACCCAGTCTTCACCCCTGCCTTCTTTGTCGGTCTGCACACTTTCGAAATCCCCAGCAGTTGGCACCTGTGTTTCGTCATCATCCGAGATGTGCTGCGATGGTCCTCCCATGTACTCATCTTGAAAAATAAGTGGTTGGGCATCAGTGCACTCAATCTCTTCCACTTCTGGGGCAGGGCTAGGTGGATGGCCCTGGGAAACCCTTCTAACAGAGTCATCAAAAAAGCAGAAGAGACTGCTGCATGACTTGGGGCTCAGACTGCTTGGCTGATTTGCAATGGGGTGAGGTGAAAGACTGATGGACATCGGCTGCAGGTGCCAACTGTGGTCTTTCAGCAGGAGACTGGGTGGGAGACAATGTGAAGGAACTGGATCCACTGTGCCCAAACGAGTGTTTGTTTAACAACTGAATTTGCCAGCAGTATATAAGCCTGTAATTTCACACGTGCTGATGCTGCAAGGCCTGAAAATAGTGTTTTTTGTCAAAAAAGTGTGTTTTTAAAACCCCAGAAAATGATGGGTGTATTTCTAGCTTAAATTGCACACTGACTAATCCAGATGTTGTAGATTGCAAAAAAATAGTTTTTTTGGTAACAGAATATGAAAGCTGTATATATTAAACTTGAATTTAACACTTGCAGATCAGGAAAAATAGTGTTTTTTGGCAAAAAAGTGTGTTTTTAAAACCCCAGAAAATGATAGGTGTATTTCTACCTTAAATTGCACACTGACTAATACAGATGTTGTAGTTTGCCAAAAAAAATGGTGATTTGCAATGTCCCAAAAGCTCAGATGCAGTGCTGGTGCACTGAGCATGCATAATATGGCCACCGCCCACCTAACTAACAGAAATGTAAAAGTTTTTTTTTTTTCTGGTTAATGGCCTCAGGGCAGGGTGAAACGATTGTGCCCTGCACCCACACAACTATTTGTCTGTAGATCGCTGAGTTAGATTCTCTCCTATTCTCTCCCTGAAATCACAAGTCCAGCAGCATCCTCTCCCTACACTGGTAACAGCAGAGTGACGTGCAGCGCTACGTGACTCCAGCTTATATAGAGCCTGGGTCACATGCTGCTCTGGCCAATCACAGCCATGCCATTGGCTGTGATGGCTTCTAAGGTCAGACAGTTAACCGCTTGTTGATTGGCTGCACTGCAGCCTTTCAGAAAGCGCCAAGAAAGCACCGAACACCGAACCTGAACTTGAACTTTTACGGAAAGGTTCGGGTTCGGCTCCGGGGTCCAAAATTCCTAAACTTTACAGTTCGGGTTCGCTCAACCCTATTGATGAACTAAGACACATTCACAGGGAAGAATGGTTTAAAATTCCTCCTCGATGTTGTGCAAATCTTATCTCTAGCTACAGGAAACATAGAGGTGGTAATTGCTTCACTAGGGGATTGACAGGTTATTCAATTCAAATGTTAATTTGCTTTTTCTCCTTGCATTTGGATGTTTTCTCCATGCACTCACTCACTTTTTTTCTTACAACCATAGATACAATATGTACTCTTTCAGAAACAGGAGAAACCTGGTCAGATCCAAGGCTTTGCCAGATCTTTTCACTAGCAGAGGGCGGGGTAGACCGAGGTCTTGCAGTTTATGATCATTCTTACTATGTTAGAATGTTTTTGTGCTGACTCCCTGCTGCACTTCTGTATATATTGTGCACAGCACCTGAACAAGCAGAGCTCACGACAGCTCCTTCTCTTTACTCTTTGCTTTCTCACTAAACTGTTAGGCCTCTTTCACACGGGCGTTGCGGAAAAATGTGTGGGTGCGTTGCGGGAACACCCGTGATTTTTCCGCGCGATGGCAAAACATTGTAATGCGTTTTGCACTCGCGTGAGAAAAATCGCGCGTGTTTGGTACCCAAACCCGAACTTCTTCACAGAAGTTCGGGCTTGGGATCGGTGTTCTGTGGATTGTATTATTTTCCCTTATAACATTGTTATAAGGGAAAATAATAGCATTCTGAATACAGAATGCATAGTAAAACAGCGCTGGAGGGGTTAAAAAAAAGAAAAATAATTTTTAACTCACCTTAGTCCACTTGTTCGCGGCCCGGCATCTCCTTCTGGCTTCATCTGATCTCTGTGCAGCAACAGGACCTGTGGTGACGTCATTCCGGTCATCACATGGTACGTCACATGATCTTTTACCATGGTGATTCACCATGGTATAAGATCATGTGATGGACCATGTGATGATCGGAGTGACGTCATCAAAGGTCCTTGACCTATAATTAATGCTCACCACAGGTCCTATTCAGTAAAGGGGACAGAAGAGATGCCGGCTACGCGATCAAGTGGACTAAGGTGAGTTAAATGATTTTTTTTTTTTTAACCCCTCCAGCGCTGTTTTACTATGCATTCTGTTTTCAGATTGCTATTATTTTCCCTTATAACCATGTTATAAGGGAAAATAATAATGATCGGGTCTCCATCCCGATCGTCTTCTAGCAACCATGCTTAAAAATCGCACCGCATCCGCACTTGCTTGCGGATGCTTGCGATTTTCACGCAAACCCATTCATTTCTGAGGGGCTTGCGTTACGTGAAAAACGCACAAAGAGGAGCATGCTGCGATTTTAACGCAACGCACAAGTGATGCGTGAAAATCACCGCTCATGTGAACAGCCCCATAGAAATGAATGGGTCAAGATTCCGTGCGGATGCAATGCGTTCACCTCCCGCAACGCATCCGCGCGGAAAACCCGCTCATGTGAAAGGGGCCTTAGAGGTTGTGAGTCCTCGAGCTTAATGACAACCTGCAGAATAGTGAGTGTCTGGAATATAATACAGGCAGTTAGTTTCCCCGACAGACAGGAAACGCTGGAAACTTGCAGCTTTCAGGGCTTTACGATGTTAAATGCAGCTCTGTTGTATAATTCAGACTTAAAATTCCAAAGAAATGGATAAAACAGCAACTTCAGGTAATGTAGGTTTCCCCTTCCTGTTAAACCCTCATGAATAACGTTACCTCTTTTATCTTCAGAAGGAAATTGTCCATGAAATCCCGAGGTGACTCCGGTTTTAAAGTCTCTTTGTGGTACTTTATATGTTTTGTCACATATGTCTGCAGAAAAGTATATTCTTTAAAGGCTTTACGTCTGACGAACGGGATCTTCAGAAGAACTGGGAAAATATTGCAGATCTATAGAGAGAGGCCAGGAAGAAAAGATGAGCATAAGGATTCAAGGGGTTTTCCAGCCTCCTGACATTGATTGATGACATTAATATCCAATTGGTAAGGGTCTGACAATCCCTACTCCCACCTATCTGCTGTCTCCTGCAGCCTCTGATGCTGGAACTAGCACGTTAAATGTAGCAGGAAGCACAGCGCTGTTCAAACTGTGGTGGCCATTCTGGGTTACTGCAGCCCAGAGACCATTGAAATGAAGATGAGCTGAGCTGCAGTAATGCTGGTGCTCCATTTACAGTGCCAGCTTTAGCGTTGTAGGAAATAGAAGATATGTGGGAGTAGGGAGTGTCAGACCCTCACCGATCCGAATATTAATGACCTATCCTAAGGACAGGTCATCAATAATCAGGAGCCTGGAAAAACCCTTTAAATATAAGAATGATCCATCCCAAAAAGCAAGAATACATGAAACGATCCAGGAGCAATGTTCACTCTAAGCCTTTGTAGATATGGATCGGGATGTATGGTCATTGAACATTGTTTCCTCTAAACCATGCAATCCAAAAGAGTGGTAATAAATTACATTTAGCCCTAATTATCTAGAAAATGCAATGGGTTTTTAGTTCCACCTGTGAGGTTTAGTGGTCGATAAAAGAGAATGAGGATTATCAGTATCGCTGGTGGTAAATAGTGTTGAGCGGCATAGGCAATATTCGAATTTGCGATATTTTGCCAATTTTTGGCCGAATATTCGCCATAAATTTGCTAATTCGAGAATTCGTGATCTCCAGTCATTGTTTACTTGATTGCGAAAAATCGGCAATGTAATATATTCGTCAGAAATTTGCGATAAATTTGCGATTAGAATATTCAACACTATTCGCAAATACGAATATATAGCACTATATTCAAAATATTTGAGAATTCTCGAAGTGACGATATTTGTGATTAAAATTTGTGATTTGAATATTCGCGCTTAACACTAGTGGTAAATACCAGAGAAAGGGTTAACTACACTATACCTGGTGGTCCAGGGCAGTGAGGGGGACTTATATCAGCAACCCTCTTCTATTAGGTAGATCCATGCATTGACAAGTTGATATCTGACATGCACTACAGAGTGCAATAACAAAATATAATATAAGAACATGTAAATCTACAGATTCCTTTTGACTTTGGAGTAGAAATGAGCGAATAGATCCTAAATGAATTGGGTTTATCAAGAATTTTATGCAAAATTCTTCTTCCAAACAAATCCTTCGGACAAATTGCACAAAACTGCGCCTTTTTACATTTAAAATTCAATATACTAGTGAGGGAACCAGGGAAGGGAGGATGAAAATGGAGCATACCATGACTGGAGGGGCCTTGGCTGGCAGGCTTGCCCACAGTGCTTTGTATTCAGTCTGACAACCATTCAGGAGAGAGAATATTGGCTAGCCTATATGGATGAATGTTAGCTCGGAGGCACAGACCCCAGTGTGAGCTCACAAATGGTGTGACAGCATGTGTCTGACATGTCTCTGACAGACAATAATTACAAGTATAGGAACTAGACACTTGCTTTTTTTTAACCAAAAACTTGTTATAATAGTGCACAAATAAGTATATTGCAGTTTATTAATAGCAGTAAATAGTTAGGTTGCACTCATCCAATTGGGCCTTTATTTTTCCCCAAAAACCTGTTTCATTAAGGCATCATTTTTGGATGGTTGTTCAGAACAAGCCACTGCTTTTTCTGATAACAGTCCCAATAAGGGACAATTTTTGGAATAGTTTTAATTAAAGCATAATAAATCTGATGGTGCTGTGTGTTTTTAAACATGCTTGAGTCTAATCGATTTGGACCCGCATGTAATAATCGGACCCCAAAAAATGTCCGTTATGGAGGAAATGCCAACAAAAGCTTCATAATATAATGATAGACAACCGTGCTTAGTGGAGAATTGGTTCCTCTGACGTATCTGTATGTGGACATGAGAAGTTCCTGGAGCTTCTCATCCTTGTACTCAAAGTGCTCTCCAAACAGCACAGAACTGATGATGTTTCCCACAGCGCTGGCCAGGAGCATTCTTGGCTGGAAGGATTTCCCTGTAGAGAGAGAGACAATGTCATACTGTGATGTACAGTCAATGACCCACCATCAATTTCTGCTGCAGATCAGACACATATACTGTATGTATAAAAGGTGGGTGATTTTGAGAATAATGGGGGCTGTAGTGCTGGTTTAGAGCTGCCTCCCTTCCACAGTTTTTCCTAGCATAGCAGTGGCCTGGATCACTACTGTGCAGTGACCTGCAGCATGGCTGTAGAACCTTTTTAATGATGGACTTATTGTGCAAAGAAAACCTATGTGAAGATGCAGTGCTATACAGGCACAGTGGCGACTTCATTTATGTAGACCCCAACGATCATAAAATGATGCATATCCTAGCAAAATGAGGTTGTTACACCTCATGATTGTCACCAAAAAAAAGCATTTCAGAGAAGAAAATGAAGAGAAATGAATTGTCATTAGCAAAAAAAAAGGGCAAGCAAAAGAGCCAAGATGTTCCTCATGGTTGATAAGAACTATGAATTCTCATTGCAGCAAATTTTGGATGCAGATATATGGAGCCCACCCACCTCTAGTCTCTGATACAGCCTGGACAAGATACTTGGACTCTGCCAGTACCCTTCTCTCCATGACATTATTTCCCATCCCAAAATTTCTGAGAGATGTCATGGTGAAGCGGCGGAGTGAGCGCCATCGTGGTCCAAGAAGACCTAAAGATAGAACATTTTGATATTAATCTCATAACATATAACAATATCTACACAACTACCCTTTTGCTTTTTCCTAGGTGAAGCACACTGTGATAATGCATATGATGGGACAAAAACATCATATCCTGGGACAGCGGAGCTATTCTATCTGATTTGGGTGTTTGGGAGACAAACAATACCTCATCGAAAACCGCGAGGCACCTTACAGTTTGAGAAGCACTGGTCCAGAAAGAACAACTTGATATACTGAATGGTCATAACTACATCAGGGGTGAGCTGCTGAGCCTGCAGAAACACTAAGATGGCCCTTTCATTATCTGGACATCCTAGCAGTTTGACTCCTCAATGATTGCACATTCTAGGGTTAGACCATCAATGTCTTAGACTTGGAGAACACCTTTCACCTTTATGGCATCACTGTAAAAGAGAACCTAACATTACAACGAGCCTAGAGCAAATCGGGGGAGAGAGAAGGGGAAGCAGCACAGGAAGACCTCTGATTGGTCTTGCTGCAAATAAGGCGAGAAATAAGGCTTCAGTGGAGCCCATACATTTTAGCGCACTATGGAGGAGATATTGTAAACAAAGTTTTCAAAAGAATCGGGTTCGGATAGAGCAATTTGAGCAAGCCTAATTTCAACGTAAGAAGTCCTCATCCCTCCTGAGACAACTGTAGATGCAGAGCACACAGAAATATGGTTTGAAAGCTTTGGATGTCAGCTGAGTCGGCGTGCTCTTCGTGGTGTGATGTCAGAACTATACTGTTGGCTCTCCCTGTGCTGCTTCCCCTTCTCTCTCACCTGAACGATAGACTGCAGCTCCATCCCCCTCCTCCCTGTCTTCTATGTACTGTATTGTTGTACACTGATTGTTGGGAGTAAGTTTGTGGGAATTTTACAGACATCTCACCATATCCCTTGGTGGAGAGATGCAGCATTGGGATATACGGACGCGCGCTGAACTGCTCGGCGTGATCTATCAGGGCTTCTTTCACCGTCTCATAACCGCACAAAACAACCATAGGTTCTGACATTTTCCAGATGGTGAATATTGAGCCGTATTTCTGGCTGAGCTGATGGAGGAGACATAGAAATGTGGAGAATGAAGAGAAATAGGAAAAGATACGTTTTTCACTTGAACCTGAATCTTCTGAATTGTTATCAATGAGAAGTAACCGTTTTCTAAAGTAAATGTCTTCTTACACTAAGTATATACAGTACTGTGGGAAGAAAGCTTTCGAAAAAAGAAAAGTTTATGTTTTTTTCTATAAATTAAAAATATAAAGTGAATGAAGAAAAGAGAAATCTAAACTTAATCAGTGTTACGCTGGTGACAATGTGTCTGTCTGTTCGGTGTCTATGTGTGAACAGGGGCTCAGGTTCAGCCCTGCGGGGGTTACACCCTTAGGCCTCTTTCACACGGGCGTTGCGGGAAAATGTGCGGGTGCGTTGTGGGAACACCCGCGATTTTTTCGCGCGAGTGCAAAAATTGTAATGCATTTTTCACTCGAGTGAGAAAAATCGCGCATGTTTGGTACCCAAACCCGAACTTCTTCACAGAAGTTCGGGCTTGGGATCGGTGTTCTGTAGATTGTATTATTTCCCCTTATAACATAGTTATAAGGGGAAATAATAGCATTCTGAATACAGACTGCATAGTAAACTATCGCTGGAGGGGTTAAAAAATAATAAAAAATAATTTAACTCACCTTAGTCCACTTGATCGCGTAGCCCGGCATCTCCTTCTGTCTCCTTTGCTGAACAGGAGCTGTGGTGAGCATTAATTACAGGTAAAGGACCTTTGGTGACGTCACTCCGGTCATCACATGGTACGTCACCATGGTAAAAGATCATGTGATGACCGGAGTGACGTCACCAAAGGTCCTTTACTTGTAATTAATGCTCACCACAGGTCCTGTTCAGCAAAGGAGACAGAAGGAGATGCCGGCTCCGCGATCAAGTGGACTAAGATGAGTTAAATTTTTTTACATTTTTTTTAACCCCTCCAGCGCTGTTTTACTATGCATTCTGTATTCAGAATGCTATTATTTTCCCTTATAACCATGTTATAAGGGAAAATAATAATGATCGGGTCTCCATCCCGATCGTCTCCTAGCAACCGTGCGTGAAAATCGCACCGCATCCGCACTTGCTTGCGGATGCTTGCGATTTTCACGCAGCCCCATTCACTTCTATGGGGCCTGCGTTGCGTGAAAAACGCAGAATATAGAGCATGCTGCGATTTTCACGCAACGCACAAGTGATGCGTGAAAATCACCGCTCATCTGCACAGCCCCATAGAAATGAATGGGTCGGTATTCAGTGCGGGTGCAATGCGTTCACCTCCCACATCGCATCCGCGCGGAATACTCGCCCACGTGAAAGGGGCCTTACTGTGCTTGTTTCTGTCCAGCTGGTGACTGATTAGTTCGTCAGCTCTCTTATAAATACCTGCCCGTCTCTCTCACTCTTTGAGGTCATGCACACAAACGTATTCTTTTTCCATGTCTGTTCCGTTATTTTAGGCCTGTATGAGAAGCCATTCACTTCAATGAGGCTGCAAAAAATGACACATTCGGCATTCTGTGTCTGTATGTCCGCATGGACGTTCCCCGAAAATATAGAACATGTCCAATTATTGTCTGAATTACGGACAAGGATATGACTGTTGTATTAGGAGCCAGCCCTTCTGTTACGCAAAATGCAGAATGCACACGGCCGGTAATTTGTGGACCGCAAAACATCCAATGGTCATGTGCATGAGCCCTTTGCCTGATTAACACAGGTCATGTTAGGTACTGCTAGTTTACTTTACCTTGCTGTCTGAGGTGTAATGTTTACCTGTTGGTATTCTGGATAGTCTTTCTGGATTTTCACCTCAGCCTTAATTACTCTGGTGTTCCTGGCCCTTGTGGGTCAGCAGCCTCCCACTCCGGGGTGGTTGGCACAGTGGACCCACATCCACAGATCGTAACAATCAGTATTTGTTGTGTCCGCCCTTTGCCTTCAGCATCAATTCTTCTGGGTACATTTGCACACAGTTTTTGAAGGAACTCGGCAGAGAGATTGATCCAAACATTTTGGAAAACTAACCACAGATCTTCTTGGATGTAAGCTTGATCTGATTCTTCTGTCTCTTCATGTAATCTCATCCAGACTTGATGATTTTGAGATCAGGGCTTTGTGTAGGCCATATCATCAATCCAAGACTTATTATTCCTCTTTAAGCTGAAGATAGTTCTTAATGACATGGCTGTATGGGGTCGTTATCCTACTACAGAATAAATTTGGAACCAATCAGATGCCTCCCTGGTGGTATTACAAGATGGAGAAGTATCTGCCTGTATTTCACAGCATTGAAGACACCATTAATCCTGACCACGTTGAGGACCATAGGCACAGTGGTTAGCCACGGACATCTCATGCTGCAGATGAAAGACACGTCATGCTTAACTCCCTCATGCATTATTTGGTGGAGGAAATGTTTGGGCCACCATTGTGTTATTCTTGGCTAGAATTTACACTGTTACCACTATTCTGGACTATAAACTCCAGTAATATGAATAGTACGGAAGATAAGGAATCCAGATTTTCAATTGTCCTTCTTCCCCCAGTTCTACCACCGTCAGCAATCAAAACTATGTTGAATTGCACAGTCCAGACTGCTGTGCCATTTTATTATAATGGGAGGAGTCCTCTGCGCATGCACAGCAGTCCCTACACTGTATTTCAGTACAGCTCTGAGCACTGACAGTTGGGGAATGGGGGTGGCATAGGATAATAAAAAAAATTATCTGGACTCGGTACCTGCAGTGCTAGTCATGTGATACTACAGTCCAAGATCATAGTGACAGATCCCTTTACGCAAGGTCAATGTCTCCTAAAGTGCTTTAGATGACATGTTCTATGTGTCTACCATTCTGCCAGATGCACATGGTTAAACATATACAGTAATCCAGTCTTCGTTAACACACCAAAGAACTGCAAGTGATACTTCCTCACAACACTGTAGGATTCGCCATTTTAGGTGAGCCAAATTCACTCACCTGAAATGCTCAGTATGGCAGTCCCCTAAAAGGGTGAATCCCACAGTGTTGTGAAGAAGTATCACCTGAGGTTCTTCTGAGTGTGCATAAAGAATGGATTATACGTCTAACCTAGGGGCGTTGCTAGGTTAAAACATTCGGGGCCTGGGCCCCTGATGTTTTGTCCCAGACCCCGAATGTCCTGCCTGCCAGATAGATACAACTGTATTGCCGTCCTCAGGGGCAATACAATTGAATCTAATGCAATGGAGGATCTAAAGGACCTGTGGTGACATCACAGGTCATGTGACCAGTAAAACAGGCAGTGGTTGAGAAGGACCTGAGATGATGTCACCATCATGTGACCAGTGCAGGAGAGGATGGCAGTGAAGAGAAGTCCTGGGGGAAGAAGCTGTGATGAGGTCTTCACATGAGGAGAGGTAAGTGAAGGGAGAGGCAGAAGAATGCTGGGAGTTGTGGTTATTTAACTGGGACTGTATGTTAGGGCTGAAGGGTGTGATATTATTTACATGGGACTGTATGTTGATGGTGGCTGTAGGAGGGACAGATGTTATTTACATGGGACTGTATGTTGATGGTGGCTGTAGGAGGGACAGATGTTATTTACATGGGACTGTATGTTGGAGGGGCTGGAGCAGGGTGGTGTTATTTACATGGGATTGTATGTTGATGGTGGCTGTAGGAGGGACATATGTTATTTACATGGGACTGTATGTTGATGGTGGCTGTAGGAGGGACAGATGTTATTTACATGGGACTGTATGTTGGAGGGGCTGGAGCAGGGTGGTGTTATTTACATGGGACTGTATGTTGATGGTGGCTCTGGGAGGGAGTGATGTTATTTACATGGGACTAAATGTTGGAGGGGGCTGGGGCAGTGTGATGTTATTTACATGGGACTGTATGTTGAAGGCGGCTGTTGGAGGGAGTGATGTTATTTACATGGAACTGCAAGTTGGAAGGGGCTGGACAGGCAGTGATGTTTTTTACATGGGACTGTATGTTGATGGTGGCTGTGGGAGGGAGTGATGTTATTTACATGGGACTAAATGCTGAGGGGCAATGTTATTTACATGGGACTATATGCTGAAGGTGACTGGTGGGGGGGATGATGTTATTTCATGTGACTGAATGTTGAGGGGGTGATGTTTACATGGGATTGCATGTTGGAAACGGCTGGGGAGGGGGTGATATTATATACCTGAGACTGTATGTTGAGTGCAGCTGGGAAGGAGGTGATGTTATTTACATGGGACTTTATTTTGGAGGGGGCTGTAGATAGAGAGGGATGTTATTTATGTAGGACTGTATATTGGAGGGGGCTGGAGAGATGGTGTGATGTTATTTACTTGGGACTCTATGGCAGAAGGAAGGAAATAGTTTTATTTACATAGGACTGTATTTTGGAGGAGGCAGGAGAGATGGTGTGATGCCATTTACATGGACTGTATGGTGGAGGGAGGAATATAACTACAGGGGGCACTGCAGGAGGCATTCTAAACACTGGGGGCACTTCAGGGTGAGCATTATAACAGTAGGGGGCAGTATAAATACTGGGGGCTCTATAGGAGGGACTTATAGATTCACCTTATTTCTACTAAAAGCACTATGGGGGCCTTATTACTACTGAGGAGTCTGCAGAGAGCTTTATTACCACCAGGCGAACATAGAGGGGGCCTTATTTCTACTGGGGACTCTGTGAGGGTATTATTAATACTGGAGGGCTCATCTACTAATGGGGGCACTCTTGGGGAGCACTGTAGGAGGCAGTATTACTAATGAGGGCATTCTAGAAGGGAATTATTATTGGTGGGAATATGAGGAGCACTATTACTATGGGGGGCACTAATTGTTCTTCAGGATAGTAATTGGGAGTATTGGGGAGCACAGCGAGCAGGAGGATGACACTGTGGGGGCTCCAGGTAGAAATGTGAGGACCCTAAGATGAATTTGTGTCACACTCTGCAGAGACAAGGCACGTCTGAAAGTTGTACGGACCAAAAGGAGAAGATGATGAGAAGATCTACATTGGAGGAGACGTCACCTGGAGGCCCTGGATGTCAGAGGTATGTACTGCTGTATAGCAAGTATAGCAAAATACGATGTGCGGGGGGATGGTCGAGAACTGGGCCATATTGATTGGGTCTTGGGCCCCGAGTCTTTTGAGACCCTAGCAACGCCCCTGGTCTAATCAGAATGGTGGACACATAGACCTGGTCATCGAAAGCACTTTTGGAAACTATTATCTCCCTTTACTTCTAAACAGGTAAAGATAGGGCAAAACTGAAGCTTCCAGTGGGTTCGTAGCCACAAATGATAGATCACATAACCCTTCCCATTGGAAAAACCTGAGCTACATTTCATATGGCAGATTTTAAAATGGCAGCTGAAAACATTCCCACCACAAGATAATGCAGTCTCCCTCCCAAATAACAATTTCACAGATTGAAAGTCAATTTCCTATAAATTACACCAGGGCACGCACTACGTCCAGATTTCTGCCTCACTCTGTATTGATTGGATTGAGATTTCTCTGTTTTTCATTCACTTTGCATTTTGTTCATTGATAAAAATAAACTATTAACACTTCACTTAACTCCTCATTGAAATTGCAACACCAAGAAGGAAAAGTCATGGAATTATGGAAATCACAGGATAGATCGACATGTTAAAGGGTTTTCTAAGTTCTATTTATTAATGACCTATCCTCAGGATAGCAATGAAAAATGGAAGTCACAGTAGCATATCCAGTGCGTCTTTTATTGGAAGCCTTGAGTGCACACAAACAAAGTACGACGTTTCGGCTACGCAGTAGCCTTTGTCAAGTATCCTGCTGCTCTTCCATTTTTGTTTGTGCTATCCTCAGGATAGGTCATCAATATCAGATCGGCGGGGGTCCAACATCCGGCACCCCCGCTGATCAGCTGTTTGAAGAGAAGGCACGCGCCGTGCCAGCGCCGCCTCCTCTTCACGGTTTACCTTCTCCCCGTTGCATCGGCAGCGGTGAGCAGGTGTAATAACACCTAACCGTCCCATTCATTTCAATGGTACGGATCCTTCCCATACACTTGCATAGGAGCATTGAAATGAATGGGACGGCTTGGGTGTAATTACACCTGCTCACCACTGCAGATGCAACGGCTAGAAGGTGAACAGTGAAGAGAAGGCGGCGCTGGCACGGCGCGTGCCTTCTCTTCAAACAGCTGATCGGCGGGGGTGCCGGATGTCGGACCCCAGCCGATCTGATATTGATGACCTATCCTGAGGATATATCATCAATAAATATAACTTGGACAACCCCTTTAATGATAAGCATCTCGGTTTATTCAGTATGGTTATTAATGGTTGTCTGAGGAATGTTCTGCAACACTGAATACATTTGGGCACTCAAATCATCAACCTCCACTACTGGAAGCTCCCTTTGCAAATGCAACCAATGATGTACCAGATGTGCTCGAAGGGAGTCAATCCGGAGACGTTGCAGAATATGGTAACATGTTTAGGCCATGCAGGCTGCTCAAAGTAGCATGATCCATGTGCTGCCTGGTGTTGTTCGCCATACCACTGCCTCCATGATCAAATCAATGTGACATTGAGCTGTTAGTATACCTGAAATGAAGACTAGAGGAATCCAGCTACCATACCTAGCCCACACCATGATCCTGGGAGTTGGATCATTGTGATGTTCCCTCTTGAAAGCTTCTTCATGGAGTTGCCCATGTGGTCTCCAGACCAATCTCCAGCTAACATTGTGTCTGAGACAAAAGCTAGACTCATCCCTGAAGAGGACAGACCTCCACTCCAGCCTTCATTGCAATCTGGCTATGCACCATGATAGCCTTTGAGAGCGGTGAAGTGAGGTCAGTGGACACCTGTAGTTGGACCTCTGGCTCATAAACCAATGTAATGCAGACGCCTTCTGATGGTGTGAGTAGCTGCTGTTTGCCGCCCTATGCTTGGGATGTGCCAATTTCACCTGTAGTACAGAATGGATCACTATGCGTCATTATTCTAATCAGACAATCCGTCCGTGCAGAAGTTCTCCTCTGTGCACCCCTTGCTGTCTATCAAATTCACCATTGTTCTCACAACCACCGGGAAATGCAAAGTTCAACAGCGCTGACATCTCGACTTTGGTGCATAGCCATCTGCCAGAGTGACAAACCAAGGCCTCTTATTTCAAGGATTTTATCCCTCTCAGTGGTGATAACTGGCATGTCAACGAAGAGGAGGCTTCACACAATCATCCCACACGACTGCATCCAATTTCTGAGGTTTTATGTGGCTAAACAACTATGCTTGAAATCTGGCTTTTATTACCCTCCCACATGCTACAGATTGGAGCTAGGTGCTTGAAAATTTTACAATTTGCAGATCTCAGCATCACCTACTACATGCTCTATGAAGCACACATGCAAACAGCACACAAATGACATCCATGTGCTGTCCACATTTTTTGTGGCTTCATAGAAATGAAAGGGTCCACATTTAATCCTCAGAAAATGTGGATCAGATACGGACAGCAAATATAGTTGTGTACATGAGGCCTAACAGTGAATATCCTGATGACAGACTCCTTTCAACAGGTCAGATGCGAACGTCCCCATCCACAGAGCAGTCATCACTGGGATGTGATGATGGAACTGGAGAACAGGCAGAGTAGGCTGTGGGTCAGAACCAGCAGATGAAGCAAATGAAGGCAGAGCCAGAGTTTAAGCCAAAAGTCAAAACCAATAAAACAAGGGAGAGACAATAAAAAGGGGCAGCAAAGCAAATCCTAGGGAAGAGTACAGTTTATACTATGTAGATTAATAGTGATAGGCTAAAAGCAGTGTCTGTATAGAAATGTACAATGAGACGATGAGGGAGCGACCTGGCTGATGTAAATTGTTGCCCAAGATGACATCATTAGAAACAGCTCAAGATTTTGCATCCTGTTGCAAAGCATGAGAGCACCAGAACAGGAAGAAAACAACTATTTTGCTGTACAAATTAGGGGTGGTTGTACATCTAGAAAATAGCGCATTCAATTCTTGGACAGATACTTAACCACCTCAGCCCCCAGTGCTTAAACACCCTGAAAGACCAGGCCACTTTTTACACTTCTGACCTACACTACTTTCACCGTTTATTGCTCGGTCATGCAACTTACCACCCAAATGAATTTTACCTCCTTTTCTTCTCACTAATAGAGCTTTCATTTGGTGGTATTTCATTGCTGCTGACATTTTTACTTTTTTTGTTATTAATCGAAATTTAACGATTTTTTTGCAAAAAAATGACATTTTTCACTTTCAGTTGTAAAATTTTGCAAAAAAAACGAGATCCATATAGAAATTTTGCTCTAAATTTATAGTTCTACATGTCTTTGATAAAAAAAAATGTTTGGGTAAAAAAAAAATGGTTTGGGTAAAAGTTATAGCGTTTACAAACTATGGTACAAAAATGTGAATTTCCGCTTTTTGCAGCAGCTCTGACTTTCTGAGCACCTGTCATGTTTCCTGAGGTTCTACAATGCCCAGACAGTACAAACACCCCACAAATGACCCCATTTCGGAAAGTACACACCCTAAGGTATTCGCTGATGGGCATAGTGAGTTCATAGAACTTTTTATTTTTTGTCACAAGTTAGCGGAAAATGCTGATTTTTTTTTTTTTTCTTACAAAGTCTCATATTCCACTAACTTGTGACAAAAAATAAAAACTTCTATGAACTCACTATGCCCATCAGCGAAATACCTTGGGGTCTCTTCTTTCCAAAATGGGGTCACTTGTGGGGTAGTTATACTGCCCTGGCATTCTAGGGGCCCAAATGTGTGGTAAGGAGTTTGAAATCAAATTCTGTAAAAAATGACCTGTGAAATCCGAAAGGTGCTCTTTGGAATATGGGCCCCTTTGCCCACCTAGGCTGCAAAAAAGTGTCACACATCTGGTATCTCCGTACTCAGGAGAAGGTGGGGAATGTGTTTTGGGGTGTCTTTTTACATATACCCATGCTGGGTGAGATAAATATCTTGGTCAAATGCCAACTTTGTATAAAAAAATGGGAAAAGTTGTCTTTTGCTAAGATATTTCTCTCACCCAGCATGGGTATATGTAAAATGACACCCCAAAACACATTCCCCACCTTCTCCTGAGTACGGCAATACCAGATGTGTGACACTTTTTTGCAGCCTAGGTGGGCAAAGGGGCCCATATTCCAAAGAGCACCTTTCGGATTTCACAGGTCATTTTTTACAGAATTTGATTTCAAACTCCTTACCACACATTTGGGCCCCTAGAATGCCAGGGCAGTATAACTACCCCACAAGTGACCCCATTTTGGAAAGAAGACACCCCAAGGTATTCCGTGAGGGGCATGGCAAGTTCCTAGAATTTTTTATTTTTTGTCACAAGTTAGTGGAAAATGATGATTTTTTTTTTTTTTTTTTTTCATACAAAGTCTCATATTCCACTAACTTGTGACAAAAAATAAAAACTTCCATGAACTCACTATGCCCATCAGCGAATACCTTGGGGTCTCTTCTTTCCAAAATGGGGTCACTTGGGGGGTAGTTATACTGCCCTGGCATTCTAGGGGCCCAAATGTGTGGTAAGAAGTTTGAAATCAAATTCTGTAAAAAATGACCTGTGAAATCCGAAAGGTGCTCTTTGGAATATGGGCCCCTTTGCCCACCTAGGCTGCAAAAAAGTGTTACACATCTGGTATCTCCGTACTCAGGAGAAGGTGGGGAATGTGTTTTGGGGTGTCATTTTACATATACCCATGCTGGGTGAGATAAATATCTTGGTCAAATGCCAACTTTGTATAAAAAAATGGAAAAAGTTGTCTTTTGCCAAGATATTTCTCTCACCCAGCATGGGTATATGTAAAATGAAACCCCAAAACACATTCCCCACCTTCTCCTGAGTACGGAGATACCAGATGTGTGACACTTTTTTGCAGCCTAGGTGGGCAAAGGGGCCCATATTCCAAAGAGCACCTTTCGGATTTCACAGGTCATTTTTTACAGAATTTGATTTCAAACTCCTTACCACACATTTGGGCCCCTAGAATGCCAGGGCAGTATAACTACCCCACAAGTGACCCCATTTTGGAAAGAAGAGACCCCAAGGTATTCGCTGATGGGCATAGTGAGTTCATGGAAGTTTTTATTTTTTGTCACAAGTTAGTGGAATATGAGACTTTGTATGAAAAAAAAAAATAAAAAAAAAATCAGCATTTTCCACTAACTTGTGACAAAAAATAAAAAATTCTAGGAACTCGCCATGCCCCTCACGGAATACCTTGGGGTGTCTTCTTTCCAAAATGGGGTCACTTGTGGGGTAGTTATACTGCCCTGGCATTTTCCAGGGGCCCTAATGTGTGGTAAGTAGGTAAATGACCTGTGAAATCCTAAAGGTGCTCTTTGGAATGTGGGCCCCTTTGCCCACCTAGGCTGCAAAAAAGTGTCACACATGTGGTATCGCCGTATTCAGGAGAAGTTGTGGAATGTGTTTTGGGGTGTCATTTTACATATACCCTTGCTGGGTGAGAGAAATATCTTGGCAAAAGACAACTTTTCCCATTTTTTTATACAAAGTTGGCATTTGACCAAGATATTTCTCTCACCCAGCATGGGTATATGTAAAATGACACCCCAAAACACATTCCCCAACTTCTCCTGAGTACGGCGATACCAGATGTGTGACACTTTTTTGCAGCCTAGATGCGCAAAGGTGCCCAAATTCCTTTTAGGAGGGCATTTTTAGACATTTGGATACCAGACTTCTTCTCACGCTTTGGGGCCCCTAGAATGCCAGGGCAGTATAAATACCCCACATGTGACCCCATTTTGGAAAGAAGACACCCCAAGGTATTCAATGAGGGGCATGGCGAGTTCATAGAAATTTTTTTTTTTTGGCACAAGTTAGCGGAAATTGATATTTTTAATTTTTTTCTCACAAAGTCTCCCGTTCCGCTAACTTGGGACAAAAATTTCAATCTTTCATGGACTCAATATGCCCCTCACGGAATACCTGGGGGTGTCTTCTTTCCGAAATGGGGTCACATGTGGGGTATTTATACTGCCCTGGCATTCTAGGGGCCCTAAAGCGTGAGAAGAAGTCTGGAATATAAATGTCTAAAAATTTTTACGCATTTGGATTCCGTGAGGGGTATGGTGAGTTCATGTGAGATTTTATTTTTTGACACAAGTTAGTGGAATATGAGACTTTGTAAGAAAAAAATAAAAAAATTCCGCTAACTTGGGCCAAAAAAATGTCTGAATGGAGCCTTACAGAGGGGTGATCAATGACAGGGGGGGGGTATCAATGACAGGGGGGGGTGATCAATGACAGGGGGGGTGATCAATGACAGGGGGGGGTGATCAATGACAGGGGGGTGATCAATGACAGGGGGGTGATCAGGGAGTCTATATGGGGTGATAACCACAGTCATTGATCACGCCCCTGTAAGGCTTCATTCAGACGTCCGTATGCGTTTTGCGGATCCGATCCATCTAACAGTGGATCCGTAAAAATCATGCGGACGTCTGAATGGAGCTTTACAGGGGGGTAATCAATGACAGGGGGGGTAATCAATGACAGGGGCGTGATCAGGGAGTCTATATGGGGTGATCACCACAGTCATTGATCACGCCCCTGTAAGGCTTCATTCAGACGTCCGTATGCGTTTTGCGGATCCGATCCATCTATCAGTGCATCCGTAAAAATCATGCGGACATCTGAATGGAGCTTTACAGGGGGGTAATCAATGACAGGGGGGTGATCACCACAGTCATTGATCATGCCCCTGTAAGGCTTCATTCAGACGTCCGGATGCGTTTTGCGGATCGGATCCATCTATCAGTGCATCCGTAAAAATCATGCGGACATCTGAATGGAGCTTTACAGGGGGGTGATCAGGGAGTCTATATGGGGTGATTACCACAGTCATTGATCACGCCCCTGTAAGGCTTCATTCAGACGTCCGGATGCGTTTTGCGGATCGGATCCATCTATCTGTGCATCCGTAAAAATCATGCGGACATCTGAATGGAGCTTTACAGGGGGGTGATCAGGGAGTCTATATGGGGTGATCACCACAGTCATTGATCATGCCCCTGTAAGGCTTCATTCAGACGTCCGGATGCGTTTTGCGGATCCGATCCATCTATCAGTGGATCCGTAAAAATCATGCGGACGTCTGAATGGAGCTTTACAGGGGGGTAATCAATGACAGGGGGGTAATCAATGACAGGGGGGTGATCAGGGAGTCTATATGGGGTGATCACCACAGTCATTGATCACGCCCCTGTAAGGCTTCATTCAGACGTCCGGATGCGTTTTGCGGATCCGATCCATCTATCAGTGGATCGTAAAAATCATGCGGACATCTGAATGGAGCTTTACAGGGGGGTGATCAATGACAGGGGGGTGATCAGGGAGTCTATATGGGGTGATCAGGGGTGATCAGGGGCTAATAAGGGGTTAATAAGTGACGGGGGGGGTGTAGTGTAGTGGTGCTTGGTGCTACTTTACTGAGCTACCTGTGTCCTCTGGTGGTCGATCCAAACAAAGGGGACCACCAGAGGACCAGGTAGCAGGTATATTAGACGCTGTTATCAAAACAGCGTCTAATATACCTGTTAGGGGTTAAAAAAAACACATCTCCAGCCTGCCAGCGAACGATAGCCGCTGGCAGGCTGGAGATCAACTCTCTTACCGTCCGTTCCTGTGAGCGCGCGCGCCTGTGTGCGCGCGTTCACAGGAAATCTCGGCCATCGCGAGATGACGCGTATATGCGTGACTGTGCGCAGCGCTGCCACCTCCGGAACGCGATCCTGCGTTAGGCGGTCCGGAGGTGGTTAAAGGGTTGTCCGGGATCAGAGCTGAACCTTGACATCACCCCTTCTTCACTCTTCCAGCCCCTCCGAGTGGAGCATCGGAGCATTTTATGCTCCCCCTTGCCCTGTGCGCAGGGGGGGGGGGGGCTGTTTGTTCACATTTTTTACACTGCTAGGCAGAGGCTTCCACCTAGCAGTGTTCCCGGCAATGTCACCTGCACTAATGAGCGGTCTTTCGCACTTCCCTAGGCTGTTTTACAGGCTAGGGCAGAGCTAAAGACCGCTCATTAGTACCACTGACTTCACTGGGCCCACTGTTAGGTGGAAACCTCCGCCTAGCATTCTGTGAGAAGGCCCAGTACATGAAGAAAAAGCTCTTGCCCTGCACTATGCACTGCAGAGCAAAGGAGAGTATCGGAGCATTAAAAGTTCCGATGTTCCACTAAGAGGGGCTGGAGTGGTGAAGAACGGGTAATAGAACCCAGACAACCCCTTTAACAGCATGTCCACTTTGGAGACCTTCCCAATATGCCCTTCATGGGGAGAACTGGGATGTTTTGTTTGGTAGTCTTTAACCATGCAAATGACATGAACACCTCTGGTATCCACAAACTCTCCTTCAGAACCATAACTCTTCCAATCAATTAGGTTCTACAGTTTCCCTCAACAAATTTGGATTTAAAGCCCATCTGTTAGCAGATATGTCCCTACGACACTGGCTGACCTGTTGCATGTGTGCTTGGCAACCGAAGGTTTCTGTGTTGGTCCCATGTTCATATGTGCCCGCATTGCTAAAAAAATTATATTTTTATTTATGCAAATGAACCTCTAAAAGCAACAGTGGCATTACCTAGTGCCTCTGCTCTCTCTGCAACTGCCGAGCCCTCTGCACTTCGATTGGCAGGGCCAGGCAGTGTAAACGTCATCACGCCTGATCCTGTCAAAGTGGTGGGGCAGCTGCAGAGGAAGTGGAGCTGGAAGCTTAAATTATTTATTTGCATTGAGTTCGTACTAGTAGCGCAAAATGACATGAATCTGTGTCAGGAGGAGAAGAAAGAGTCCAGCGTTGGACCACCCTCCTCTTGGGCCCCATAAAAGTTGAGTGGTCTGACTCTGTGAAAGTTATGCCACTGAGTCAGTTTTATTGTGGTTCCAGGGATATGGCAACCAGGCCAATAGTTTCCTGCAGTGAATAGAATAGCATAGACAATTTTTGACCCATCAGAGAGAAATTATGCAGCTCAGGATAATACACTGGATGCAAAAGTCCAGAAAGTCATTCTATTGAGATGGAAGATGTGGGATGAGTCTTGTAGCTGGAAGAGCAGTTGAAATAGGTAAAGCAGTCGGTGCAATCTGCAGTGCATCTAGATGGAAACAGCTCTTCAGAAGGAACTTCCTAGTCTCCTGCTGACACTTTCCTCACTGCACAACTTGATGAATTACCGTAAATCACACCTAAAGAGCAGTCACTTGAGTAGAGTTGGTTGTCTCCAAGGTATGAAGATACTATTAGGCTAATGCATCTAGCGACAGTAGAGGCTTTCACCACAACAGCTTTGATGCTGACTAAAGTGAAGTGGGGAATGTGAGGAAGACTCCTGTTGTTCATCTTGGAAATTCATAAAGAAGACTGGACTTAACTGATCAGATCCCCAGGCCACAGTTTACAAAGAAGTCACCGAACGGCAGTGGGACATTGAGAGTGATCAGCTGGAGCCATGGGTCAGAACAAGAACTTCAATAATATGAAACAAACCAAAAGAAGCAAGGGAAGACAAGTCCACATTTAGGCCAGGAGTCTGGAAATACAGGGAAGAGACATGATCCAAAAGGAAAGGCAAAGGACAAAAAGTCAGAAAAGAGTCAAAAACAAGCAGTCAATATAACAGCCTTGAGGTATATAACAGCCTTGAGGCAGTAGAAATGGAGAGGTAATGAGTCTGAGATCCGGCTGATCCTACACAATAATCCCCTATGACATAGGTTGTGCTGCAGGTTAAAAAAGACATGAGCCCTTGGGTACAAACATCTGGTGCTTATGTCTTAATATTAGGTGACTGCAACTTCAGGTTCCACTGGTCGCTATTTATTCACCAAAAATGAAGTCAAATTGGAAAAGCCATGTGTGAAAAACTAAGTGCAACCCATGAATCCAAAGCCTTTAATGCAGCGACCTGGAGGGGAGAGACAGAGCAGTGTGGACGTAGCCCTGAGAGAGGTGGTAGTACTGACAGTACATGGTAGTCTTCACTTTAAAGATACCTGGGCCATGTTCAGTGAATGAAAGGCATCCCCTTTCTTCCCTCAGGGCATTCCCTGATCCTGGTAGTTGTGGTGCCCTTAATGTAAGGTGGTGGGCAGCAGTACGGATGTGGGCCCAACAGATGGGCGATGGAGTCAATAATGAGGCCCATTGATTGCAATATCTAAAGTCTTTGATGGGAGTCGTAGTAAATATAGCATCATAAGGCACAGTTGGACTTCCTCTTTCAGGGGAATTCTGAGGATGAAGTATCTTGCCTGGCAGCTGTAGCCTCAGCGATATACAGTTGCAAGAAAAAGTATGTGAACCCTTTGGAATTATATGGATTTCTGCACAAATTGGTCATAAAATGTGATCTGATCTTCATCTAAGTCACAACAATAGACAATCACAGTCTGCCTAAACTAATAACACACAAAGAATTAAATGTTACCATGTTTTTATTGAACACACCATGTAAACATTCACAGTGCAGGTGGAAAAAGTATGTGAACCATTGGATTTAATAACTGGTTGAACCTCCTTTGGCAGCAATAACTTCAACCAAACGTTTCCTGTAGTTGCAGATCAGACGTGCACAACGGTCAGGAGTAATTCTTGACCATTCCTCTTTACAGAACTGTTTCAGTTCAGCAATATTCTTGGGATGTCTGGTGTGAATCGCTTTCTTGAGGTCATGCCACAGCATCTCAATCAGGTTGATGTCAGGACTCTGACTGGGCCACTCCAGAAGGCGTATTTTCTTCTGTTTAAGCCATTCTGTTGTTGATTTACTTCTATGCTTTGGGTCGTTGTCCTGTTGCAACACCCATCTTCTCTTGAGCTTCAGCTGGTGGAGAGATATCCTTAAGTTCTCCTGCAAAATGTCTTGATAAACTTGGGAGTTCATTTTTCCTTCGATGATAGCAATCCGTCCAGGCCCTGATGCAGCAAAGCAGCCCCAAACCATTATGCCCCCACCACCATACTTCACAGTTGGGATGAGGTTTTGATGTTGGTGTGCTGTGCCTCTTTTTCTCCACACATAGTGTTGTGTGTTTCTTCCAAACAACTCAACTTTGGTTTCATCTGTCCACAGAATATTTTGCCAGTACTGCTGTGGAACATCCAGGTGCTCTTGTGCAAACTGTAAACGTGCAGCAATGTTTTTTTGGACAGCAGTGGCTTCCTCTGTTGTATCCTCCCATGAAATCCATTCTTGTTTAGTGTTTTACGTATCGTAGATTCGCTAACGAGTATGTTAGCATATGCAGAGACTTTTGTAAGTCTTTAGCTGACACTCTAGGATTCTTCTTCACCTCATTGAGCAGTCTGCGCTGTGCTCTTGCAGTCATCTTTACAGGACGGCCACTCCTAGGGAGAGTAGCAGCAGTGCTGAACTTTCTCCATTTATAGACAATTTGTCTTACCGTGGACTGATGAACAGCAAGGCTTTTGGAGATACTTTTATAACCCTTTCCAGCTTTATGCAAGTCAACAATTCTTAATCGTAGGTCTTCTGAGAGCTCTTTTGTGCGAGGCATCATTCACATTAGGCAATGCTTCTTGTGAAAAGCAAACCCAGAACTGGTGTATGTTTTTTTTATAGGGCAAGGCAGCTGTAACCAACACCTCCAATCTCATCTCATTGATTGGACTCCAGTTGGCTGACACCTCACTCCAATTAGCTCTTGGAGATGTCATTAGTCTAGGGGTTCACATACTTTTTCCACCTGCACTGTGAACGTTTACATGGTGTGTTCCATAAAAACATGGTAATATTTAATTCTTTGTGTGTTATTAGTTTAAGCAGACTGTGATTGTCTATTATTGTGACTTAGATGAAGATCATATCACATTTTATGACCAATTTGTGCAGAAATCCATATCATTCCAAAGGGTTCACATACTTTTTCTTGCAACTGTAGGTTCTCTGCACTTAGACCTAGTTTCTGCAGGAACTTGCACACACAGATCTTCTCTCTTGCTCTGCTCAGACCAGACACCACTAATCAGGGGCAAGCAAAGTCTATCCCCCTGGTAACCTAACCAAATACTAAGGTTAAATATATATTGCCCATACATTGTGTTAGATAAATGATTTACCAACAAATAGCATTAACTCAGGTACATTAAAGGGGTCGTGTCACTTCAGCAAACAGCATTTATTATGTAGGGAAAGTTAATACAAGCCACTTACTAATATACTGTGATTATCCATGTTGCCTCCTTTGCTGTCTGGATTCATTTTTCCATCACATTATACACTGCTCGTTTCCATGAGCATGAGCTATTGGATTGTACAACCCTACAATCCAATAGCGGTTGTCGTGCCTGCACACTATAGGAAAAAGCACCAGCCTAATGTGCGCTCCCATGGTCCCGGCCACCAGAGAGGCCGGCGTTTATACCTGTAATGTGCAAGCACGGCCACCACAACGGATTGAAGGGTGGTCGTAACCATGGAGACGAGCAGTGTATAATGTGATGGAAAAATAAATCCAGTCAGAAAAGGAGTCAATATGGAGAATTTCACTACATGAAAATGCCACTTGCTGATGGGAGACAACCCTTTTAAAGTAACCCTTCTAGCATTAGGCCTCATGCACATGACCGTTGTTTTATTCTGTGTCCGTTGTTCCGTTTTTCGTGATTTTCTGCGGACCCATTGACTTTCAATGGGTCAGTTGAAAACTCTGCTAATGCACCGTTTGTCACCCGCGTCCATGATCCGTGGTTCCAGTCCGTCAAAAAAATATAACCTGTCCTATTTTTTTCACGGAAAACGGTTCGCGGACCCATTAAAGTCAATGGGACCGTGAAAAAACGCGGAGGCACACAAGATTGTCGTCCGCGGCCGTTTTTTTTCTATCATTTGCATGGCAAACTTGACTTAGACTTTTTTTTACTTTCCTTTATGTCTGGTGGTCCTCCAAAAATCAAGGAAGACACACGGAAACAAAAACGGATAACGGAACCCCATTTTGCGGAACGGAACACAACAACGGTCGTGTGCATGAGGTCTTAGTCTTCTGGGGCAGCAATGACTTGTTGTAATGGTTTTCAGTATGACTTTATTGATCTCCCACATCATTCTGGAAAAATTGTAGCAACTATTCTTGATGACTTTGCTTCAGTTCGGTTTGTGGCACCGGTTTACATGCAGCTCTCTTTAGATCCAGCTACAACATTTTAACCGGGTTGAGGTCTGGACTTCGGAGCGTTGCATTGCCTTCATTCTTTGATTTTTCCGTTGTAGATTTTGGTGGTGTCCTTGGGATCATTGTCCTGTTGCATGACCCAGTGTTTCAGCCAAGCTTTATCTGTTATCTAGATTGCCTCACATTTTACTGAATATTTTGGTATACAGAGGAGTTAGGCTGCTTTCACACTAGCGTTTTTGCTGGATACGGCAGGGTTCACCAAAAGCGCTTCCATTACTGATTGGTTGTATTATCTTTAACATTGCCAAGACGGATCCGTCATGAAAGTCAATGGGGGACGGATCCATTTTCTATTGTGTCAGAGAAAACGGATCTGTCCACGTTGACTTGCATTGTGGGTCATGATGGAATCGTTTTGCTCCGCATCCTAGGACGGAAAGAAAACCGCAGCACGCTGCTCTCCGGTATGAGAACGGAACGGAATGCATTCTGGAGCTCTCCGTTCTGTTCAGTTACGTTTTGTCCCCATTGACAATGAATGGGGACAAAACAGAAGCATTTTTTTTTCCGGTATTGAGACCCTATGACGGATCTCAATACCGGAAAATATTAACGCTAGTGTGAAAGTAGCCTTAATGGTCAACTGCAAGATATCCAGGTCCTGTGGTTTCAAAACAAGCCCAAATCATCTCCCTTCTGCCACCGTTCTTGACAGCTGATATGATGAGTTTGGTTTGTGTCAAACATGGCACTGTGAATTATGGCCAAGCATCTCCAGCTTGGTCTCACCTGTCCAGAGAACATTGTTTCAGAAGTCTTGTGGTTTGTTCAAATGCAACTTTGCAAACTCAAGTTATGCTGCCATGCCAAGAGGCGCTGACAACCCTTCCAAACAAGTCATACGTGTCCAGTTTTAATCTCGTTGTCCGGTAATGACTTTGAACATTTCCCACTCTGATTGAGGCCTGTAGAATTTTAGATGTGGCTTTTAGTTTTTTTGCCGTTTCTCTGAGCAATGCAAGGTCTGACCTTGGTGTGAATTTGCTGGGACATCCACCCCTGGGAAGATGGTCAGCTGTCTTGAATGTTTTCCATTTCTGAATAATCTTTCTGACTGTAAAATGATGGACTTCAACTGTTTGGAAATGGCCTGATAACCCTTCCCAGATTGACAACAGCAATTGCTTACCTAATATCATTGCTCGTGTCTTTCATCCCTGGCATTGTGCTAACACACTGCTGAATGCTCCAAACCAGCAAACTGCCAAAACCTCAGATTTTATAGAGATGGTCACACTTGCTGATGATCAGTTAATCAAGGGCATTTGGTTAGAAGCACCTGGCAGATACTTACCCTCTTATTTCCTATGATAGCAGTATGAGTCGACTTGATTTTTCACATACAACTTCTGTATTTACACATGTGGACAACATTGTTGGTACCCTTCTGTTAAAGAAAGAAAAACCCCCAATGGTCACTGAAATAACTTGAAACAGACAAAAGGAATAATAAATTTGAATTTACTGAAAATCAACGAAGGAAAATCAGACATTGCTTTTGATTTGTGCTTCAACAGAATAATAATTATTTAAAAAAAAGAATAAAACCGGCCTGGACAGGAATGATGCTACCCTAAAAGAGATTGAAAATAGTTCGACCATAGGGGCGTGTTACAGGGAACCCGTCATCAACTTTATGCTGAACTCACTGAAATGCTGATGTCAGCGGAATGTCACTCATGAGCTAAAAGTAAGTGGTTGCTGAGAACCGGCATCATAATAATTGCAGTCCAGGCCTTGAGAAGAGTCAAATCTACCTGAGAAGAGTCCTGGTTATTACAGTATTATCTTCTGCTCTCTCACCCATCTGCTGATGATGGTCAGTTCTCTTCTAGAGAGAAAGGGAGAAAACTCGGTAGAAGCCGGTCAGTCATCAGCAGGTGGGACGGAGAGCAGGACTTCATGAATAACCAGGACTCTTCTCAGGTGGCCGTAACTCTTATCCAGGCCCAGTCTGCAATGATTGTGATGTTGGTTCTCTGCAACCACTTACAGTCATGTGAAAAAATTAGGACACCCTTTGAAAGCATGTGGTTTTTTGTAACATTTTTAATAAATGGTTATTTCATCTCCGTTTCAACAATACAGAGAGATTAAAGTAATCCGACTAAACAAAGAAAACTGAAGAAAAGTCTTTTCAAGATCTTCTGTAAATGTCATTCTACAAAAATGCCTATTCTAACTGAGGAAAAAGATAGGACACCCTTGCCCCTAATAGCGAGTGTTACCTCCTTTGGCTGAAATAACTGCAGTGAGACGGTTCTTGTAGCCATCTACCAGTCTTCGACATCGGTCTGAGGAAATTTTACCCCACTCCTCAATGCAGAACTTTTTCAGCTGTGAGATGTTTGAGGGGTTTCTTGCACGTACAGCCCTTTTCAAGTCACCCCACAGCATCTCAATGGGATTCAAATCTGGACTTTGACTTGGCCATTCCAGGACTCTCCATTTCTTCTTTTTCAGCCAATCTTTGGTTGATTTACTAGTATGTTTTGGGTCATTGTCATGTTGCATGGTCCAGTTCCGCTTCAGCTTTAATTTTCTAACTGATGGTCTCACATGTTCTTCAAGCACCTTCTGATACACAGTAGAATTTATCGTGGATTCTATGATGGTGAGCTGACCAGGTCCTGCTGCAGCAAAGCAGCCCCAAACCATGACACTTCCACCTCCATGCTTCACAGTTGGTATGAGGTTCTTTTCTTGGAATGCTGTGTTTGGTTTACGCCAAACATGTCCTCTGCTGTTGTGTCCAAATAATTCAATTTTGGACTCATCTGTCCAAAGAACATTATTCCAGAAGTCCTGGTCTTTGTCAACTTTATCGCTGGCAAATGTCAGTCTGGCCTCGATGTTTCTCTTGGAAAGCAAAGGTTTCCTCCTTGCACACCTCCCATGCAAGTTAAACTTGTACAGTCTCTTTATGATTGTAGAGGCATGTACTTCTACATCAACAGTAGCCAGAGCCTGCTGTAGTTCTCGAGATGACACTTTAGGGTTTTTGGATACCTCTTTTAGCATCTTGCGGTCTGCTCTTGGGGTGAACTTGCTGGGGCGACCAGTCCTGGGCATGTTGGCAGTTGTTTTGAAAGCCCTCCACTTGTAGACTATCTTCCGGACAGTGGAATGGCTGATTTCAAAATCTTTTGAGATCTTTTTAAATCCCTTCCCAGACTCATAGGCTGCTACAATCTTTTTTCTGAAGTCCTCTGACAGCTCTTTTGCTCTCACCATGGTGCTCACTCTCACTTCAACAGTCAGGAGCACACCAAACTAAATGTCTGAGGTTTAAATAGGGCAAGCCTCATTCAACATGCAGAGTAACGATCTACTAATTATGTGCACCTGGTGTGATATACCTGTGTGAGATCTGAGCCAATTTAAGAGGGAATACATGTGAGGGTGTCCTATCTTTTTCCTCAGTTAGAATAGGCATTTTTGTAGAATGACATTTACAGAAGATCTTGAAAAGACTTTTCTTCAGTTTTCTTTGTTTAGTTGGATTACTTTAATCTCTCTGTATTGTTGAAACGGAGATGAAATAACCATTTATTAAAAATGTTACAAAAAACCACATGCTTTCAAAGGGTGTCCTAATTTTTTCACATGACTGTACTTTCAACTTTTAAATGACAGACCTCTGAAATCAACTTATCTGTCTCTACGTTAAGCTGCTGTTAGTATGGGCAACATAAAGTTGATGACAGGTTCCCTTTAAACTAAGGTGTGTCCTGTAATTAGCATCAAAGGTGCCTTCAGAGTTGCAATCAGTGAATTTGCCTATCTGAAGGTCGAGCAGTAGTCCCTGTGCTGTCTGGTATCATGGTGGATACCACACTGAACATGGACCAAAGAAAGCTGAGGAGAGAGTTGTCTCAAGAGATTAGAAAGACATTTATAGACAAACATGATGAAGGCTATAAGCCCATCTTCAAACAGCTGGATGTTCCTGTTAGTACAGTAATTATTTATAAGCTTGAGGTCTAGGCTGTAGCCAACCTCCCTGGATGTGGTCGCAAGAGGATAGATGACAAATTGAAGAGTTGGATAATATGAATAACAAAGAGCCCAGAAGAACTTCCAAAAAGATTAGAGGTGACCTCTAATGTCAAGGTGTATCAGTATCAGATCGCGCCATTCATCACTATCTTAATTAAGGCGGACTTAGGCCTCATGCACATGACCGTTGTGTGTATCCGTGGCCGTTGTTCCGTTTTCCGTGATTTTCTGTGGACCCATTGACTTTTAATGGGTCCGTTGAAAACTCGGAAAATGCACCGTTGTTCATCCGCGTCCGTGATCCGTGTTTCCTGTCCCTTCAAAAAAATAGGACCTCTCCTATTTTTTTGACGGACAACGGTTCACGGACCCATTTAAGTCAATGGGTCCGTGAAAAAACACGGATGAAAGATTGGCATCCGCGTCCGTGATCCGTAGCCGTAGGCTACTTTCACACAGACGGATCGCAGATCCGTCTGCATAAAAGATTTTTCAGAGCTGAGTTTTCACTTCGTGAAAACTCAGATCCGACAGTATATTCTAACACAGAGGCGTTCCCATAGTGATGGGGACACTTCAAGTTAGAATATACTATGAACTGTGTACATGACTGCTCCCTGCTGCCTGGCAGCACTGGATCTCTTACAGGGGGCTGTGATCTGCACAATTACCCCTCAGGTGCCGCACCTGAGGGGTTAATTGTGCGTATCATAGCCCCCTGTAAGAGATCAGGTGCTGCCAGGCAGGAGGGGGCACACCCCCCTCCCTCCCCAGTTTTAAATTCATTGGTGGCCAGTGGGCCCCCCCTCCCTCCCCTGTATTACTGTACATTCATTGGTGGCCAGTGCGGCCCCCCCTTCCTCCCCCTTCTAATTAAAATTCCCCCCCCCCATCATTGGTGGCAGCGAAGAGTTCCGATCAGAGTCCCAGTTTAATCGCTGGGGCTCTGATCGGTAGCCATGGCAATCAGGACGCTACTGCAGTCCTGGTTGCCATGGTTACTTAGCAATTTTTAGAAGCATTATACTTACCTGCGATGTCCGTGACCGGCCGGGCGCTCCTCCTACTGGTAAGTGACAGGTCTGTGCTATAAGCAATGCGCCGCACAGACCTTTCACTTACCAGTAGGAGGAGCGCCCGGCCGGTCACAGACAGCGAAGGTAAGTATAATGCTTCTAAAATTGCTAAGTAACCATGGCAACCAGGACTGAAGTAGCATCCTGGTTGCCATGGTTACTAATCGGAGCCCCAGCGATAAAAACTGGGACTCCGATCGGAACTCTCCGCTGCCACCAATGATGGGGGGGATTTTAATTAGGAGGGGGAGGGAGGGGGGGCCGCACTGGCCACCAATGAATGTACAGTAATACAGGGGAGGGAGGGGGGCCCACTGGCCTTCAATGAATGTACAGTAATACAGGGGAGGGAGGGGGGGCCCACTGGCCACCAATGAATTTAAAACTGGGGAGGGAGGGGGGTGTGCCCCCTCCTGCCTGGCAGCACCTGATCTCTTACAGGGGGCTATGATACCCACAATTAACCACTCAGGTGCGGCACCTGAGGGGTTAATTGTGCGGATCACAGCCCCCTGTAAGAGATCGGGTGCTGCCAGGCAGCAGGGGGCAGTCATGTACACAGTTTGTAGTATATTCTAACTTGAAGCGTCCCCATCACTATGGGAACGCCTCAGTGTTAGGATATACTGTCGGAAATGAGTTTTCACGATCTAACTCAAATCCGATGGTATATTCTAACATAGAGGCGTTCCCATGGTGATGGGGACGCTTCAAGTTAAAATATACCATCGGATTGGAGAAAACTCCAATCCGATAGTATAATAGGGACTCCTGACTTTACATTGAAAGTCAATGGGGTACGGATCCGTTTGCAATTGCACCATATTGTGTCATGGTCAAACGGATCCGTCCCCATTGACTTGCATTGCAAGTCAGGACGGATCCATTTGGCTCCGCACGGCCAGGCAGGCACCAAAACAAATTTTTCCTTCCTCCAAAAATCAAGGAAGACCCACGGAAGAAAAAACGGACACGGATCACGGACCTACGGACCCCGTTTTTGCGGACCGCAAAAAAAAACGGTCATGTGCATGAGGCATTACTGGAAGATGACTGAGGAGGAAACCACTGTTGAAAGCAAATCTTTATAAAGCGAGACTGGAAGTTGTCAAAATGCATATTGACAAGTCACAAAGCTTCTGGGAGAATGTCCTTTGGACAGATAAGTCAAACTGTCACATCAGCTCTATGTTCACAGATGGAAAAATGAAGACTACAAAGAAAAGAACATTGTTCCCGCTTTGCAACATGGAGGGGGCTCGATTATTTTTTGGGGCTACTTAGCTGCTTCTGGCATAGGGTGTCTTCATTCTGTGCAGAGTACACTGAAGTCTCACAAGGCATTCTAAAACGAAATGTGATGTCAAGTGGCAGAAAGCTTGGTCTCATTCGCAGGTCATGGGTCCGCCAACAGGATAATGACCCAAAATACAGCTAAAAATGCATAGAATGGCTAAGAGCAAAGCATTGGTCTATTCTGAAGTGGCCTCTATGAGCCCTGATCTAAATCCTATTGAACATCTGTAGAAGGAGCTGAAACATGCAGTCTGGGGAAGGCACCCTTCAAACCTGAGACAGCTGGAGCAGTTTCCTCATGAGGAGTGGGCCAAAGTACCTGTGGATGGGGGCAGAAGTATCATTGAGCATTCCAGAAATCACTTGATTGCAGTGGTTGCCTCAAAAGGTTGTGCAATAAAATATAAAGTTAAGGCCACATCCACGCGACTGTATATTTGCTCTGCATCCAATTAGCTTTTTTTGTGGATTGGATACGGACGGTTCATTTCAGTGGGACGGCAACAAATGCGGACAGCACAATGTGTGCTGTCCACGTCCGTATGTCTGTTCTGCAGCCCCCCAAAAAAGATAGAACAGGTCCTATTCTTGGATGTGTTGTGGACAATAAGCATTGTTACAATGGATCTGCAAAAAAAAAGGATGCAACAGATGTCATCTGTCTGGGCCAGTTTCATGAGTTTGTTTTATAAAATTATTCTGTTGAACCAAAATTAAAAAGAAATGTCTGATTTTCATTAGTAAAATTGTATTTATTATTACTTTTGTCAGCTTCGAGTTATTTCGGTGACCAGTGTGGGTTTCTCCTTCTGTAATGGAAGGGTACAGCACTAACAATTTTGTCTACGTGTGTATTTTGTTGAATAGATGATGACCTGGTGGAATCTGCTGTGTGCTGTGCTTCTTCTGAGGTTGTAATTACCTAATTGTAAGACCTTCTAAGGACCAGTTTTTTTTTATTTTTTATTACACGATGATACTTAAAACCATAGAATTTAACCACCTCCGGACCGCCTAACGCAGGATCGCGTTCCGGAGGTGGCAGCGCTGCGCACAGTCACGCATATACGCGTCATCTCGCGATGGCCGAGATTTCCTGTGAACGCGCGCACACAGGCGCGCGCGCTCACAGGAACGGACGGTAAGAGAGTTGATCTCCAGCCTGCCAGCGGCGATCGTTCGCTGGCAGGCTGGAGATGTGTTTTTTTTAACCCCTAACAGGTATATTAGACGCTGTTTTGATAACAGCGTCTAATATACCTGCTACCTGGTCCTCTGGTGGTCCCCTTTGTTTGGATCGACCACCAGAGGACACAGGTAGCTCAGTAAAGTAGCACTAAGCACCACACTACACTACACCCCCCCCCCCCGTCACTTATTAACCCCTTATTAGCCCCTGATCACCCCTGATCACCCCATATAGACTCCCTGATCACCCCCCTGTCATTGATTACCCCCCTGTCATTGATCACCCCCGTGTAAAGCTCCATTCAGATGTCCGCATGATTTTTACGGATCCACTGATAGATGGATCGGATCCGCAAAACGCATCCGGACGTCTGAATGAAGCCTTACAGGGGCGTGATCAATGACTGTGGTGATCACCCCATATAGACTCCCTGATCACCCCCCTGTCATTGATTACCCCCCTGTAAAGCTCCATTCAGATGTCCGCATGATTTTTACGGATGCACTGATAGATGGATCCGATCCGCAAAACGCATCCGGACGTCTGAATAAAGCCTTACAGGGGCATGATCAATGACTGTGGTGATCACCCCATATAGACTCCCTGATCACCCCCCTGTCATTGATCACCCCCCTGTCATTGATCAACCCCCCTGTCATTGATCACCCCATATAGACTCCCTGATCACCCCCCTGTCATTGATCACCCCCCTGTCATTGATTACCCCCCTGTAAAGCTCCATTCAGATGTCCGCATGATTTTTACGGATGCACTGATAGATGGATCGGATCCGCAAAACGCATCCGGACGTCTGAATGAAGCCTTACAGGGGCATGATCAATGACTGTGGTGATCACCCCATATAGACTCCCTGATCACCCCCCTGTCATTGATCACCCCCCCTGTCATTGATCACCCCCCTGTCATTGATCACCCCCCTGTCATTGATCACCCCCCTGTCATTGATCACCCCCCTGTCATTGATCACACCCCTGTCATTGATCACCCCCCCCTGTCATTGATCACCCCCCCCTGTCATTGATCACCCCCCTGTAAGGCTCCATTCAGACATTTTTTTGGCCCAAGTTAGCGGAATTTTTTTTTTTTTTTCTTACAAAGTCTCATATTCCACTAACTTGTGTCAAAAAATAAAATCTCACATGAACTCACCATACCCCTCACGGAATCCAAATGCGTAAAATTTTTTAGACATTTATATTCCAGACTTCTTCTCACGCTTTAGGGCCCCTAGAATGCCAGGGCAGTATAAATACCCCACATGTGACCCCATTTCGGAAAGAAGACACCCCCAGGTATTCCATGAGGGGCATATTGAGTCCATGAAAGATTGAAATTTTTGTCCCAAGTTAGCGGAACGGGAGACTTTGTGAGAAAAAAATTAAAAATATCAATTTCCGCTAACTTGTGCCAAAAAAAAAAAATTCTATGAAGTCGCCATGCCCCTCATTGAATACCTTGGGGTGTCTTCTTTCCAAAATGGGGTCACTTGTGGGGTAGTTATACTGCCCTGGCATTCTAGGGGCCCCAAAGCGTGAGAAGAAGTCTGGTATCCAAATGTCTAAAAATGCCCTCCTAAAAGGAATGTGGGCCCCTTTGCGCATCTAGGCTGCAAAAAAGTGTCACACATCTGGTATCGCCGTACTCAGGAGAAGTTGGGGAATGTGTTTTGGGGTGTCATTTTACATATACCTATGCTGGGTGAGAGAAATATCTTGGTCAAATGCCAACTTTGTATAAAAAAATGGGAAAGCCTAGGTGGGCAAAGGGGCCCACATTCCAAAGAGCACCTTTAGGATTTCACAGGTCATTTACCTACTTACCACACATTAGGGCCCCTGGAAAATGCCAGGGCAGTATAACTACCCCACAAGTGACCCCATTTTGGAAAGAAGACACCCCAAGGTATTCCGTGAGGGGCATGGCGAGTTCCTAGAATTTTTTATTTTTTGTCACAAGTTAGTGGAAAATGCTGATTTTTTTTTTTTTTTTTTTTCATACAAAGTCTCATATTCCACTAACTTGTGACAAAAAATAAAAACTTCCATGAACTCACTATGCCCATCAGCGAATACCTTGGGGTATCTTCTTTCCAAAATGGGGTCACTTGTGGGGTAGTTATACTGCCCTGGCATTCTAGGGGCCCAAATGTGTGGTAAGGAGTGTTGAGCGAACAGTTCGAGCATAGTTCGGGTCCGTACCGAATTTTGGGGTGTTCGTGACACGGACCCGAACCCGAACTTTTTCGTAAAAGTTCGGGTTCGGGTTCGTCGTTCGGCATGTATTTTGGCGCATTTTGAAAGGCTGCAAAGCAGCCAATCAACATGCATCATACTACTTGCCCTAAGATGCCATCGCAGCCATGCCTACTATTGGCAAGGCTGTGATTGGCCAAGTGCAGCATGTGACTCAGCCTCTTTATAAGCTTGTGCGCACGTCGGGACGTGCTCACTCCCGATGTGAATAGAACAGGGTTAGACGCAGCTGATGCTAGGGCGAGAATAGGCAGGGATAATTGAATAACTGGAAGCAAATTTCTCTCCTCCACCTGTGATTCATCTGAACAACTGCAGCTGAGCTGCTTTTTTGATAGGGATTGGCTATTTTTAGAGTGGCCAGAGTGATTTTTCCATCCACATGTACCTGGGCTGACCGCCGGCCGCCATTTTGCGACTTGTAGTGCTGCAGCAGAAGCTGCCACAGTGTGCATTCCAAAGCTCCAAACAAGTCAGACATCTACACCTGGGATTCAGACCAATAGCGATTTAGCAGCACAGTCCAAGGCTATTTTTTTTAAAGGTTGTGCAGACCATTTTGTGGCACATGTTACTGGGCTGATAGGCGGCGGCCATCTTGGGACTAGTGCTGCAGCACAATCTCTCCCAACGTCCATTAATCACTTGTAATAGTGGTCTGTGCCATAGAAATCCTACATCAGGGACTTGGGTGTGCTTGTGTCACCCCTACTAATACCAGTCCACCTGTAATCCATACAGTGAAAAGCCATAAAGTATTCCAGTGAGGGAATTTTTTTTTTATTTAAAAAAGGCCAAGTTAGTTTATCTGGCGTTCAATATACTAGATACAGTTAGGCCTGCGTTTCATACATCTGGAATTAGCAAACTTATGTGCTGGGGTTGGGAAAACATATATGTACCCATACTAGAATCTGTCAAAGAAAGCGGTACTCACATATAACAGTCATTCCATCTGTAATCCATACAGTCAAAAGACTGAAAGTATTCCAGTGAGGGAATTTTTTTTATTTAAAAAAGGCCAAGTTAGTTTATCTGGCGTTCAATATACTAGATACAGTTAGGCCTGCGTTTCATACATCTGGAATTAGCAAACTAATGTGCTGGGGTTGGGAAAACATATATGTACCCATACTAGAATCTGTCAAAGAAAGCGGTACTCACATATAACAGTCATTCCATCTGTAATCCATACAGTCAAAAGACTGAAAGTATTCCAGTGAGGGGATTTTGCTTATAAAAAATAATACATTTCATTGTGGTGCGAGTTGAATCGCAACAATGAAGAAAAATACTATTAAGGGACGAGGACGCGGTCGTGGTGGTGTCCGTGGAGCCTCTGTTGCTGGTAGAGGACGTGGCCGTTCGGCCCCAGGCGCACACAGTAGGGAACGAACTCCCTCAACTAGCCGGCAGAATGTACCGCAATATCTCGTGGGGCCCAATGCCGCTCTTAGGATGGTAAGGCCTGAGCAGGTACAGGCATTAATCGATTGGGTGGCCGACAGTGCTTCCAGCACGTTCACCACATGGTCTTCCACCCAGTCTTCTGCGGAAAGCGCACAGGTGGCACCTGAAAACCAAGCCCATCAGTCTGTCACATCACCCCCAAGCATATCAGGGAAACGGTCTGAGCCACAAGTTATGCAGCAGTCTCTTCTTCTGTTTGAAGACTCTGCTTCCAGGGTTTCCCAGGGGCGTCCACCTAGCCCTTCCCCAGTGGAGGAAGACATACCATGCACTGACGCACAACCACTTATGTCTCCAGATGAAGAGGACATGGGAATACCACCACAGCAGAGTCACCGACTCTCTGATGATGACGAAACACAGGTGCCCACTGCCGCGTCTTTTTGCAGTGTGCAGACTGAACAGGAGGAGGTCAGGGAGGGAGACTGGGTGGAAGACGATGCAGAGGACGATGAGGTCTTAGACCCCACATGGACTGAAGGTCGTGGCGATGACTTTCACAGTTCAGAGGAAGAGGTAGTGGTGAGACCGAGACAACAGCGAAGCCAAAGAGGGAGCAGGGGGCCAAAGCAGACGAGCCGCCGCCCCCAGAGTTCGCCTGCTACTGGACATCGCCAACAGGGACCCAGCCCCACAAAGGCAGCTTCAAAGAGTTCCCTGGCATGGCACTTCTTTAAACAATGTCCTACCGACAAGACCCGAGTGACTTGCACGCTCTGCCATCAGAGCCTGAGGCGAGGCATTAACGTTCTGAACCTCAGCACAACCTGCATGACCAGGCATCTACATGCAAAGCATGAACTGCAGTGGGGTACACACCTTAAAAACCAGGCACTCGCTGAGGCTCCCCCTGCTCCCTCTACCGCTGCTGCCTCGGCTTCCGCCTCGAGAGGAATGTTGCCACCTGCCGAGCAGCAAACAGAGGATGTGCCACCGACACCACCACCACCGCCACCGTCAACTAGCGTCTCCACAGCAGCGTTCAGCTCTCAATATCTCAAACCTTAGAGAGGAAGCGCAAATTCCCCCCGAGTCACCCTCGAGCCCTTGGCCTGAACGCCAGCATTTCTAAACTGCTGGCCTTTGAAATGCTGTCATTCCGGCTGGTGGACACAGACAGCTTCAAACAGCTGATGGCCATGGCTGTCCCGCAGTATGTGGTTCCCAGCCGCCACTACTTCTCCAAGACAGCCGTGCCTTCCCTGCACATGCAAGTGTCCGATAAAATCAAGTGTGCACTGCGCAACGCCATTTGTGGCAAGGTCCACCTAACCACAGATACGTGGACCAGTAAGCACGGCCAGGGACGCTATATCTCACTAACTGCACACTGGATGAATGTAGTGGCGGCTGGGCCCCCGGCGGACAGTTCCTTGGCGCACGTCCTTCCTCCCCCTAGGATCGCAGGGCATCATTCTCTGCCTCCTGTAGCCTCCTCCTCCTACTCGGCTTCCTCCAGCCACTGCTTCCACCAGCTCATCCGGTCAGCCACACACCTTCACCACCAACTTCAGCACAGCCCGGGGTAAACGTCAGCAGGCCATTCTGAAACTCATATGTTTGGGGGACAGGCCCCACAGCGCAAAGGAGTTGTGGCGGGGTATTGAACAACAGACCGACGAGTGGTTTCTGCCGGTGGGCCTCAAGCCAGGCCTGGTGGTATGCGATAATGGGCGAAATCTCGTGGCAGCTCTGGGACTAGCCGGTTTGACGCACATCCCTTGCCTGGCGCATGTGCTGAACTTGGTGGTGCAGAGGTTCATTCACCACTACCCCAACATGTCAGAGCTGCTGCATAAAGTGCGGGCCGTCTGTGCGCGCTTCCGCCGTTCACATCCTGCCGCTGCTCGCCTGTCTGCGCTACAGCGGAACTTCGGCCTTCCCGCTCACCGCTTAATATGCGACGTGCCCACCCGGTGGAACTCCACCTTGCACATGCTGGAGAGACTGTGCGAGCAGCAGCAGGCCATAGTGGAGTTTCAGCTGCAGCACGCTCGCGTCAGTCGTACTGCCGAACAGCACCACTTTACCACCAATGATTGGGCCTCCATGCGAGACCTGTGTGCCCTGCTGCGCTGTTTCGAGTACTCCACCAACATGGCCAGTGGCGATGACACTGTTATCAGCGTTACAATACCACTTCTATGTCTCCTTGAGAAAACACTTAGGGCAATGATGTTAGAGGAGGTGGCCCAGGTGGAGGAGGAGGAGGAGGATGAGGGCTCGTTTCTAACACTTTCGGGCCAGTCTGTTCGAAGTGGCTCAGAGGGAGGTTTGTTTAAGCAGCAGAGGACAGGTTCACAAGTCGCCAGCCAAGGCACTGTACTGGAGGACGAGGAGGATGAGGAGGAGGAGGTGGAGGGGGACGAGGATGACGCAAGTTCACAGCGGGGTGGCAGCCCAGGCCCATCACTGGTGCGTGGCTGGGGGGATACGGTGGACGATGACGATACGCCTCCCACAGAGGACAGCTTGTCCTTACCCATGGGTAGCCTGGCCCACATGAGCGAATATATGCTCCAATGCCTGCGCAACGACAGCAGAGTTGCCCACGTTTTAACGTGTGCAGACTACTGGGTGGCCACCCTGCTGGATCCCCGGTATAAAGACAATGTGCCCACTTTAATTCCTGAACTGGAGCGCGACCGTAAGATGCGCGAGTACAAGCGCACGCTGATAGAGGCGCTCTTGAGAGCATTCCCACATGTCACAGGGGAACAGGTGGAAGGTGAAGGCAGAGGAGTGGCAAGAGGTCGCCAACGCAGCTGTGTCACGGCCAGCTCATCTGAGGGCAGGGTTAGCATGGCAGAAATGTGGAAAACTTTTGTCTCCACGCCACAGCTATCTGCACCGACACCTGATACGGAACGTGTTAGCAGGAGGCAGCATTTCACTAACATGGTTGAACAGTATGTCTGCACACCCCTCCACATCCTGACGGATGGTTCGGCCCCATTCAACTACTGGGTTTCGAAATTGTCCACGTGGCCAGAGTTAGCATGTTATGCCTTGGAGGTGCTTTCCTGCCCGGCGGTCAGCGTTTTATCTGAACGCGTATTCAGCACGGCAGGGGGCGTCATTACTGACAAGCGCAGCCGCCTGTCCACAGCCAACGTGGACAAGCTGACCTTCATAAAGATGAACCAGGCATGGATCCCACAGGACCTGTCCCTCCCTTGTGCAGAGTAGTCCTTATTAACTGCCTAAAACATGTCTTGTTGTGCTACGGGCCACTTCTTTATTTGATACAAATTTTATGAAACCCACAGTTGAATGAAACTCTTCTCTGTCTGGGCGCCGGGGCCTAACCAGATGAAAGTGGCCGGTTAAACTAACGGGTGACATGAAGCCATAACCTCTGCCATGCTACCTCTGTCTTCTGTCTGGGTGCTGAGGCCTAAGTCAAATAAAGCGGTCTTCTGCTGTGCTGGGGGATATGAAGCTAATCTCTGACCTCTCTCCTCTGTCTGGGTCCAAAGGCCTAAATCACTGAAAGAGGCCTTCTCCTGTGGTGTGTGATATGATGCCAGAATATGTGCTGTGGGGCCTCTCTCCTCTTCCTGGGTGCAGGGGTCAAATAAACTAAATTGTGGCCTACTCCTGTGGTGGTTGATATGATGCCTGATTCTCTGATGTGGAACCTCTCTCCTCTGTTTGGGTGAAGGGGTCAAAGTAACTAAATGGTGGCTTCTCCTGTGGTGGCTGATATGATGCCAGAATATGTGCTGTGGTGCCTCTCTCCTCTTCCTGGGTGCAGGGGTCAAAGTAACTAAATGGTGGCTTCTCCTGTGGTGGCTGATATGATGCCAGAATATGTGCTGGGGGGCCTCTCTCCTCTTCCTGGGTGCAGGGGTCAAAGTAACTCAATGGTGGCTTCTCCTGTGGTGGCTGATATGATGCCAGAATATGTGCTGTGGTGCCTCTCTCCTCTGTCTGGGTCCAAAGGCCTAAATCACTGAAAGAGGCCTTCTCCTGTGGTGTGTGATATGATGCCTGTATATGTGCTGTGGTGCCTCTCTCCTCTTCCTGGGTGCGGGGGTCAAAGTAACTCAATGGTGGCTTCTCCTGTGGTGGTTAGTATGATGCCAGAATATGTGCTGTGGGGCCTCTCTCCTCTTCCTGGGTGCAGGGGTCAAAGTAACTCAATGGTGCCTTCTCCTGTGGTGGCTGATATGATGCCTGAATATGTGCTGTGGTGCCTCTCTCCTCTTCCTGGGTGCGGGGGTCAAAGTAACTCAATGGTGGCTTCTCCTGTGGTGGCTGATATGATGCCAGAATATGTGCTGTGGTGCCTCTCTCCTCTTCCTGGGTGCGGGGGTCAAAGTAACTCAATGGTGGCTTCTCCTGTGGTGGCTGATATGATGCCAGAATATGTGCTGTGGGGCCTCTCTCCTCTTCCTGGGTGGAGGGGTCAAAGTAACTCAATGGTGGCTTCTCCTGTGGTGGTTAGTACGATGCCAGAATATGTGCTGTGGGGCCTCTCTCCTCTTCCTGGGTGCAGGGGTCAAAGTAACTCAATGGTGGCTTCTCCTGTGGTGGCTGATATGATGCCAGAATATGTGCTGTGGTGCCTCTCTCCTCTTCCTGGGTGCGGGGGTCAAAGTAACTCAATGGTGGCTTCTCCTGTGGTGGCTGATATGATGCCAGAATATGTGCTGTGGGGCCTCTCTCCTCTTCCTGGGTGCAGGGGTCAAAGTAACTCAATGGTGGCTTCTCCTGTGCTGATTGATATAAAGCTGATGGTTGTGCCATCTGACATGGTTGCCAGGGTCTGATTCAATGGGGGCCTACTCCTGTGGTGGGTGATCTAAATGCCTGATTCTCTGCTGTGAAACCTCTCTCCTCCATCTGGGTGTAGGGGTCAAAGTCTTTCAAAGTCGCCTTCTCCTGTGCTGATTGATATGAAGCTGATGGTTGTGCCATCTGACATGGTTGCCGGGGTCCCAATAAATTGTGGCCTACTCCTGTGGTGGTTGATATGATGCCTGATTCTCTGATGTGGAACCTCTCTCCTCTGTTTGGGTGAAGGGGTCAAAGTAACTAAATGGTGGCTTCTCCTGTGGTGGCTGATATGATGCCAGAATATGTGCTGTGGGGCCTCTCTCCTCTTCCTGGGTGCAGGGGTCAAAGTAACTCAATGGTGGCTTCTCCTGTGGTGGCTGATATGATGCCAGAATATGTGCTGTGGTGCCTCTCTCCTCTTCCTGGGTGCGGGGGTCAAAGTAACTCAATGGTGGCTTCTCCTGTGGTGGCTGATATGATGCCAGAATATGTGCTGTGGTGCCTCTCTCCTCTTCCTGGGTGCGGGGGTCAAAGTAACTCAATGGTGGCTTCTCCTGTGGTGGCTGATATGATGCCAGAATATGTGCTGTGGTGCCTCTCTCCTCTTCCTGGGTGCAGGGGTCAAAGTAACTAAATGGTGGCTTCTCCTGTGGTGGTTGATATGATGCCTGATTCTCTGCTGTGAAACCTCTCTCCTCCATCTGGGTGTAGGGGTCAAAGTCTTTCAAAGTCGCCTTCTCCTGTGCTGATTGATATAAAGCTGATGGTTGTGCCATCTGACATGGTTGCCAGGGTCTGATTCAATGGGGGCCTACTCCTGTGGTGGGTGATCTAAATGCCTGATTCTCTGCTGTGAAACCTCTCTCCTCCATCTGGGTGTAGGGGTCAAAGTCTTTCAAAGTCGCCTTCTCCTGTGCTGATTGATATGAAGCTGATGGTTGTGCCATCTGACATGGTTGCCGGGGGTCCCATTAAATTGGGGCCTACTCCTGTGGTGGGTGATCTAAATGCCTGATTCTCTGCTTTGAAACCTCTCTCCTCCGTCCGGGTGTAGGGGTCAAAGTCTGTCAAAGTCGCCTTCTCCTGTGCTGATTGATATAAAGCTTATGCTTGTGCCATCTGACATGGTTGCCGGGGTCTGATTCAATGGTGGCCTACTCCTGTGGTGGGTGATCTAAATGCCTGATTCTCTGCTGTGTAACCTCTCTCCTCCGTCTGGGTGTAGGGGTCAAAGTAACTAAATGGTGGCCTACTCCTGTGGTGGGTGATATGATGCCTGGTTCTCTGCTGTGGGACCTCTCTCCTTTGTCTGGGTGCTGTGGTCAAAATAATAGTAGGTGACCTTCTCCATTGGTGGGTGACTTGAAGCCTGATTCTGTGCTATGGGACCTCACTCCAATTAATATTGTTTAATTTTTATTTATTTTATGTTAACTCATCATTTCCCTATCTACATTTGTTTGCAGGGGATTTAACTACATTTTGCTGCCTTTTGCAGCCCTCTAGCCCTTTCCGGGTGTGTTTTACAGCCTTTTTAGTGCCCAAAAGTTCGGGTCCCCATTGACTTCTATGGGGTTCGGGTTCGGGATGAAGTTCGGGTCGAGTTCGGATCCCGAACCCGAACATTTTTCGAAAGTTCGGCCGAACTCGTCGAACCCGAACATCCAGGTGTTCTCTCAACTCTAGTGGTAAGGAGTTTGAAATCAAATTCTGTAAAAAATGACCTGTGAAATCCGAAAGGTGCTCTTTGGAATATGGGCCCCTTTGCCCACCTAGGCTGCAAAAAAGTGTCACACATCTGGTATCTACGTACTCAGGAGAAGGTGGGGAATGTGTTTTGGGGTGTCATTTTACATATACCCATGCTGGGTGAGAGAAATATCTTGGCAAAAGACAACTTTTCCCATTTTTTTATACAAAGTTGGCATTTGACCAAGATATTTATCTCACCCAGCATGGGTATATGTAAAATGACACCCCAAAACACATTCATCACCTTCTCCTGAGTACGGAGATACCAGATGTGTGACACTTTTTTGCAGCCTAGGTGGGCAAAGGGGCCCATATTCCAAAGAGCACCTTTCGGATTTCACAGGTCATTTTTTACAGAATTTGATTTCAAACTCCTTACCACACATTTGGGCCCCTAGAATGCCAGGGCAGTATAACTACCCCACAAGTGACCCCATTTTGGAAAGAAGAGACCCAAGGTATTCGCTGATGGGCATAGTGAGTTCATGGAAGTTTTTATTTTTTGTCACAAGTTAGTGGAATATGAGACTTTGTATGAAAAAAAAAAAAAAAAAAATCATCATTTTCCACTAACTTGTGACAAAAAATAAAAAATTCTAGGAACTTGCCATGCCCCTCACGGAATTCCTTGGGGTGTCTTCTTTCCAAAATGGGGTCACTTGTGGGGTAGTTATACTGCCCTGGCATTCTAGGGGCCCAAATGTGTGGTAAGGAGTTTGAAATCAAATTCTGTAAAAAATGACCTGTGAAATCCGAAAGGTGCTCTTTGGAATATGGGCCCCTTTGCCCACCTAGGCTGCAAAAAAAGTGTCACACATCTGGTATTGCCGTACTCAGGAGAAGGTGGGGAATGTGTTTTGGGGTGTCATTTTACATATACCCATGCTGGGTGAGAGAAATATCTTGGCAGAAGACAACTTTTCCCATTTTTTTATACAAAGTTGGCATTTGACCAAGATATTTATCTTACCCAGCATGGGTATATGTAAAAAGACACCCCAAAACACATTCCCCACCTTCTCCTGAGTACGGAGATACCAGATGTGTGACACTTTTTTGCAGCCTAGGTGGGCAAAGGGGCCCATATTCCAAAGAGCACCTTTCGGATTTCACAGGTAATTTTTTACAGAATTTGATTTCAAACTCCTTACCACACATTTGGGCCCCTAAAATGCCAGGGCAGTATAACTACCCCACAAGTGACCCCATTTTGGAAAGAAGAGACCCCAAGGTATTTCGTGATGGGCATAGTGAGTTCATAGAAGTTTTTATTTTTTGTGACAAGTTAGTGGAATATGAGACTTTGTAATAAAAAATAAAAAATAAAAAAAATTCATCATTTTCCGCTAACTTGTGACAAAAAATAAAAAGTTCTATGAACTCACTATGCCCATCAGCGAATACCTTAGGGTGTGTACTTTCCGAAATGGGGTCATTTGTGGGGTGTTTGTACTGTCTGGGCATTGTAGAACCTCAGGAAACATGACAGGTGCTCAGAAAGTCAGAGCTGCTTCAAAAAGCGGAAATTCACATTTTTGTACCATAGTTTGTAAACGCTATAACTTTTACCCAAACCATTTTTTTTTTACCCAAACATTTTTTTTTTATCAAAGACATGTAGAACTATAAATTTAGAGCAAAATTTCTATATGGATCTCGTTTTTTTTGCAAAATTTTACAACTGAAAGTGAAAAATGTCATTTTTTTGCAAAAAAATCGTTAAATTTTCGATTAATAACAAAAAAAGTAAAAATGTCAGCAGCAATGAAATACCACCAAATGAAAGCTCTATTAGTGAGAAGAAAAGGAGGTAAAATTCATTTGGGTGGTAAGTTGCATGACCGAGCAATAAACGGTGAAAGTAGTGTAGTGCAGAATTGTAAAAAGTGGCCTGGTCATTAAGGGGGTTTAAGCACTGGGGGCTGAGGTGGTTAAAGAGGTTATTCTTTGTTTTTCCCACGATGTTCCATTTTTCTTCTCTGCTGGATTTTTCTGACAGAAGAGGCTGTTCACAGTAGGACATGATTGCTCCAATAAGGCTACTTTCACACTAGCGTTGTTTGAATCCGGCGGGCAATTCCGTAGCCGGAACTGCCCGCCAGATCCGGAAAAACATGTGAAAATGGATTACATTTAAATCCTGATCAGGATTCTGATCACAATGAAAAAATGCCTTGGAAAAAACATATCCGCCATTTATGGACTTCAACTTTATGGGTTTAACATGCAAAAGCCGGATCCGGTTTGACGGAACACACGGGGCCGGATCCGTCGTTAATGCAAGTCAATGGGAAAAATGCCAGATCAGTTCAGTCAAAGTGTTCCGGATTTTTGGCCGGAGGTAAAAATACAACATGCTACGGTTTTCTGAAAAGCCTGATCAGTAAAATAGACTGAACTGGATGCATCCTGATCGGATCGCTCTCCATTCAGAATTCATGGGAATAAAACTGATCAGTTATTTTCCGGATTTGAGCCCCTAGGACGGAACTCAGCGCCGGAAAAGAAAAAAGCTAGTGTGAAAGTACCCTTAGGTGCATATGGTGGAGCTGCCGCTAAACTGCTCTAGCCATGCATCTAAAGAACATGGTCAAGGCACAGTGGCTTGCTGTCCCACATTTCAGTTTACCGACAGCCAGCAGAGAAATAGAACATGGTGAGAATTTGAAGCACAATGTTTATTAGAAATGTATAGAACTTTCCATTGTACAGCGGTGCTGGTGAGCTTCCCTGTGTATTTGTGTAAGTCGGATTGTTCTCTATGATTCTGCAATGTTTTGCTCGGTCAGTCTACAGCTGATAATGATGGGTCTTTGTTTGCATTTCATCACCTCCATGATGTCCAGCTCTTACATAACACCTGAAGGAGTCAAAGTCCAGTCTCGTGGAAGAGGAAGCCTCCAGGACAGTCTGCTTATAGAGTGGCCATTAGAGAGGAGAGAGTAAATTCTAAACTTTTTGGATTTCACCATTTCACATATCATAATACAGAGAAGATGAGAAAATGAAGGCAGATCACATGATCCAGTCCAAATGGGTTTACCCGTAATACTTTGCAGTCAGAGGGACTATATTTGTGATGTCAGTGGATGTGTCAAGGCCACTATAAGATTATAAGATGTTTATCTAGGCTTGCACAGTGTTATGTTGGCAGCTTGTGCCCATCGCAGTATGGAAATTGTTCCACTCACCCTGTGTCTCTTCATTGAACCTCATCTTGTTCTGCAGTACTGCAAGGGTTAACACCTTCCTTGGCTACGTGTGCTACTGCTGCTAGGCTGTTGCCAATTTGCTATTCAGCTGCCGCTATATACTGTACGCTGTGCCTGAGCAATAGATTAACTAGTCTGCTAGCTCCCACTAAGGCGTGCTGTTTCTGATTGTCTGCCTGTGTACTGACTTCTGCACAATTCCTGCGACCTGTGCCAATTTACCGTACTGATCCTGTGCTGCCTGTCCTGACCTTTGGACTTTTTCTTGGATTTGCACGAACTTTCCCTGATCCTGATCCCTCGGTGCTCAACACAAGTGTCTCTGACCTCTTTGGATCAGATGCCAACTACATTGGGTCCACAGTAGGGAAGTCCAGATTCCTGTATACAGGTTAAAGGGTGAGTACCAGGGGACTGCCAGGATAACTAGGTTTAGCTTACAGTCAAACAAGTTGGTTGACACAGTGGTTCCGCACTCACTCCACATAACAGCATACCTGTTAGATACAGGAAAGAGATCTTAGAACACTGTCAGAAAGGAGCCAGAAAGGTTATTTCACAGTTAAGAGAAGACAATAGCTAGTGCAGCATCCCACATTTGTGTGAAAAGGGGACACTTAAAACATCTGCTTATTTATGTATTTAACTAATGTAGTGAATGTATGGTATTTCACATTATCAGTCCGGCATTGTCATTTCTCCCATTCGCCCCTAGGTGGTGCTGGCACCACACTATATATAGCTTGGGGGTGTCTAGCTCAGAGGAAGTTACTAGCTAGTGAGAGGAGGAAAAGCAAGTGTATATGGAGGAGAGGAACAGGCATTGTCCACCATGTAGTCTGCTATTTCTACCCCTTGGTCATGGCCAGGCTAAGGGAGTACACTTAACATTTATCTATAGCAGCCAAGCATCAGACAGTGAGTCTATGTATAAATATGCAGTAAGCCTAGTAACTTTCCAAGTGCCAGGACACATATGGATAATTAGTGCGCAGAATTGTCCTTATCCACTACACAAGCCTTCCGGGACATAGTGGAAAAACCTAAACCTTTTTAGTGGAGCATCCTGCAAATAATGAAGCAGAAGTGTTTGCCTGCCACGAGGGAGATCGCCCTTATAGGATAGCTCAAAGTGAACAGATATATGCCATGGATTGAATTTAGGACTATAGGAAGAAGTCTTTCCTGTGAAGTGTCTACTTCAAAGAGACAACTCCTCGTTGTCAATTGCCTAAACCTGATAAGTGGAATACAATTGAACTTATTTCTGAGTCATCACTTATGCCACACGAATGCACTTTGTTGATGGACTGTAACATTTGCCTTCAGACTATTGATTCAAGTAAATGTTGGAATTGTTCTATAGCAACTGACTCCTCATCCTTTCCACTACTAAACTCAACATTTGCACTTTACGGTGCTGGCGTCACGAACACAGGGGCCCAGCCACCAAAGCACCTTAAACGGCAATTACCATCAAGGGCACCTCAACCAACATCTGGCTGGTGTTCCCTGCAACCGAGAGTGCCCCGGAGGATTTCGTACTGTCTTCCCATCCACTGTACGCTGGCCAGGGAGGCATCTGCTAACCGTGAGTACATGAACTATTACACGCATCGGCCCACCGTGAGCCTCACGTGTTTCCCCTGTGGTTTGTTACGTTACACTAGATTTTAGAATGAATTGAGATAGGTTTTAGAGACAGGACAGGTGTCGTCGTGTAACTTATTCAGGTTACCTCAGGCAGGCTGGCATCCATTTTATTCAGATCTTCAGCATTTACACTATTCCATTTTTTTTTTACGTGACACCTGTCCCCAACACCCCAGTCTTCATCACATAATGCACAATCACTGACAGTCAGACTGCCAATAACCCTACAAAGCATTTCCTGCCTTGCCCATTATGTTCTACACTGCCGCTAGCCCTTCTCAGATGCTCATCTTCTGCCTTATTCAGGCTGGAGAAGGGGGTTGTATACAGTCCTAGGAGACCCCAGAATATCCTACATGACTATTCGGAATAATTGGGGCACTTTGATTTGGGTTAAATTTGTTTGCCCATTTTAAATCGGACGTCCAAATTGAAGGAATCAGAACCAAAATTAATTTCCTTGTAATTCAATATGGTGAATGTATACTTTTTTACTAAGTGTCACTGTAGAACATTTTATACTGTGGTGGATGTTTATTTTCTTGAAATAATAAAAAGAATTATGAAAGAAAGAAAGAACCAAAATGAATTTCAGGACATTCACTTATCTCTGCACTTTGTAGCTCAAACAACTCAATTCAGTTGACTTTACTTTTTAATAATCTACCTATGAGCTTCAGAGCTGAAATCTTCTAGTCTTGCCTGCTCATTCAGTGTTTGCAAGGAATTTGTTCTGGTGATTTGCATTCTGGGAAGTATCATCTTTTACAGGTTATGTACATCATCTGATGTGATCTGATGAAAACTAACTGGCACCCCCCCTTCCCCTACCCACCCCCTCGAATTATAGGAGCTGTTAGGCGTTGCTGTCTACAAGTTGGAATCTGGAAGGTGATGGTCTAACAAGTCATAATAGGTTGAATTTGTCCTAAATATTGTGGGGGAATTACTGACATAGCCCCCCCCCCCCTCCCCCTTACTTCTTTATATGCCCCTGTATATAGGACATACCTACGCCTGGTTTGGAGGTTTGAGGATATATTCTTGTCTATTTGCTTCATTCTTCCAATGTCACTCAGTTGAATAAAGACCTTGAATTCTCTTCTTGTCCCCTGATCATGTTGAAAACTGACGATCTCTATATGATGTATGAACAGCAGAATTCATGATATCTGCACAACTAAAAGAAAATTACCTGTTGGAAAGTATTGCAGCATATCTATGTCCATGTACTGGGGGTTCCAGCCAAGGAATTGGGGTAGGTCCAGGAGGCAGTGCTGGGTATCCATGCTGTATAGACCATGATTGAAGAATATAGACAGTGAGGACAGGAAGAGGAGAGAGAGAATGCAAGATAGTGGTCAGGTCCATTGCTCCTAGTGATTAGAACAATGCAAAAGAACAGATATAGTAATTCCACGAAGTGTTCACTGATCTCTGAAGTCAATTATCTTACCACAGTAGACCAACTAGCCATCTTGGCTTTAAACCCAACCTGACCCAAAGTAAAGCCCTTCCGACCATTGGTATGAGCTGCATCATTATAGTGGAATCATTTTCTGAATCACAATATGTGTTAGTTATTAGGGATGTGCGGACCGCTGGATGTCCGGGTTCGAGGGTGTTCGGCCAAACTAGTTTCAAAGTTTGATTCGGGTTCCGAACTTGATCCGAACAACGAACCCCATTGAAGTCAATGGGGACCCGAACTTTGGGGCACTAAAGTATCTCTAAAAATGTAATAGATAGGGCTAGAGGGCTACAAAAGGCTCAAAGTGTGCGTAATAGCAGTACAATTGCCCTGCAAACAAAGTGGATAGGGAAGTGACTTAAAATACAAACAAATAAAAAATTACAATCTTGAACCAAGAGGCGGAGGTCCAAAAGGAGTAGGAAGTGTGAGGAGGCTATGGACATGGCGGTGTAGGTGGAAGAGGTGGCGGAGGCAGGAGAGGAAGCCAACACTCTTCCTGTTTGTTTTTTCCATGTGTCTGTCAATTCCTGTGTCAAGTTGCTAAGGGCCACGGCGTGACAGTTTGGTGCTTGTATGTCCCTGGTTAAAACCTGGGTAAAAATTTGTCTCAGTTATAGATCTCACACTTTCCCTATCTGGGGGCTGTATATTAAAAGAATCTTTTTCCCACTACAGTAAGACGGATGAAGGGGGTGTTCCTAATTTTTTTTTTAAATTCATGACTTTCACAGACACGCTACACAGAATAATTTTGGATGAATTCAAATGGGTCGTCTTATTAGTATTCTTAATTTTTTATTTTATTTTTTTGAGGGGTATTGGTAACTGTCGACCACCAAACATTGGGAGATGGCAAACAGAATGCAAAACTGCGCCGGAGTTACAATAATGGCTAGGTGCGCCGCCGTACACTTCTCTACTCTGCCAATATAAGACATAGCAATCTTGAGCCTGGAAACGGAGGTCACAGTAGAGGAGGCAAATGTGGTGGTGCAGGCGGAGGAAGTGGAGCATTTGGTATACCTCTCTACTCTGGCTAAGGTACGGACAAGTCCTGTAGGATCCATGCCTGGTTCATTTTAATTGCCGTGTGTCCATGATCATCCCCCCGCCATGCTAAACACACGTTCCTACAATACACTTGCCGCAGCGCAGTCCAGCACCTCTAAGGCATAATGGGCAAGCTCAGGCCATATGCTCAGTTTGGAGACCCAGAAGGTAAATGAGGGAGACCCATCAGTCAGTATGTGCAGACGTGTGGACACGTACTGTTCCATGTTGCTGAAATGCTGCCTCCAGCTAAGACAGTCCGTATCAGATGGTGGTGGTAGATATTGTGGTGTGCAGACAAAGCATTTCCACATTTTGGCCATGCTAATGTCACGACAGGTAGGTAAGCAGGGAAACAACCAAACACGGGGAAAGAAATTGAACAAACGACTAGACCCAAAAGCTAGGGAGAAAGGGTCACCTCCTAGCGATCCTTAAAAGCTTTCCCTAAGCTGCTGTGCCCATGTGCATATCCTTAGGGTGGATATGCACATGCCCTCTTGCCTAAATCTGAACTCCCTGGGAAAACCCTAAGCAGCAGGGAAAAGGGAAGAGGCAACCTGCTTCTTCAAACCAGGAAGAAGCAAGCGTCTCCCTAGAGGCCTAGTTAAAACACACAAAGGTAAATGAAGGAGAGGACTTATCTTGAGCAGAGCTGGAGCAGACGATCCACCACAAATCAAGAGCTACCAGGAGAAGAACTATAACCCGCACAGGCCACTGGGGAAAGGAGGGATAAATAGCCTCACTAACAATCAACCCAGTACACCTGAGGGAAGGTGAATCCAGCTCAAATCCAAATCAAAACATACCAAGAAGTCAGACATGTGCAGCCAGTCTGACAGATCTCCGTACATTCACAGGGCAAGGCGTGACAGTACCCCCCTTCTACGGGTGACCTCCGGACACCCCGGACCAACTTTATCCGGGTGTACCCTGTGAAAGGCCCTCACCAGGTGGCTAGCACTGACATCAGCAGCCGGAACCCACATTCTTTCCTCGGGACCGTATCCCTTCCAGTGCACCAGGTACTGGAGGGAACCCCGAAGAACACGTAAGTCGAGAATCTTAGAGATTTCAAACTCCAAATTGCCATCCACCAGGACAGGGGGAGGTGGCAATGGAGATAGTTCCACAGGTTCCACATATTTCTTTAATAAAGACCTGTGAAACACATTATGGATCTTCCAGGTCTGCGGAAGATCCAGACGAAACGCCACCGGGTTGACAATCGCAGAGATTTTGTAAGGGCCAATAAATCTTGGACCCAATTTCCAAGATGGTACCTTCAGCTTAATGTTTCTAGTGGACAACCACACTGAATCACCCACACACAGGTCCGGACCAGTCATACGTCTCCTGTCAGCCATCCGTTTATATTTTTTACCCATCTTTTCCAAATTAACTTGGATCTTCCGCCAGATAGATGACAAGGCGGAAGAGAATCTCTCCTCTTCTGGCATCCCAGAAGATCCAGTCCCAGAAAAAGTACCAAACTGTGTGTTCAAACCATATGCGCCAAAAAATGGTGACTTATCAGTGGACTCCTGTCTACGGTTATTCAAGGCAAATTCAGCTAGAGACAAGAACGAAGACCAGTCATCCTGGTTCTCGGCAACAAAACACCTCAAATAGGTCTCCAGGTTTCAGGTAGTGCGCTCTGTCTGACCATTCGACTGGGGATGAAAAGCAGAAGAAAAAGACAGTTGAATTCCCAGACGAGAGCAGAACGCCCAAAACACGGAAGCAAATTGTGTCTCCCTATCAGACACCACATCAGAGGGAATGCCATGTAGTTTCACAATGTTATCGATAAAAACCTGAGCGAGAGTTTTGTCATTGGGCAAGCTAGGCAACGGTACAAAGTAGGCCATCTTACTGAAGCGGTCCACTACCACCAAAATGACAGTTTTCATAGAGGTAAATCGGTAATAAAGTCCATGGACAAATGCGTCCAAGGACGAGACGGGATGGATAAAGGAAGAAGGGGTCCTGAAGGCCAAGTGTGAGCCAACTACGCGCGTACACAGGTCTCACAATCTGTCACATAACCCTCCACACCCTTGCGCAACCCTGGCCACCAGAATCTCCGGGAAATAAGATCTATGGTGGATTTGCTTCCAGGATGTCCCGCAAGGACCGTATCATGATGTTCCTTGAACACCTTGTATCGCAGTTCAGCAGGAACAAACAACTTGTCTGGAGGACAAGAATCAGGAGCCTCCTTCTGGGCCCCCAACACCTCCATCTCCAACTCAGGGTACAGAGCGGAAACCACCACCGCATCAGCCAAAATCGGAGTGGAATCCTCCGAATCACTCCCCCCAGGAAAACTACGTGACAACGCATCTGCCGTGACGTTTTTAACCCCAGGGCGAAAGGTGACCACAAAATTGAACCTAGTAAAAAAAACAGTGATCATCTAGCCTGTCTAGGATTCAGGCGCTTAGCAGTCTGCAAGTAAGAAAAATTCTTGTGGTCAGTATATACCGTAAAAGGATGAGTAGCCCCCTCCATCCAATGATGCCATTCCTCAAAGGCCAATTTAATGGCCAGCAACTCTCTATCTCCTACATCACAATTTCTTTCAGCGGCCGAGAGTTTTTTGGAGAAAAAAGCACATGGACGCCATTTGCTAAGGGATGGACCCTGCGACAGAACTGCTCCGACCCCCACTTCTGATGCATCAACCTCCACGATAAACGGTTGAGACAGATCAGGTTGCATCAGAATGGGAGCAGACACAAAACATTTCTTAATAGCAGAAAAGGCCTGCAATGCCTCATCCGACCAGACAGAAAAGTCGGCGCTTTTTTTAGTCATATCTGTCAAAGGTTTTACAATGGTGGATTAATTCAAGATGAATTTTCTGCAGTAATTGGTAAAACCCAAAAACCGCATCAGAGCTTTCTGATTCTCAGGCCGGTCCCATTCCTGTACCGCCCGGACCGTTTCTGGTCCATACGAAAACCAAAGTGAGAAAGCAGGTATCCTAATAACGGTAGCTCCTGGACAGCAAATACACATTTTTCCAATTTTACATACAATTTATTCTCCCGAAGGATCGACAACACCTGTCTCATGTGATCCTGATGGGTCTCCAAATCGGGTTAGTGAATTAGTATATCATCAAGGTAAATAACAATGAACCTTCCCACTAAATGATGGAAAATAACATTCACAATTCGCTGAAAGACCGCTGGCGCATTAGTTAAACCAAAGGGCATGACAAGATTCTCGAAATGACCTTCGGGTGTATTAAAGGCCGTTTTCCACTCATCTCCTTTCTTGATTCTGATCAGATTATAAGCTCCTCTTAAATCCAACTTGGAGAACACCTTGGCTCTGACAATTTGATCAAATAGATCAGAAATCAAAGGAAGGGGATACAGATCACGGACCGTGATGAGATTCAATTACCGGAAATCTAAACACGGTCTAAGTGATTCGCCACAGGTGACTTAGATGGCCTAATATGTCCCTTTGCCAAACTCTCTGCAATATACTTCCGCATAGCCTCTCTTTCGGGTTGGGAAAGGTTGTATAGTCGAGATTTTGGCAGGTTAGCTCCAGGAATGAGATTGACCGGACAATCATATTCTCGATGTGGAGGCAGCTCCTGGGCTCCACCCTCCAAGAATACGTCCGCAAAATCAGAGAGAAACTGAGGTAGGACCGTAGTTGACACCCCTGAGATAGAAGCACCAACTGTCCGAACAAAATTCACTCCAGCTACTGATTTGTCTTGTTTGCCAGTCAATAGTAGGGTTATGCTTTATCAACCATGGTAAACCTAGAACCATCGGAACAGGCAAGCTCTTCATAACAAAACAAGAAATGGACTCAACATGTGAATCACCCACCCTTAACTGAATGTCATGAACGATATGAGTCAGACTCTTTTGAGAGAGGGGGGAGGAATCAATAGCAAACACTGGTATCTTTTTATCTAAAGTGCTAGTTCTAAAACCAAGATTTTGGAGGAACTGAAAATCAATAAGGTTTACCCCCGCACCACAGTCAACAAATACCTAAAAATCTAAATTTCCTGAGTCTAGCACCACCATGGCAGGCAGGAGGAAACGGGTATTGCAGGGAGAATGAATATTTGCTTGCTCAGACTCCCCATTCACACTACCAAGAGTCAGGGAAGTCATTTTTTTTCTCTTTATGTGAATACCTCCGTAGTTTTTCATTACCACTTTGAGGTTTAACAAAAGGACACGCACAAACAAAATGACCTTCTTTAGCACAGAAGTAACATAGCTTATTCAGCTTCCTAAAATCCCTACCACCTGACCGAAAGGAAACCTGGCCCAACTGCATAGGCTCCTCTCCTGCCCCAGATTCAAAAGTCATATTACCCCGGGGACTAGGTGGGACGGATCCACTTACAGACGGGACCCCCCGCTCGAGAGGAATCTTATACCTCTCTGTAAGACGTCTATCAAGCCGCACTGCCAAAGAAATGGCCATCTCCAATGAATCGGGATACTCATGAAAAGCAAGGGCATCTTTCTACCTCTCAGATAGCCCCTGACAAAACTCCAGAGTGCAGGATCATTCCACACCGAGTCAGTTGCCCATCTTCTAAATTCTGCACAATACGACTCCGCAGTACGTTCTCCCTGTAATAAACTGTGCAGCTTAGATATAGCCATAGAGATGGGGTCTGGGTCATCATAAATCAAAATTCATCCACCGACCTGAGGGATGGTGAATCGGTTGGCAGAGAAAAAGCCCAGGACTGTGCATCCCCTTTGAGCAGAGATATAATGATTAGTGATGAGCGGGAGGTGCCATATTCGATTTCGCGATATTTCGCGAATATTCGCATGAATATTCGTGTTATATTCGTCGAAATCGAATATTCGCAATTATTCCAATTACCGCGAAATTATTTTTTCGCATATTGCGAAAATTTATCTTTATAGTATAAGGCAACGTTCCTATGCTAATGACTATGGCTAGGCTAATATGTGTATTTTACGAAATTTCGTAATATTGCTCTAACTTCGTCTCTTAGAATATTACGAATATTCTAAAAGACGAAGTTAGAGCAATATTAAGAACATTTGCAAAAGTCGAAATTGCGATGCGAGTAATATAACACGAAATAGTCGCATGAAGATTTAAACTTAGCACTGCTATATTCCATATTCTAGCCTAATATGGAATATACTGTAGCTGTGCTAAGTTAGCACTGCTATATTCCATATTAGGCTAGAATATGGAATATAGCTGTGCTAAGTTGAAATCTTCATGCGACTATTTCGTGTTATATTACTCGCATCGCAATTTCGACTTTTGCAAATGTTCTTAATATTGCTCTAACTTCGTCTTTTAGAATATTCGTAATATTCTAAAAGACGAAGTTAGAGCAATATTACGAAATTTCGTAAAATACACATAGATTGTATTTAAGCTAATATACTGCTATAGTAATAATTTTTAATAGTGTACATATTTTACAAAACTTAAGTTCAGAAGAGGCAAAAAAAAATTACAGGAAAAAAAAGGGATTATAGCACTATATAAGCTAAATTACAATCTATATGTGTATTTTACGAAATTTCGTAATATTGCTCTAACTTCGTCTTTTAGAATATTCGTAATATTCTAAGAGACGAAGTTAGAGCAATATTACGAAATTTCTAAAAGACGAAGTTAGAGCAATATTAAGAACATTTGAAAAAGTCGAAATTGCGATGCGACTAATATAACACAAAATATTCGCATGAAGATTTCAACTTAGCACAGCTATATTCCATATTAGGCTAGAATATGGAGTATAGCAGTGCTAAGTTGAAATCTTCATGCAAATATTTCGTGTTATATTACTCGCATCGCAATTGCGACTATTGCGAAATTTCGTAAAATACACATATAGATTAGATTGTAATTTAGCTAATATGGAATATAGCAGTAAGTTGAAAACGCCACTGACTGGAGCAGCCAGGAAGCCAGGAATCCAAAGGACAGGTAAGAACAACTTTAGGGAAGTGGGAAAAAAAAAAATATAATAAAAAAAAAAAGAAAAAAAAAGAATATTCGATTTCGCGAATATATAGAACGATATTCTAAATATTCGCGAAATCTCGAAATTGCGATATTCGAGAAAAGAATTCGCAATTCGAATATTCGCGCTCAACACTAATAATGATCCCCAGTCTTTGATTCTCGTCACCACATGACATCGGCCGCAGACGAAAATACAACCTGCAGGACTCCCTGAACCGTATAAAGTCATCACGACCCCCTGAGAACCCATCAGGGAGAGCGACTTTAGGCTCTAAGCAGACCTGATTTCCTCTAACGGCGCCAGACGCCAGAGCATTCTGACACCGTGCAACAGAACTGCAGAGATCAGCAACCTCCAGCGATAATCCCTGCATGCGATCAACCAAGGCATCCATAGCCTCCATTTCGCAAACAGCAAGGATATGACAGTTTTTCGGAGGGTTATAATGTCACGACAGTTAGGTAAGCAGGGAAACAACCAAACACGGGAAAACAAACTGAACAAACGACTAGACCCAAAAGCTAGGAAGAATGGGTCACCTCCTAACGATCCCTAAAAGCTTTCCCTAAGCTGCTGTGCCCATGTGCATACCCTTAGGGTGGATATGCACATGCCCTCGTGCCTAAACCTGAACTCCCTGGGCAAACCCTAAGCAGCAGGGAAAAAGGAAGAGGAAACCTGCTTCTTCAAACCAGGAAGAACCAAGCGTCTCCCTAGAGGCCTAGATAAAACACACAAAGGGAAATGAAGGAGAGGACTTATCTTGAGCAGAGCTGGAGCAGACTATTCACCACAAATCAAGAGCCCCCCAGGAAAAGAACTATAACCCGCACAGGCCACTGGGGGGGGGGGAGGAGGGATAAATAGCCTCACTAACAATGAAACCCAGTACACCTGAGGGAAGGTGGATCCAGCTCAAATCAAAATCAAAATAAACCAAGAAGTCAGACATGTGCAGCCAGTCTGACAGATCTCCGCACATTCACAGGGCAAGGCGTGACAGCTAACCCTCCCTTCTGAGGTGCTGACGGTGCCCCAGCTGCGTTGGCAACTTCCTCCTCCGCCGTCTTTGCTTCCTGCTTCCACTGAGCCCCCACCGTCAGGTTGAACAACATCAGTAGCACCTTTAACAGCGTTTGCTTGTACTCGCACATCTTCCTTTTTCGCTCTAGTGACAGAAGTATTTAGCAGCGCGGCCTCCCAGTAATCAGCATCGGTTAGAATGTGGGCAACTCGGCGGTCATTGCGCAGGCACTGCAGCATGTAGTCGCTCATTGGGACAGGCTGCCCAGAGGCAACGACAAGCTGTCCTTGGTGAGAGGTATATCATTTGTGTCCTCTGTATCCCCCCAGCCATGTTCCAGTGATGCCCGTGAGCTGATTTGGGTGCTGTGAATGGGGATCCTCCTCATCTTCCAAAACTGTTCCCTGGCTGGACAGTTGGGTATCTGGCCATTGTTGGTGCAGATACCAACCCTCCGAGCCACCTGTGGATGACTGGCCTTATAACCGTTGGAATGATCCATGTTCCTCCCCCTCTTCCTCCTGTGCCACATCCTCATTCATCAGCGCCTAAAGCGCTTTTTCAAGAAGATAGTAGTGGGATAGTAACGCTGAGGACGGCATCATCACCGCTGGTCATGTTGGTGGAGTACTCGAAGCAACGCAACACGGCACACAAGTCCCGCATGGAGACCCACTCGTTGTTGCTGTTCCGCAGAGGGATTTCCCATGTGTGCTGCAGCTGAAACTCCACTATCGCCTGCTGCTGCTCGCACAATCTCTTCAGCATGTGCAAGGTGGAGTTCCACCTTGTGGGCACGTCACATATGAGGCAGTGAGCGGGAAGGCTAAAGGTACACAGCAGAGCAGACAGGCGAGCAGTAGCAGGGTGAGAACGCCGAAAGCGCGCACAGACGGCCCTCACTTTCTGCAGCAGCTCTGACATATCAGTGTAATTCTTCAGGGACCTCTGCACCACCAAGTTAAGCACAAGCGCCAGGCAAGGGATGTGCTTCAAACCGGCTAACCCCAGAGCTGTTACGAGATTTTGCCTGTTGTCGCACACAACCAGGCCAGGCTTGAGGCTCAGCGGCACCAACCACTCATCGGTCTGTCCTTCCATGCCCATCCACAGCTCCTGCGCGGTGTGGGGTCTTTCCCCCAAACATATACGTTTCAGAACAGCCTACTGTCGTTTCTCCCTGACTGTGCTGAAGTTGGTGGTGCAGGTGTTGCACTTACGTGATAAGGTGGCGGTAGAGGAGGAAGCGGAGGAGGAGGAGGAGGCAACAGCAGGCACGAGACACGTCGAGCAATCCTCGTGGTGGTAGGACATGCTCCAAACAGCTGTACACCTCAGGCCCGGCCGCCACTACATATACCTAGTTGGCAGTTAGAGAAATATAACGTCCCTGCCCGCACTTACTGGTCCATGTGTCGGTAGTTATGTGGACCTTGCCACTGATGGCATTGCTCAGCGCACACCAGATTTTTTTCCGCCACTTCATCGTGCAGGGCAGGAATAGCCCACCTTGAAAAGTAGGGGTGGCTGGGAACCACGTACCGTGGGATAGGCAGCCGTCATTACATTTTTAAAACTGTCCGTCTCCACCAGATGGAATGGCAGTATTTTAATGGCCAGCAGTTTTGAAATGCTGGCATTCAGGGCCAGGGATCACGGGTGGGTAGGGGGGTAATTTCTCTTTCCTCTTTCAGTTGTGGGATGGACAACTGAACGCTTTCATGGGACAGTGTGGACATGCTGGTAGACTGTGATAGTGGTGGTGGCGTGGCTGCCACATCATCTGTTTGCGGGGTGGCAGGTGCCGCTGTCACTCCGGAGGGGGAGGAAGAGGCTGAGACTGCAGCAGAAGAGGGAGCAGGAGGACTCTGACCTTTTGTGGTTCTTGAGGTGTCTACTCCACTGCAGCTCGTGCTTTGCGGTTAGATGCCGGATCATGCAGGTGGTTAGATGCCGGATCATGCGGATCTGCAAAACATTTTGCGGACCGCACATCGATGGCACTATAATAGAAAATGCCTTTCCTTGTCCGCAGTTTCAAACAAAAATAGGACATGTTCTATTTTTTTTCGGGAACGGAATTGCGGATCCGGAAGTGTGGATCCAGAAATGCGGATGCGGACAGCACATATCATCCGTTCTGGTCCCATTGAAAATGATTGGGTCCGTAAAATCCGGAATCGATCCAGAAAAAAATTGCGGCTGTGTGAATGGACCCTAACGGTGGCAGGCAAACTCCTCTCTGCTACATCTGTTTCTCACTGGCTCTGCTGTGCTGACAGGCTGGCTATAGAACTCAGCTTCTTCTTTATGCTTTACTTCACTTTGTAATCTGGTCTGTCTCTAGGTTAGTCCAGGGAAAACAGTACTTCCTGGCTTCAGAGGCTCCAAGGTGTGACCTCAACATCCAGCAGAGCTCAAGGTTCTCTAGCTGGTGTAGACAGGACTCGTCCAACAGGGATTTCCAATGACCTCTAACTAGAACTCCACCCTCCCTGCAGCAAGTGGGACACGCCCACCACACCACATGGGGGGAGGGTAAAATGGAAACTAAGGTTCCACTCTATGTAACTGTAGCTCTGACATTGATGCTGCCATCTGCTGGTGAACCAGGCATATTACAATTGAACAGTTACATAACAAGATTATGAATGCCCAATGTACAGGTCCAGACTTGAGTTGTAGGTCCTGATGAAACCAATGACCGTTCTTAAACGGCAAGGCTGACGCCCTCTCCAGAATGTTTTCCGAGGCCTCACAGAGTAACAAGGGCCAAAATAACATCTTACCCGAGAGAAGGGTCGTAGGGGCCACCTACTCTAAAGAACTCCTGGGCACAATCAAAGAAGGATACGAAAATGACCCCTTCCTCTCCCACCCCACAGGGAATGTCAGCCTTACGTTTAAGAACGGTCATTGGTTTCATCAGGACCTACAACTATATGTACCAGAAATCGCACGGCTCGAAGTGCTCAAACTCAACCATGACTCCAAGCTGGCCGGCCATTTTGGCACAAGAAAGACCCAGGAGCTTCTCTCCCGCTCCTTCTGGTGGCCAACATACAAGGAGGACATCAAGAGGTACATCTCCTCGTGCGCGGTCTGTGCCCGCAATAAGACTCCTCGTTCTACCCCCGTGGATCTGTTACAACCCCTCCCTATTCCCTCCCGCCCCTGGGGCTCGATCTCCATGGACTTTGTGGTAGACCTTCCTCCTTCAAAAGGGATGAACACTATCCTGGTCGTGGTCGACCGTCTCACCAAGATGGCCCATTTCATCCCCTACAAAGGCATACCCACCGCCAAACAGACGGCCGATCTAATTCTCAGAGAGGTCTTCAGGCTGCATGGGATCCCGGACGACGTGGTCTCCGACCGAGGCGTACAATTTGCCTCAAAGTTCTGGAAGAACTTCTGCCTGGCGCTCGGGGTTAAAGTGAACCTATCCTCCGCTTTCCACCCTCAGTCAAACGGGCAGACTGAGAGAACTAATCAGAACCTAGAGCAGTACCTACCCTGTTTCAGCTCCCACCTGCAGGATGACTGGCTTGACCATCTCCCCACGGCCGAGTTCGCCTACAACAATGCTGAGCATAGCTCAACCAAGCACAGCCCCTTCTTTGCTAACACAGGCTTGCACCCGGTGTTCATTACCCACCTGCCCGTCGCCTCCACCCTCCCAGCAGTGGCCGAATGCCTAACAACCCTACAGGAGGCACAAAAGAACATTATAGACAACCTCCAGCTCGCCCAGAGGCGTTTTAAACAGGGAGCAGACAGACGTCGCAAACCCACCCCGGGCTTCCATGTGGGAGACAAGGTGTGGCTGTCCACCAGGAACCTCAGATTGAAGGTCCCCTCTAAAAAGATTGGCCCAATAGATACATGGGTCCGTTTCGGATTACCGCACAAATCAACGAGGGGTCACATTCCGGCTCGACTTTTCCGGACTCCATTAGGGTGTCACCCTGTCTTCCATTGCTCACTCCTCAAGCCATACGTGGAGAACACCTTCACAGGCCGCCACTCGCCCCCATCCACCACCCATGAGGGTACAGGGTGAGAGAAGAATACGTTGTCGCAAAGGATCCTCGACTCCAGGATCCAACCGGGAAGACTACAATACCTAATTGGGTGGGAGGTGGGTTACCCTTCCGAGGATAACTCCTGGAGCCGAGAAGGAAAATGTCCACGCCCCCCAGACTGGAGTAAAAGAGTTCCACCAACGGCATCACCGTAAGCCTGCCCCTGCGGTGCCCCGGAGGTCACCTTGGAAGGGGGGGGAGTACTGTCGGGATTCGAACCCATGACCAGCCACATCCCAGGTGGTAGCCCTGCTTAATAGGCTACTGTCCTCTCTGGACATTACTCCCTGAAACCTATTATGTAACCTCAGTCTTGCCAAGCCTTGCTCATCACCCTTGATTCCCCACACCTGGTACTTCCCTATATAAGTCCAGCCCCTTGCACTCTAGCTTGCTGATTATTGAGCTCCTGAGCCTTGATCAAGCTTCTCCTCATCTGCTACTACTGAAAGTCCACTGCTGACAAGGAATTGCCTACCGACTACTCTTCTGCTTGTCCCTACCTACTGAACTGCTACCACCGTTGCCATCTGGATTGTCTGACCACGCTTACTGCCGCCTGCCCTGACCCACCGCCTGCCTACCGACTACTCTTCTGCTTGTCCCTACCTACTACCTGCCTGCGGTCCTTGCCACTGGGCTCCACTCCTACCTCCAGCCAGCGGTCCTCTGACTCAGGTGAGCCTGTAGGATTGTTACAGGTGCAGAAGTGGTAATGCACCTCCTTGGCGTTACAGTGGCAAGTAAAGGTTTTTAGCGCTAAAAAAATAAGTATGTCTTACCCACACAATTACCAGACTGATTAACTATTACATCTCCCTGTCACAGGTGCAAAGGAGTAGGGTTACACAAAAAAAATAAAAAATCCTAACACATCACTCTCAGTCTGGTATTTCCATCTCACTGGTGCAGAGGAGCTGTACTGCACCGATCAGTAATGCCTACAGGGCACCAGCACACAGCAGCAGCGTCCTGTCCCTACACTGGTCACAGCCAGAATGGCGGCGCACCATGTGGATCCAGCATTTATAAAGCATGGTCACGTGGTGCGCCGGGGCCAATCACAGTCATGCCAATACTAGACATGACTGAGAAGGCTTCAGAGTTGCCCACAGCTTAAACGCTTGTTTATTGGCTGCGCTGCAGCCTTCAACAAGCTTTATTAAAGTACGAACAACGAACCCTTTGGTGCCAATATCTTAAAGGGGGTTTACTACCGCGCCTCATTTGGACCTAAATAGCTGTCAGACTCTAGCGATCGTAGCTGGTGACTGCTCTACCTAACCATGCTCTTCTCAGACCTGTGTCTGGATCCGTTTCACTAAAAAACAAACTTTTATTAATATGTTAATGAGCCTCTAGGTGCTATGGGGGCGTCTTTTCAGCACCTAGAGGCTCGGTCTACTCACATTGTATGCCGCTCGTCCGTTAAGCCCGCCCATCTCCTCTTGAATGCCATCCTCAATCTGAGCCAGCGGACGAATTCTCGCGCCTGCGCCGTGCGCGTCTGTAGTGAATGTCTTACCGCTGCCTGCACAGACCTCTCGGTCATCGGCGCAGTCCAGTAACGCTCGTCCCTCTATATACCTGCTGTATCGCAGCAGAACCGCACACGACTGCCGCACAATACAAATGCGCTATAATATACCGTCTAACATAGAAAGTATATTATAACATTGTACACGGAAGGCAATCCATTAGAATATACATGAAGATAAAACCTAACCTTTAATAATGTTACTATGAGGGTCCATTCACACGTCCGTAAGTGTTTTGCAGGTCATCAATATACGGACACCAGCAATGCGCATTCCGCAATTTGTGGACCGCACATGCCCAGTCACTATAATAGAAAATGCCTAATCTTGTCTGCAATTGCGGATGCGGAAGTGCGGATCCGCAAATGCGGACGCGGACAGCACATTCCGGCCCCATTGAACATGAATGGGTAGTCTGCACCCGTTCCACAAAATTGCGGAACGGATACGGACCCATTTTTGTGGACGTGTTAATGGAAAAGATATCCCTCAAAATGAAAATAAATGAAATATTAAAGTTAAGCAAAAAACATAGATGTGGTCGGCAATAACAAGTGGCTCGGCGGCACCAAATCAGGTTCTCGGCGGCACCAATCAAAAACCATATGTCCTACCACAATCCGGGGGGTTCCAGTGCACATCCATGAATCCCGGAGGGAAAGCAAAAAACCATCCATCCCTGGGCTATAGTGATGATGTGGTATTGAAGGACAGGTGGGGGCAAAGAACTGTCCCTGATATTGCCCTACAGGGGGGCTAGTTCTAAGCCATGATAGCCTAACCACAGACCACCCATCCCTGATAAGAGCGACCCCGTCCGAAACCTCACCCTATATAAAAATCCCATCCTAATGTGCAATAGACGTCCGAGAAATCGTAAAAGACATACTAGTAGAGGGCAGGGACATAGGTTCCAAGGACAATTGTTCCTCCGAACCCAAAAGAAAGGCACCTTCCCCGTGCCTTCATTGTACCCAATGGCTCCCACGCACTGAAGGGTGCAAATATTCAGCATCCGCAATCAGGCAAATTAATTCCAATTCACGATTTTTTCAGCTGCGACTCAGATTTCGTCATCTATCTTCTAAAATGCCTGTGTGGCCTCGTATAACGTGGGGAGAAACTACAACATACCATCAGAAACAGAATCTGTCAGCACAAATCCAACATCAGAAAACAGAACCTCTTACTTCCAGTCCCTTGGCATTTCCATCAGGCAACACATAACATCTCCCAATTAAAATTTCAGATCATCGAACACGTTCCTGCATCCAGACGTGGGGGGGATAGAGTAAAGCGTCTGAAATTAAGAGAAGCATATTGGATTCACAGACTGGAAAGTCTAGAACCCAAAGGTTTGAATAGAGAGTACGAAATTCAGAGTCTATTATAATCCTTTATATAGCAAACCGTACTTATAATAATAATAATTCCTTTTTCTCTTCCCTTCACAGGCTTATTGACGATCCGGGACCCCTCCTAATGCCGCATAGTATCCTTTGACACTGGTTCATACTGCTCCCCGTCTCTCCCCCCTTCTCTCTGTCCTTCTTTTCCTTTTTTTCTTCTTCTGTTTTCTCTTGCTTTCCCCTCTTTTCCCTGTTTCCTTGTCTTTTAACTTCAATCCCATTTTTCTGGTCTCCTCCTGTACTTTTTTCCTGTTTTGCTGACTGTCTATTATCCCTCTCACACTATACTCTATTTGTACCATATTCATGTCCCCCTTTTTCCATATCCTTCTTTAGCCCCTCCTTTATCAATATAGTCTGAATAGAATATAGTTTGTATAGAATATATATCGTTTCTCATCTAGTTTAGTTTGCATGAGGATCGCTACCAGGGATCACATGACTGCATGTCATAAGCCATGTGATCGCACTGCTCTGCCTTGCTTACTTCCGGTTTCGCTGGCCGAAACCGGAAGTTCCTTGCGTTCCACATGCGTTCCACCATTACCTCACTTCCGGTTTCACGGCCGATACCGGAAGTGAGGTCCATGAGGCAGAGACGCGGGCTGCCTTTAAATATCACTTGACTCCTTCTTGTACTAGCGCCACTCTCACCAGCGGTACTTCCGCATTACACTGCCACAGAGCGCCAATTTCTTCTCACCATCACCAGCGGCATTAGGTAAGTGTGTTCCGGACGCCGGTAGGTCATACAGACCCCAGGACTACATACCATAGCTATATGCTATCTGTACCAGAGAGTTATTCTTTATCCATGATACCTTGTTTGCAGTGACAGTGATAGTGATAGTTTGACTATACCAATTATGCGATGTCCATGTTATTTTCCTTAAGTGATATGTTTTAGCTAAGGTGATGGTTATGATATGCTGATAACAGGCTTCATATATTGCGTTACCAGGTCCACTTTATCCATTCTGCAAGGACTGATCTGTGATATTGATCGACTAACCCTCATCATGGTAACCATGGTGATACATGATATGGGGTCTCTTGGATTTGAGATTCCCCCTTGATTATTGAGATGAACTTTTGACCCACATGTATAATTTATAGATGAAATTCTATGATATATATATATTCCTGTACATGTAAATATGATGTATATGTTCTCCCGATGGTATGTAATATATACTGTAACAATATATCTTATACTTTACGGCAGTCTGAAGAAGGCCAATAGGCCGAAACGTTACGCTGAAGCCGCAATTCCAATAAAAGTAACACTACTTGCAAATCACGCTGGAGTTTTGTTTATTAATGCTTAATTGGGGCGGGAACCCTACTCCAAGCCACAACAGAGTGCGACAAGGTTACAACCAAGGGACATCATACTATGTGGGGGCACTAACGGGACATCATACTACTTGGGGGCACTAACAGGACATCATACTATGTGGGGGCACTAACGCGACATCATACTACATGGGGGCACTAACGGGATATCATACTATGTGGGGGCACTAACAGGACATCATACTATGTGGGGGCACTAACGCGACATCATACTACATGGGGGCACTAACGGGACATCATACTATGTGGGGGCACTAACAGGACATCATACTACATCGGGGCACTAACGCGACATCATACTACATGGGGGCACTAACGGGACATCATACTATGTGGGGGCACTAACAGGACATCATACTACATCGGGGCACTAACGCGACATCATACTACATCGGGGCACTAACGCGACATCATACTACATGGAGGCACTAACGGGACATCATACTATGTGGGGGCACTAACGGGACATCATACTACATGGAGGCACTAACGCGACATCATACTACATGGAGGCACTAACGGGACATCATACTACATGGAGGCACTAACGGGACATCATACTACGTGGGGGCACTAACGGGACATCATACTACATGGAGGCACTAACGAGACATCATACTACATGGAGGCACTAACGGGACATCATACTACATGGAGGCACTAACGGGACATCATACTACGTGGGGGCACTAACGCGACATCATACTACATGGGGGCACTAACGCGACATCATACTACATGGAGGCACTAACGGGACACCATACTACATGGAGGCACTAACGTGACATCATACTACATGGAGGCACTAACGCGACATCATACTACATGGAGGCACTAACGCGACATCATACTACATGGAGGCACTAACGGGACATCATACTACATGGGGGCACTAACGCGACATCATACTACATGGGGGCACTAACGCGACATCATACTACGTGGAGGCACTAACGGGACACCATACTACGTGGAGGCACTAACGGGACACCATAGTACATGGGGGCACTAACGGGACATCATAGTACATGGGGGCACTAACGGGACATCATACTGTATGGGGGGCACTAATGGGACAGTCATACTACGCGGGGGCACTAACGGGGACATCATACTTCGTGGGGAAGCACTAACGGGACATCATACTACATGGGGGCACTAACGGGACATCATACACGTGGGAGGCACTAACGGGACATCATACTACGTGGGGGGCACTAACGGAGACATCATACTACGTGGGGGCACTAATGGGACATCATACTACGTGGGGGCTTTAACGGGGACTCATACTACGTGGGGAGGCACTAACAGGACATTATACTCTTTGAGGGTCACTAATGATCATTACGCCACCATAAGGGACATTCATATTGTGGTGGGGCACTGAAGGGACTGGGTGGGATTAGAGGCCTAGTTTTTAACTTGACTCACATCGCTGTACCTCATGTGTGTTGTCCAACACGGATTGAAGGTCTCTGCAAAGATGACGAGAATTTCCCGAGATCCCTTGTGATGTTTTTTTTCAGTTCATTCTGTGTAATTGATGCTTAGATCTTGGTCCTCCGATAAGAATGAAATTTCATATCAGATAAAAACTGCTCCAGCTCGTCCTCTTTACCTCTAGTGGGGGATCGGTAGGGGCCATGAATTGTATAACTTAAGCTGTTTCTTAATTATTTCTTGATCATCACTAAATGCCATCCCGAGTCCTGATTATGTGATATTACACCCCGACCTCTTTGATTTTTGATATCTATGTTGGAGTAGGTTGGATTTGCACCAAATCTATTAAAAGACCTATATTTCTTAATAAATTTGGAGCAAGTGAAACTAACAGTAAGAAAATCTATTCTGCTTCTGGCGTGAGCAGACATACTGAAGGTTTCCTCGGAGATCATGCACATTTCTTGCAAATGTTTATGATAATTTGGCAGCATGTCGTCATTTGTGGCAACAATTTACAGCAGAAACTGCCAGAAAATGCAAATGTGGGCCAACGTATTCAAAGCGTCCAGCCCTGTCCGCAAACACAGATCCTATATCCTTTCAGTCTAAGCTTCTCACTGACCTGTGTCATCCGGCTCCTCCACTCTGGTGAATGTCAGCTGAGTTCTGGTCACTCCACCTGTCTTGTCAAAGATAAATGTAATGATATGGTAATGATTAACCCCCTCAATAAGTCACCTGCCTGTTACTACAGAAATCCAGCTTGAGATTTGACTCATTGATCCAGGCTCTAAATAATCTGTGAACGTGTCCTTTAATATGTGGCATAAGACGATCCCACAAATTACGACCAGATTGAGATCTGGGAATTTGGACACAAGTCACCATCTTGACCAATCGTAATCCTCATACCTGGACAGTTTCTTGCCCACTATGCTTTATGTTTGTTTATGGTTTTAGCACCTCTACTATTGGATAACCCTCATGGTCGTCTTCTGTCTAGAGATATCATCCTCTTTTCCTGCTACTCATCTTGTTCTTAAATTATTTAAATAAAGACTAATGTTGATGCCTATGTGGAGGCACCATTATTTATAGGTTTTGTCCTCAGGGGCTGTAGCCCCACACGCTGAGGCATCGAGTAGTGGAAACAGCCCTCTTTCAGCAACCATACCACACATGCCTCATCACTGTCCATGGCCAACATGAACTACTCCTAAGCATGGCAGATGTCTAGATATAGGCGAACTCCAGAAAATTAGTTTTTATGTACCATGTTGACTAATCTATCAAAAATATTATTTTGGTCCGAAATTATTCTAATTTCAGATTAAAATCAATAGTGCTCCAATTGGCCTGAAATTTGTTATATGACACTCCTAGGACTTATATTTTTTTATATTTCTCTCTCCCTCCCGTAAGCTCTTGAAAACCAATGACAGTATAGTAAATAATGGCAGGTAAGGGCCTCACGGACTGGTTGTGTGCATCCGCGTCCGTGGTTCCTGTTTTCAGTTTTTTTTCGCGGAACCCATTGGAAAAATCGGAAAATGCACCGTTTGGCAGCGCCACTCCGTGATCCGTGTTTCCTGGGCGTGAATAAGAAATAGGACCTGTCCTATTTTTTCACGGTCCAGCGGTTCACAGACCCATTCAAGTCAATGGGTCCGTGAAAAATCACGGATGCACACAAGATTGTCATCCGCGTCCGTGATCCGTGTCCGTTTTTCCTATAATTTCAATGGCAAACTTTGACTTAGATTTTTTTTTTCATTTTTTCCTGTCCGTGGATCCTTCAAAAATCAAGGAAGTCTCACGGAAGAAAAAACGGTCACTGGATCACGGAACAACGGAAATCCGTTTTGCTGACCGCAAAAAAACAATTGTCGTGTGCATGAGGCCTTACACTGACATACATAGCTATGGGAAATTACATAATTTGACGGTGTTAACAAAGAGCGTGTATATATATATAAAAAAAAGTGCCATCACATCTTACACTGTTTCCTATCAGAAACCTTCCATAAAGTGTCCTTATCGGGGGATAGGGCCGTTTTAAACACATAATGTGTTATATATAAAACAGTGCCTTGTTAGTAAAATGCATCCTAAAATTATGCCTCAATGGGGGTAGAATGATTGCCCTTGTTTACACACACACAAGTTAAAATCAGAAAAAAGAGTGGCTTGTTCACAAGTGACCAAACATTATGCGTTAATGAATGCCTGCTCCTATTTATATAGACACAAGTGATAATTATCAGAAGAAATAGTGGCTTGTTCTGAGTAAGACTTGAAAAATTTGCCTTTAATTTTGGGAGCAGTAGCAGTACAGTGTGGATGTGGAAAAGGTAGGCTGTGTATGGGTAATAGTACCAGTATTAGTAGCAGCAAATCATGGAACAGACAATGCAGTAGATATATGTGCGGCTGTGTAGGGGTAATAATATTAGTAGTAATGGCAGCTGGGTATGGCTAATAATAGTGGCAGTAGGGGTAGCAGTAGTGGTACGTGGCGGTGGTACGGAGACTCAAAAAAAACCCTTCAAAAGTCCAGCTTCGATTAGCAAGGTAAGAGAACTTTATTTCAGCGGTTTTAAAACTTCCAGTACACGGATAATCTTGTTACGCGTTTCAGACAACTCTCAATATGGATCCTTCATCATGACATAAAAAACCTCAAAAGATTGCACTATATGAACCCCACCGACACCTGACCATGCAATCAGGAACTCACGTGACCAGGCAAACAAAGTGTAATCAGACCACATGTGATATTTAAAAGTGTACAAAATACAAATGTGAAAAATAGATTAAAATGCACTAAATTCACAATAGTAAAGTAAAACAAATATTGTCTGTTGCTTAAAGCGGGCAAATAAATTAATACTATGAAAAATATCTAACTCATATTGTAATGGGGCGCCAAAGGCGCACTCGGTCTCCCATCAGCCGCAGACCTGCTGCTTAGCTTCGGGTGCAAGGATCTGTGTTCGGCCTCGTTCCCTAGGGCGCGCTTGGCTAGCTGGGGAGGCTCCCTGCTCCTAGGTCCTGCCTTGAAAGGCGCGGAGCTGATCACTCGGTGCTTCGACTTGTCTGTCGGTCAACTCCCCATTATAAATACAGGCAAACCTGCTGGCTACAGTTTGCCTGTGATACTGGTCCATTGGGTGCTTCCTTGTTGCTTGTTCTAGTCTGCGGCTTGCTTGTTCTGATTGACCTCCTGACCTTGTGACCTAGGCTCGTTCTTTGACCTTCGACTTCGTCTCATCTTTTGTACGTATTTGCTCTCCTGGGATTGACCTCGGGCTCTGACTGTTGACCTTACATTGCTCGCTCCATTTGTACTCCCGCTTCTCCTGGTTCTGACCTTTGGCTTGTTGACCTTCCGTATCTTTCCTCTGTGCACTTACGTAAGTAAGGGACCGTCGCCCAGTTACACCTGTCGCCTAGGGCGGGTAGTGTAAGTAGGTTCAGGGTTTGAGGGTGGAGTCAGAGTGCACCCCTCTTTCCTTCCTCTCCTTTTTTACTATGGATCCTTTAAGAGCCTGACGGACCACGTGCAGAATCTGGGCCATATAAGTTCAGGAATTGGGGAGAGATTACAGGCACAAGAGATTGCACGTGATCTTCCAGGCGCCTCCCGTCGCTGCCCAAGCAGCACCTGCCTGTATGGAACCCCACGTTAAGCTTCCTGACCGATTTTCAGGAGGACCGTAGAAGCTTTTTTTTTTTTTTTTTTTCAATGCTTTATTGAAGATGTAAGTCAGTATTACTCAGTATTTCCACACCAATGACAGTACACAGTCGTATACAATATTGCACTACTTAGCTATCATTATAATAACAAAATTAACAAATTAACAAAGTAGATGTCATTTCCAGTCATATTGCAAAAGTATTGTCATTTGTATCTTATATTACTAATAAGAAACAGTATACCATAATACATTTAATGGACATTTGTTAAAAGTCTGAAATCTACCCAAGGTTTCCAAAGGGCGGTGAATTTATTATGAGAACGGTTTTTCTCTAGCGGCTAACTCTTCGAATCTATAGATGGCGTCTACCTTATTTATCCAGTAGTCTAGTGGTGGGAGGTCTGGCGAAAGCCAGTATCTAGGAACTAAGAGGCGTGCTGCCGATATCAATTTTTTGAACAGTAGTGTGACACGGTGCGAGTTGGGGTGAAAGCGGATTTTGGATTTGCTAATTATATTGCATTGTTTAAAGATCTCAGACCACCATTTATACAATGGTGAGCAGGACCACCAATGTGAAAGAATTTGCCGCCCCCCCACACCACACCTCCAGCATGCGTCAGAGCCAGTATTGTTATATCTCCAGGTGATTTTGGGTGTTTTATAACCACCTAGTGAGTACTTTTTAGCCATTTTCTTGTATCCTAAACACATCTGGAAGAGCTATGAGGTTCTCTAAAAAGTCTCAGTTGGTCTTCTTTGGAAAACAAAGTTTCCAAGTCTTTTTCCCAAGCTCCAATAAAGGCCAGCTTAGGAGGACATATAGGGGAGCTCAGTTTTCTATTATAGCTGAGAAATACATTTTTTAGGAGAAGGTTTTGAGTTAATGAGCTTTCAAACCAAGTTAGGGGCCTTAAAAGAGCTTGGTAGGGGACATATTTTAGTAAGCTGGCATGTACAAATGAATAGAGGGAAGGGAATACTTTGGCCTCGGGAAAAAAGGAGATAAGTGATCTTATGTGAACAACTTTGCCATCCTCCCCAAAAAGGGAGAGTGCCAGGGTTTTCAGAGTTTCGGACAGATGCAGGGAGACTTTGTTTCAGTTCTGGGGAGCCAGGCCAATTTAGATCTTTAGCTGGATAAGGTAAAGGTAATGGGATTCCATTGTCAGATCTTTGGAATTTATCCCAAGCCACTAGGGTAGCTTTTATAGTTGGGCTAGTGCTCTTATGATTAACTCGTTTTTTTTGGGGGGATGGATCAGAAGGGTTCTGAATGAGGCGTTAGCTAGAGTGGATTCCATACTAGGCCAAGATTTGTGTATGGGTTCTCTAAACCAATTAACAACCCTGGTTAGTAAGGTAGCAGTGTTGTAGAGTGAGGGATTCGGGAGGTTAATGCCACCGTAGGATTTGGGGTTTTGTAAAATAGAAAGACGTATGCAGGCTTTCTTGCGCTCTCCATATAAAGGAACAAATTTCCTTATTAAGGGATTGGAAAAAAGGAGTACGGGAATTTGTGAGAGGAAAGGACTTGTTGTAAATAGTTTCCGTTAGGGAGGACTAATGAGGTGAATATATTTTTGTGACCGAACCAGGAGAGTGTCTGAAGGTGAAGGTTATTCAATTGATCCTGCATAGTTTGTAGTAATGGGACGTAATTAAGTTGAAATAATTTGGTAGATCAGTGCCAATTTTGACTGCCCAAGTAGGTTATGTAAGGGGTATCCCAGTTAAACGGGGAACGGGCTGCTAGGTCATTTTTAGTTTGGGTGTTCAAAGCCTATGCTCAAAATGTGGGATTTTTTTCATATTTATCTTAAGATTAGATAGGGGGGCAAATTTTTCTAGCGTCTCATATATTAGTGGTAGGGACACTTTTGATTAGAGGGTAAGGAGTAGGAGGATCATCAGCAAATGCTGCAGTTTTATGTCATGGTTCCCAAGCTTAATACCCTTAATTTATATCGTTTTGGCGGAAGGTCCTGAAGGAGTGGTTTCATAGTCAGTACGAATACCAGAGGGGAGAGTGGGCCACCCTGGCGATTACCATTTCTAATGGGAAAGGAAGGGGGGGTAGTTTCATTCACCAGGCACAGACGCCAAGGCATTGGCATACATGGAGAAAACCGCGTCTATAAAAGATGGCAGGTAGGCCGAATTTAAACCAATGTAAGGCGTAGAAAATCCCAACTGATCCTGTCAAAAGCCTTCCTCGGCGTCGGTGCTGAGGAGAACTAGGGGAGTGGGAGAATTTTGGTGCATAGTGAATAGCATTGAGGATTCTAACTGAGTTATCTTTGCTTCTCTACCATCACAAAGCCTGTCTGGTCGCCAAGAACCAATGATGGGAGAATAGGGGAGAGGCGGTTAACTAACATCTTGGCTAGGAGTTTTAAGGTCAAGGTTTAATAAGGAAATGGGACGGTAGTTCGCGCAGTGGGCTGGGTCTTTACGTTCCTTGGGTATGATGGTATATATAAGAGCCCTCGTCATATCCCATGGTAAAGTGGAATGCCTTTAAGGGATTGATTGCATATAGTTAGGAGGTAAGGGGTGATGGAGTCCCTAAAATGTTCTATAATAGAGGGCTGTGGGACCATCTGGGCCTGGGGCCTTATTTTTTGGGGCTGCTTGATGGCATCTTTCAATTTGTCTATAGAGAAGGGGGTTTCTAATATTTTTTTATGAGAGGGGTGGAGTTTAGGAAAGAGAGATTGTGTCCAGAAATCTGTTGATGGCTTCTATGTTGGATGGGGCATAGCTGAAGGAGTAGATTGGGGTAGGTTATAGAGGGACTGGTAGAAAGCTTGAAATTGGGGAGGCAATGTCCTTAGATGTTATGACTGTTTCTCCTTTACTATTATGGATTTTACAAATATAATTATGGTTTCTCCTTTTTTTTAACCTGTTCATAACAAATTTAGACGCTTTTATGGCCATGGGCAAAGTACTTAAATGGGAATTAAGGAAATATTTGGCCGACATTGAGTTTAAGTGGTTTTTTAGTCAGAGCAAAGTGTATTGAGCTTAGGGAGGTGTTGGTAGATGAGGGAGTTTTAGTGAATTGATTCAAGTTTCCGTATATTTCTGATAAAAGGTCATCAATTCGGGCTTTTTCTTTTTTTTTTTTTTTTAGATGAGCGCCTAGGCTAATGAGTTGGCCTCCTTATTGTACGCCTTATTGGTGGTCCCATAGGATGTGGGGGGAGGTATCAGGGAGGGCATTTAGGGAGAAGAAGTCCCGTTGAGGGATTTCTGGATTATAGTTTAGTTCTCCTTTGAGGGAGATCCAGTTGTTCATTGAGTCTCCAGTTAGTTACTTTGGGTGAATTTGGGGGATAGAGATAGTAACAAAAATTGGAGAGTGACTAGATAGATGGATAGAGTCTATGTGGGCTTTGGTGCATAGTTGGAGATGTTTCTTAGAGATAAATAAGTAATCCAACCTTTGGTATGAGCCTGTGTGCGTTGGAAAAAAAAGAGTGTAATCCCCTTTCAGTGGGATTAAATATTCTTCAAGTGGTCAACCAGGTTTCAGGTTTGAAATTTGTCACATAGGGAATTGAGAGTTTTTCGTGAGAGAGCAGATTTTTTTTGTTGAAGAGTCTAAAACGGGATTCAGGGCAACATTAAAGTCAACCTCCCATGATAACTGTACCTTCTTGAAGGATTCTATGATTGGGCAGATAGCATCGAACCAAGAAGCCTGGTTGACATTGGGGGCTTATATGTTGATTAATGTGTAAACCTGGTTAGCTATAGATCCCTTTAACATTAAATACCTTCCTTCTGTATCTTGGATTCAATATTGGAATGATGTTGTTCTTTGCTAAAACCCATACTACCCCTTTGGAAGAGGAGGAGCCTGAACCCGCAGTGCAACCACACAGGGAAGCTGGAGCGGGAAAGGTCTGGATAACGGTTGAACTTAAAGTGAGTTTCTTGCAGAAATAATATGGAGGTGTTCCTCTTTTTTAAAAGTGAGAATATTTGGCACCTTTTAGAGGGGGCATTAAAGCCCTTAACATTAAATGAGGCTATCGTTAGATCTGCCATGTCACTGCAATTCGTGAGTTGGTCACCGCGATTTCAGGCTTCCATAAGTAAAAGGCATGTATTACAAATAGGGTATCTGTAGACATATAAGTTGTTTATAAGAGTACAAAATATAGGGTTCTGTGACTGAGAGGAGGCTAGTACACAATATGAGAGGCATCTACATAACAAATATGTAAGGTATAACCTAAAACAGAGAAATATAAAAAAACTTATATAAAAAGGTAAATGCGCATGTGCGCAATATTCTAATGGTAGATTAGAGGGGAATATCAATGATATGAAGATATCACCCTATGCCAAGATATAGATCCAGGCAAGGGACAAATCGGATTCAGATATAAGGATAGAGGTGGGGGAAGTAGGGTAAGTGGTGGCTTATGAGCGAAAAGATGGAGAGTCAGGAGGAGGGGATACAAAAAGAGGAATAGAGAGTGAAAAAGATGGAGCCTTTATAGAAAGCACACAAGTGACGGTCCTCAGCTCACTCTCCTAAGGGGAAGTCTTCTAGGTGTGGAAAGCGAGGCGACTCTCCTGGTCTTGGAGGAATCTTGGGGTGCGGTTGTTTTTCCCATGGAGTAGGGATAAGTAGATCCGGTAGGATGATAAGTTCTGGACAAAGTCCCAGTTTGAATATCCAAAGGCCTGAAGTTAAGGTGGTCAAGACCTGGTTTAGGGTCTGTGAATGTGGATACGTTAATTTTGCGACCTTCAAAAAAGAACAGACCAAAAGGAAAGGTCCACCTGTATGGTGTATTGTGTGATCTAAGCAGTCCGTCAGTGGCTTTGGGATCTCCTCTTCTTCAAAGTGATTGGGCAAGATCTTGATATATTAGTGATAATTGCAACCGTCCCAAGAAATCTCTCCTTCTGAACAGGCTTATTCAAGATAGCTTCTTTACTTGAAAGCTTAGAAATTTACAGATTATGTCCCTTGGTGGGTCTGTTGGTGGCTGGTTTGGGTCTTAAGGCCCTATGAGCCCTTTCAAGGTATCACTTCGTGGGCTGAGTCAGGGCCCAAAATGGAGAGACAGATTTGGGTAATAACATGTGGAATGTCGCTTGCGGCTGTTGATTTCTGGCACACCGCGGAAGCGCAAATTATTGCATCTGCCGCGATTTTCCTGGTCTTCAAGAGCGCAATATAGAAAATTCAAATTGCTTTGTATGAAGACCAGATTATTGGCTACCCCCATTTGGTGACTCACCAGAGCTGCTTGCGATTCTTCTAGGATCTCGAATCTTCTTCCGATTTGCCGACGTCTTGTTTGATCGTTGTGAGGTCCGTGCTTAGAGGCTCCAAAGCTGCTGCTAGAGAGGAGGTAAGAGCGTCCTTGAGGGTACGATCTTGAGATAGGGAGACTGTATGTCTCGACCTCAGTGTCTTGTGTCGGGTCCAACGGTTCTTTCTGTGGGCGGCCTGCGACGTGTGGTGAGGCCGGCGCCATCTTGCCGTCCCGAGCCACATAAGCGGAGGCCGCTTTTTTGATAAATTTATCCATGTCACCTTTGCACACTGGTGTCTTGTGCTGTTCTGCGGTGTCACCGGACTTGGATCCTCAGATTTTGACCATGGCTGGATCTCCAGGCGTTAAATACAAGCTTTTTGGCATTTAAGGAAAGCTGTAAGCTTTATTTTCACTTACGTTCCTATTCCTCTGGATCTGAGCAACAGAGGGTGGGGATCATTATTTCCTTATTACAGGGATATCCCCAGGACTGGGCATTCTCCTTGCCTTCTGATTCGCAATGCCTCAGATCCGTTGACGCATTTTTTCAGGCGCTAGGTGTGTTATATGACGAATCTGACCGTGCCATGGTAGCGGAGACCCAGCTGAAATCCTTCAGACAGGGTGACCGTCCGGTTGAGGAGTACTGTACCTTATTCCGTAGATGGGTGCGTCCCTCCAGGTGGATTATCGGGCCCGCAAGAGTCAATTTAAAGTCCGGTTTGTCTGACACCCTCAAGGATATCCTAGTGTGTTATCCACCCCCCGAAACTTAGAGCAAACCATGACGTTAGCCATTAGGGCTAGACTAACGGTTTAGGGAACGACAGCGAGAACACCTTCTTGTTCCACAGATGGTTCCCAAGATGGAGATGGGTCCGGTGATAGCAGAATCTGAAAGCTTCTCTGATGAACATATAAATCACAGAAAAAAATGCACCAAACGAATATGCCACTGACTATACTAGGCTAGTCATACAAACAGATATTAAAAGCTGAGACTTTTGCCAATATATTCCTGTCAAGGAACACATAGGAGCCCATCATGCACCACATCACGGTCTCTCAGCATGGCAAGGGGTCCTACCACTACGCTAACTATGGTTGTGAACACGGTCTGAAGGTGATGAAATCCAGCTCACAGCCAAGCTTCCACACAACCGCCTAGCAGGACAACTAATGCAATGTGAATAAAGCAAGACTGTAAGCCACACCATATCAGACCGTGTGATGGAGGTTACCAGGTGCAAAAGAATGTTTAAATGCCAGGTAAAGGCACATTCAATACATATAAAACAAAATCACAGAAATATATATCGGCAAATATGGGGGAACTGCTCAAACCCAAACACTGTAGCGTGTTTCTCATTGGGGGAGCAGTCCCACCACATGTGGACCGCAGCAAACGACCATCCCGAGCAATTAATGCGTACAATGGAGGATGCCGGCGCGGTCCACATGCACCACAAAGGCATCCTACACAAAACGGAGCATTGTGCGGATGAAAATATAATTATATAAATCACAGAAAAAAATGCACCAAACGGATATGCCACTGACTATACTGGCTAGTCATACAAGCAGATATTAAAAGCTGAGACTAGTATAGTCAGTGGCATATCCGTTTGGTGCATTTTTTTCTGTGATTTATATAATTATATTTTCATCCGCACAATGCTCCGTTTTGTGTAGGATGCTTTGTGGTGCAATGTGGACCGCACCGGCATCCTCCATTGTACGCATTTTTTGCTGGGGATGGTCATTTGACTGCGGTCCCACATGCGGTGGGACTGCTCCCCCAATGAGAAACACGCTACAGTGTTTGGGGTTTGAGCAGTTCCCCCCCTATTTGCCACGATATTTCTGTGATTTTGTTCTCTGATGAACCAGGAAGGAGCAGCGTCGTTGTCGTGGAGTGTGCTTCTACTGTGACAGTTACGATCACTGGGTCCGACAGTGCCCTAAGATCTCTTCTTCCGGAGGTCCACCCAAACCAGAGGGCTCAACAGACAAGGTACTCCCTGGGGGTGGTAAGAAAAAAGCTGCTGGTTTCCTATTACTGTGTCTCTGGGGGGAATCAGGGGTTTCGGTGATGCCCTTTATTGATTCCGGGTCAGCATCTAATTTTATTGACCGTAAATTCGCTATCCAAATAGGAATTCGATTTTAGCCCTTCCTCAACCAGTGAACATTGTAGCCATTGATTCCACTCCCCTGGCGGGTGGTACGGTCAAATTTTGTACCCCGGAGATCTCTCTTTTGGTAGTGGTGTGCCACACTGAAATATGCTCATTCCTAATTCTTGAGAATCTACCCATAAATGGTAGTATTAGGTATGCCCTGGCTCCAATTACATAATCCGGTTATTAATTGGCTACTGGTGAGATAGAAAGATGGGGGTTCTCAGTGTAAGTCCTGTTTATCGGTCGTTTAAGCAGGGGTTCATAATGTATCCCAAATCCTTCTGCCACATATTAGAGATTATGCTGATGTGTTTTCATCATCTGAGCTGAAAGAATTACCACCCCATTGACCATATGATTGCGCTATTGAATTAGTATCCGGGTCCAGATATCCCAAAGGAAGAATTTATAATCTATCTGGTCCCGAACAAAATTCAATATGGGAATATATTTAAAGGACAGTTTGAACAAGGGGCACATTAGGCCCTCGATATCTCCAATGGGTGCAGGGTTCTTTTTTGTTAAAAAAAGGACGGAGGACTCAGACCCTTTATTGATTACCGTGAATTAAATAAGATCACTGTTAAATATCAATATTCCCCCCTTTAGTGCCCGACCTGTTCAATCAGGTTTTAGGGAGCTGCCTGGTTTCCAAACTCGACTTAAGGGGAGCTTACAATTTAATCCGAATTAAGGAGGGGGAGGAATGGATGGAAGATGGAATTTTAATACTCCTGAGGGACATTTTATGGAGTACAGAGATTCTGTATCTTGGGTATGTCCTCACTCCTGAATCTTTCAAAATGGATGCTGGGAAGGTACGGGCAATCCAGGAGTGGGTGAGGCCATCATCCCTTAAAGCCTACAGCGCTTTTTGGGTTTTTCCAATTATTATGTAAGTTTATTAAAAATGTTTCCATTATCGGCCAAACCGTTAACAGATCTTACCACGAAAGGGGCGGATCTAGTCAATTGGTCTGAGGAATCCATTGAAGCCTTCGAGAATCTTAAAATAAGTTTTAGTAGTGCCCCAGTCTTAATTCAACCAAATATGGAGAAACATTTTATGGTGGAGGTAGATGCCTCTGAGGATGGAGTAGGGGTAGTATTGTCCCAAGGACCCTCTAACTTCTCTAACCTCAGACCCAATGCCTTTTTCTCCAGAAAATTTTCTCCTACTGAAAGGAATTATGATATTGGGAACCGTGAGTTGCTAGCTATTAAGTGGGCATTTGAGGAATGGACACATTTTTGGCAGGGGGCAAAACATAGAATTACCATTCTTACTGATCATAAGAATTTGTTATTTTTTGTGTCCGCTAAGTGTCTAAACCCTCGTCAAGCCAGATGGGCATTATTCTTTACTCAATTAAATTTTTCCATTACTTACAGGCCAGGAAGTAAGAACATAAAGGCCGATGCCTTGTCAAGAAGTTTTTCTACCTTTCAGTCTTCCGATACACCCTCCGGAACCCATCCTTCCAGCCAATATCATCATGGCATCATATCCTCCAATTTGGCCTCTGATATTGAATCAGCTTCAACATCTAGCGCCTGCACATACACCTTCAGATAGTTATTAGTTTCCGCGCATTTTTAGCTCCAGTTGTTGGGTGAGTGTCATGATTCAGTTTTATGTGGTCACCCTGGCCATGGAAGGAAACTCGTGAGTTGGCTTCCAGATCATACTGGTGGCCTACTTTGTTAAGAGACGTCAATGCATATGTATCTACTTGGAAAGTGTGCGCCAGATCCAAAACTCCTAGGACACGTCCTGCCGGAGAGTTACCACCAATACCCATTCCCAGTAAGCCTTGGTCGCATATTTCTATGGATTTTATTACTGACCTGCCGTCTTCTGAGGGTAAGTCAGTGGTTTGGGTAGTGGTTGACAGATTTAGTAAGATGGCACATTTCGTTCCTCTGAGTAAACTTCCTAGTGCTAAGAGTCTAGCTACTGTTTTTATTGATCACATTGTACGGCTTCACGGGATCCCTTGAAAATATTGTTTCTGACAGAGGCATTCAATTTGTTTCTAAATTCCTGGAGAGAGCTTTCTGTCAGAGAATTTGGATTTCTTTAGCCTTTTCGTCTGCTTTTCACCCCGAGACTAATGTCCAGACGGAACGACTAAATCAGACTCTTGAGCAATTTTTAAGATCCTACATGTCTGAAAATCAACATGTGTGAGTAGAATAGCTTTCGCTGGCGGGCGGAATTTGCTATAAAGTAACGGTGTGAATTCTTCTACTGGGGTTTTCCCCTTTCCTTTTGAAACTTTGGATCCATCCTCGATTTAACTCTAGCTTCGTTGATACCTTCATCTAATCCTGAAGCTGATAGAGTAACTTCTGAACTGTGCACAGTTTGGGCACGGGTCCAAGTGAACCTGCAAAAAGCCCAAGAACAACAAAAACGGATGGCTAATAGTAAGGCTTCTAAGAGGGTTAATTTTGAGCTTGGTGACAGGGTCTGGTTGTCTACTCGGAATCTACCGCTGAAGGTGTCTTCTAGGAAACTGGCGCCACGGTTTGTTGGGCGTATGAGATTATTGGCGTTATTAATCCTGTATCTTTTAGATGAGATTGCTGGACTCATTTTGTGTTCATAATGTTTTCCCTAAATCGTTGCTTAAGAAATATATTCCACCATTGTTTCCGTCGCAGGTCAGCTCCTCCTCCCATACAAATTGACGATAAAGAGGAGTTTGTAGTCTCCAGAATTCTGGATGCTAGAAAGGTCCAAAACTCCTGGCAGTACCTTGTCCACTGGAAGGGCTAGGACCCGAGGAGAGGTCTTGGGTCACAGCTTACTGAGATCCACGCCCCTAGGCTCATCAAGAAGTTTCATGATGAGCATCCTGGGAGATTTGTACCCAAGGGCTTGGGTCCGGTGGCCCCTCGTAAAAGGGTACTGTAACGGGGGCGCCGAAGGCGCACTTCGTTCCTCCCATCCGCCACAGAGCTGCTGCCTTAGCTTCGGGAGCGAGGATCTGTGTTCGGCCTCGTTTCCAGGGCGGCTATGCTAGCTGGGAGGCTCCCTGCTCTTAGGTCTGCCTTGAGCGCTGAGCTGATCACTCGGTGCTCGACTTGTCTGTCTGTCGGCCATGTGACGCTGGCCACGTCACAAGACCATCACTCCCCACTATAAATGCTGGCAACAGGTTGCCTGTGATACTGGTCCATTGGTGCTTCCTTGTTCCTTGGTTCTAGTCTGCGGATGCTTGTTCTGATTGACCTCCTGACCTTGTGACCTAGGCTCGTTCTTTGACCTCGACTTCGTCTCATCCTTTGTACGTATTGCTCTCCTGGATTTACCTCGGCTCTGACTGTTGACCTTACATTGCCCGCTCCATTTATACTCCTGCTTCTCCTGGTTCTGACCCTTGGCTTGTTGACCTTCCGTATCTTTCCTCTGTGCACTTACGTAAGTAAGGGACCGTCGCCCAGTTATGCCCCGTCGCCAAGGGCGGGTAGTGTAAGTAGGCAGGGACAGGGGGTGAGGGTGGAGTCAGAGTGCACCCTCTTTCCTTCCACTCTGATCCCTGACACATGTCTTTTTGTTTAACCCCTGCGGGTAACGTGTGGCAGCTGGAACATCCAGTATGCTCCCTATTTAACAGTTTTCTTCAGTGATCCCCTCCTCTGACAGGAACCCCAACTCTTCTCAATGCCCTGCGCTTTCCTGGTTTTTATCTGATTGTACACCCCACATATTTCAAATGCCAATCCATACAAGTAATCAGATAAATGGCATTTTTGGTGTTGTGGTTCAAGTAAGATTTAATAATAAACTCTATCATTGGCAGTTGATTTAAAACGGTTAGTAACCAACATGTGGTCACAGCAAACACATCTGCCATGACCACACTTTACTGCTGATCCACGTGGGTTTGGGGGATAATAGAATCCAGAAACACACTTGGCCTTAATTATTTGCCTTACGTGCTGCACTTCTGTACCACCTGCTACAATATCTGACACTGATTGTCATAGCTAAGAATGGGTAGATGTTTTTTTACAATTAAAAATTTCACTAAATTGCTCACTATATTGTGTCACAAATGTAGAAGCACAAATTTTGGTTGAACATTGGTGATTCCTTTCACGAGGAACTGTTTTTCAGGAAAGATCAGCATATTTCTATCTATCTTAGAGCCCACGTTTGGAAATGATTAAAAAATCGATTTTCTGGAATACGTCCTGTATAAAAGTCTCTTTGCAATGTTATTAGCTAGAATATTAAAGGATCCCTCATCCGTGACATGAGGACGTATGAAGAATCGTTGTTCCCCGCCGTATCTTTCCTTTATGTAAGTGTGTGAACCACGGACGTATCCACATCGCCCCTCAGACACAAATCTGAAAGTTTATAGAATCTGAATCATGGTGGACATCAAAAGAAATAGAGTCCACACATGAATTTAAGTAATGGCCGCTGTGGCGGTGGTACGGAACATCATGGTAGAGAGACAGCAGCAGAGGTAGGGGCCAGCAATCAATATCCACTTTCAGCATTGACGGATCTATTCATCAGCCTCAACAACAAGAGTGTGAATATCCTAATGAATCAATGTTTCACTCATTTTTACAAAAGTTATGTTTTGTATGCTGGTGGAGGATAAGTTTGTCTATTTGCTTGAGATGACAGTATGCTGGAGGCTGAACAAGACAGAACATGATGTGCCAGACAAAGGTCAGAGTCCAGCACTGAACTTGGTTGTTCACACTGTATATCTCTGCTTGCTGTATTGCATCAGCCTGGTGCAGCACATAAATACAGCTCCTTTATGTTCATTAGACTATAGTGGCTGCTGTGGCTTCTGCTACTTGTGGTGGCAGAGGTGGCAGGTGGAGGGTGGCTTGGCGAGGTAAGGATAGGAGCCTCCTGCTCAGGCACACAAGTGGTAGGCGCCTGCTTTCCAAAAGCTGCTGCTGCAAGCCTGTACATAGTGTATCCTGACCATACAGCAATTTGAACCGTAGGAAAACTCTCCCCATTTTGCCTGGCAGTGAGGGGTCTAAAAGCATGGCTAGCCAGTAATCACAGACTGGTTGATGTCAATGATATACCTGTCAGTATGCTAGCAAGCGAGCATACAGCTTACTATGCTACCTAGCGTGCCCGAGAACCAGTTCTTTTCTAGCTCACCCCCCATGTTGATTGATCATCATAGCCAGTGTTGTTCTATCATTATCATTACTATCCTTAGAACTCTACATCACCAACATCTCCTCCTCCAGTAGAAGCTCCCTGTCTCCATCCTTCTCCATCTTTCTCCTTGTGAGTCCCAATAGCTACATGGTAAGGTAACCAGTTTCTTGCTCCTCCATCCCTTGTTGTGTCAACATCTGTTCAAAGATAACTATGAGGTGGATGACATTGGTTACTGCACAGTTGTCTTTCTGACAAATCTGGTGGCCTCCTCGATGGACCGAGTACATGGCAAGCGACAATGAGCTGCTACTGCCTAACCTCGAAACTTAGCATGCTCCCCACTGAGGAGGTCTGGTGCATGATGGAATCATCCAACGCTTTACACCGCTCATACAGACGCTCTAGCATCTGCAAAGTAGAATTCCAAAGAGTTGGGACATCACGGAGCAAGAGGTGCAATGGCAGACCGTTCTGTCGCTACAAGTCCAAGAGAGTGTTCCTTGCCACATAAGGTTGCCTGAAATGCATGGACAGTCTCCTGGGACTATACACACCAAGTCCGTTTTATGCACGAACATAGTAATTCCCCTCTTTTGTGCCAGCACACAGTAGTAATGCCCACACTGTGCCTCATTCACAGTAGTTATGCCCAGATATGTGCCCCCTCACAGTAGTTATGCCCAGATATGTGCCACCTCACAGTAGTTATGCCCAGATATGTGCCCCCTCACAGTAGTTATGCCCAGATATGTGCCCCCTCACAGTAGTTATGCCCAGATATGTGCCCCCTCACAGTAGTTATGCCCAGATATGTGCCCCCTCACAGTAGTTATGGCCCGATATGTGCCCCCTCACAGTAGTTATGCCCAGATTGGTGCCTCCTCACAATAGTTATGGCCAGATACTGTATGTGTCACCTTCACAGGAAGTAAAAAAAACAGGGAAATCCTCTACCTAGTTCCTCCGATGGTCACAGCTCTCCCTGTGCTCCATACACATTGTGCTTGCAGGGCTATGTAGGAGTAGGAGGCGTCCACAGGCTGATTCCCGGCTCCTTCACAGTCCAGCGGAGGATGTGTGGACTGATATGATGCTGCTGGGGAAAGCTGCTTCACCATTATAGTCAGCTGTCTCTGCCATCCTATGGATACAGGGACAGCTCCCTAAAAGCGGGACATACCTCAGTCATTACGGACTGCGGGACAGCCACTGAAATCCTGGACTGTCCCTCCGGATATGGGACGGTTGGAGTTATGTGTAGACTCTGTGAGCAACTCAGTCTTGAATTAGAGTGGTGCTTTCTCGTCCTTCATACTGATGGAAGCGCTTTTGTTCTGCTCAGTGACAATTTATCTGACAGACCATGATCGCTTCCATCAGTTATGAGAGCACTGATCATCCCACCGCTCCTGGGGTCATTCATTCAGACTGAGTGGCCTGACAACAGCACAGCAGCCAGTCTCCTTTCCACTGACAGCACAGAAGCCAGTCTCCCGTCCCCTGACAGCACAGCAGCCAGTCTCCCGTCCCCTGACAGCACAGCAGCCAGTCTCCCGTCCCCTGACAGCACAGCAGCCAGTCTCCCGTCCCCTGACTGCACAGCAGCCAGTCTCCCGTCCCCTGACAGCACAGCAGCCAGTCTCCCGTCCCCTGACAGCACAGCAGCCAGTCTCCCGTCCCCTGACAGCAACAGCAGCCAGTCTCCCGTCCCCTGACAGCACAGCTGCAGTCTCCCGTCCCCTGACAGCACAGCAGCCAGTCTCCCGTCCCCTGACAGCACAGCAGCCAGTCTCCCGTCCCCTGACAGCACAGCAGCCAGTCTCCCGTCCACTGACAGCACAGCAGCCAGTCTCCCGTCCCCTGACAGCACAGCAGCCAGTCTCCCGTCCCCTGACAGCACAGCAGCCAGTCTCCCGTCCCCTGACAGCACAGCAGCCAGTCTCCCGTCCCCTGACAGCACAGCAGCCAGTCTCCCGTCCCCTGACAGCACAGCAGCCAGTCTCCCGTCCCCTGACAGCACAGCAGCCAGTCTCCCGTCCCCTGACAGCACAGCAGCCAGTCTCCCGTCCCCTGACAGCACAGCAGCCAGTCTCCCCGTCCCCTGACAGCACAGCAGCCAGTCTCCCGTCCCCTGACAGCACAGCAGCCAGTCTCCCGTCCCCTGACAGCACAGCAGCCAGTCTCCCGTCCCCTGACAGCACAGCAGCCAGTCTCCCGTCCCCTGACAGCACAGCAGCCAGTCTCCCGTCCCCTGACAGCACAGCAGCCAGTCTCCCGTCCCCTGACAGCACAGCAGCCAGTCTCCCGTCCCCTGACAGCACAGCAGCCAGTCTCCCGTCCCCTGACAGCACAGCAGCCAGTCTCCCGTCCCCTGACAGCACAGCAGCCAGTCTCCCGTCCCCTGACAGCACAGCAGCCAGTCTCCCGTCCCCTGACAGCACAGCAGCCAGTCTCCCGTCCCCTGACAGCACAGCAGCCAGTCTCCCGTCCCCTGACAGCACAGCAGCCAGTCTCCCGTCCCCCTGACAGCACAGCAGCCAGTCTCCCGTCCCCTGACAGCACAGCAGCCAGTCTCCCGTCCCCTGACAGCACAGCAGCCAGTCTCCCGTCCCCTGACTGCACAGCAGCCAGTCTCCCGTCCCCTGACAGCACAGCAGCCAGTCTCCCGTCCCCTGACAGCACAGCAGCCAGTCCTCCCGTCCCCTGACAGCACAGCAGCCAGTCTCCGTCCCCTGACAGCACAGCAGCCAGTCTCCCGTCCCCTGACAGCACAGCAGCCAGTCTCCCGTCCCCTGACAGCACAGCAGCCAGTCTCCCGTCCCCTGACAGCACAGCAGCCAGTCTCCCGTCCCCTGACAGCACAGCAGCCAGTCTCCCGTCCCCTGACAGCACAGCAGCCAGTCTCCCGTCCCCTGACAGCACAGCAGCCAGTCTCCCGTCCCCTGACAGCACAGCAGCCAGTCTCCCGTCCCCTGACAGCACAGCAGCCAGTCTCCCGTCCCCTGACAGCACAGCAGCCAGTCTCCCGTCCCCTGACAGCACAGCAGCCAGTCTCCCGTCCCCTGACAGCACAGCAGCCAGTCTCCCGTCCCCTGACAGCACAGCAGCCAGTCTCCCGTCCCCTGACAGCACAGCAGCCAGTCTCCCGTCCCCTGACAGCACAGCAGCCAGTCTCCCGTCCCCTGACAGCACAGCAGCCAGTCTCCCGTCCCCTGACAGCACAGCAGCCAGTCTCCCGTCCCCTGACAGCACAGCAGCCAGTCTCCCGTCCCTGACAGCACAGCAGCCAGTCTCCCGTCCCCTGACAGCACAGCAGCCAGTCTCCCGTCCCCTGACAGCACAGCAGCCAGTCTCCCGTCCCCTGACAGCACAGCAGCCAGTCTCCCGTACTCTGACAGCACAGCAGCCAGTCTCCCGTCCCCTGACAGCACAGCAGCCAGTCTCCCGTCCCCTGACAGCACAGCAGCCAGTCTCCCGTCCCCTGACAGCACAGCAGCCAGTCTCCGTCCTCTGACAGCACAGCAGCCAGTCTCCCGTCCCTGACAGCACAGCAGCCAGTCTCCCGTCCCCTGACAGCACAGCAGCCAGTCTCCCGTCCTCTGACAGCACAGCAGCCAGTCTCCCGTCCTCTGACAGCACAGCAGCCAGTCTCCCATACTCTGACAGCACAGCAGCCAGTCTCCCATACTCTGACAGCACAGCAGCCAGTCTCCCATACTCTGACAGCACAGCAGCCAGGCACCACTTCTCCATGCGCTGCTCCCACCCGCTGCCCCTACTGATGTTAAGTCAAGACTAGAAATGAATGAATCAAAGTTGATAAAGTGGAATTTGATCAGAATTTCAGGAAAAATTTGATTCTTTCCGAAGCCTTACGCTTTGTGGTAACAAATCATATTTTTTCTAAAATGGCTGCTGCACTTGTTAGAACGAGGAAGTAAGTAGCCCGGGAATGAGGGATCACCCATAATGCCATGTATACAGCGAATCAGCAGCTAGTCAGCCCCTGTGATGTCACAGCCCTATAAAAAGTCTCCTCCAGGGAGAGACATTACAGGGCACTAGGGACAGTGATCAGGAAAGACTTTATTCCCCAAAAATAATTACTGGGCAGTTCAGGGACAGCTTAGAGATAGTGTAGGGATATGACTGCCGAGAAATGTAAACCTTTGCCCCCAACCTAGCTTACTGAAGCTAACTTAAAAACCACAACGACACCTTCTATTGTTGGGTGAGAGTTGGTCACAGCTTTATTTAACTATTGATTTTTAACACCAACTTTTCGATCTCCAAAACATATATCAAAAACACGGAGTAATAAGAAGCAGTATGCCCCACGGAATCCCTCCGTGGGCAAGTCCCGCCTTCTTCTCCATCTCCTTTTAGTTTGCACCGTATATTTGTCACCTTCCAGCTGCGATGCCTTACAACTACCCCCGCCCTGGAAGCCATAAAATTGGGAAATCCCTGGTATTGACCGTTCTCTCGCGCGCTCTATTGCCTGCGACTCCCTAGCTCCTCTGCCACATCGACTCTTGGAATAATTTCCGACCACACAATTACCACTTCATGAAAGAAAGCAGGGCCTGTGACCATCGCAGACCCCGTACACCTCGCCAGATGACCTGAACATTCCTGAAGCCGAGGCTACGACCGCCTGGCCTGCATTCAGCTCTTTGTCCTTCCCAGAAAATGTAGGGGTGTCCGATGAAGCAGATGGTGGGCTGGCTGTAATCTGAAATAAATTAAATCAATAAGTGTGGGAGGATTTAGGAGGCAATAACGCGCAGATCTCATCTGCCCAATACGGTCAGCTACTTCTGATTCGGCAAACGGCCCTTGCTGCTTCTGTAGTCGCACCTATGTGGAAAGAATGTGTGCCAAACTCATACCACTGGGGAGATCTAATGCCGAGAAAACGGTGGAAAATTGCTTTGAATTGAAAACACGTTACTGGCCTGCCTGTCTGTGTGTAGCAGGAAAGCCGAGCCCTGAGCGCTGATCCGCATCACTCTGAACCACAGCATGTGGTCAAATAGGGCCCCTCCACCTTAGATGTAAATGTGAGCCCAAGAACTGCGCGCCATTAAGTTCTGGTCTTGGAGCGATGTATGTGTCACCCTGAGTGAAGATGCATGTGAGAAAACATAGCCCTGCAGCCTAAACCGCCTAAACCGGAGCGGGATGGGCAAACTAGTTCACCGATCCTGAGTGCAGCAAAAAATGCTAACAAAACCGCGGCCTTGAACAGTATGGTTTCATAAGCCAGAAGAGCATACGCGGCAATACATTGCAAAGGTCGTATTAAAAAGGAGTAAGATACTGGCGCCTTGCCGCTCACGACGCGTGTGCTCTTTATGCCAGCCTTTAATGGCTTGACGGATTAAGAAATGTTTTGTAACGTTTGGCCAACCCCGCACCTTGAGGTAAAAACTTACTCCTGCTAACCTCGTGATCTCTTAACTGTAATAGATAAGAGATCGTCCACCTGCAAACTATCCGCCGGCAATGTACCTATGGTTGTAATCCTCTCCCGCGCACACCATTCAGCCCATGCATTTACCATGTCGCTGAACAAGTCGATGGCGTCACTGATGCCCTCACCAGTGACATCAGACATTCATCAGCAAGTCCATAGCAGCGGCGGACATGGAAGGCCTTCCTTGATTGCTTCCGGTAAGATGCTCCGTAACTCCTGCCAGTGAAACGAGAAAGTGCATTCAGCGGCAGAATTATGTATGCCTGGTACATGGTGAGCACGGAACCAGATGTTTAGCTCGTAAACAGCGGAGACTATATGCCGGAGTAGTGCAAGTACAGGAGGGGAGGAAGAGGTTAGCTTATTTATACTAAAAACCACTGCCATGTTGTCTGTCCAAAAACATACGCGCTGATTTGTGAATTTGTGTCCCCATAAGTTGACTGCTACTATTATTGGAAACAGTTCCAGGGAGGGTAATATTGGAGCAGAAGCCAGAGCACGCCAATCATCTGGCCACGGAGCAGAGCACCAGTTGCCTGCCAATTATTGCCCCAAAAACCGGTAGAACCCCCGCTTGCAGCGATGAAATAATGCCATATCTTGTGTTGATATTTCATGGCCTTGGTAACACGTGTGGCCGTTATACGTTTCCAAAAATTGATTCACTCAAACAAATCCATTGTTCATTGGTTTTGTCAAGCGATATGTGGTAAGCCAGTTTAGCGATGGCCGCGGGTGGACAGGGATTATCCGACGTTGAATAAACTCGACCCATGGGCATAATTCTGCAATACAAAACTAGGTAGGCCCCAACAGGGTCTGCATTTGTTGCAACGTGACTGATTTTGAGGTGCGAAAACCTTGAATTAAGCCGACAAATTTTTGTAATTTATCCTGAGGGAGGCGGAAAACCATTGAGATAGTATCAATTTCAATGCCTAGAAATGTAATAGTAGTTGTGGGGCCGCAAGTTTTTTCTTCTGATGGGGTACACCAAACTTTGACATAAAGAAACGGAATGTGTTGAGGAGGTATTGGCATTGGTTTGTATTACCTGGAGACACAAATAGAAAATCATCCAGGTAGTGCGTTATAGACAACGAACCAGTCTCATATTTAATAACCCATTCCAGGAATGTACTAAATAGCTAAAAAAAAATCACACGAGATGGAGCAACCTATCGTCAGGCAAGTGTCGTAATAGTACAAATTGTCTACTATACAACACAGTAGGTGATAACAGTCTGGGTGCACTGGGAGTAAGCGGAACGCCGCCTCAATGTCTGCCTTTGCTAGCAGCGCCCCTTGGCCCGCACTTCTGACCAAAACCACAGCTCTATCAAAAGGCACATAGGATACGGAAGAATCATCTTTTGAAATACCATAGTTAACCGATGTGCCCTTGGGGAAGAACAAGTGTTGGATTAGCCTGAATTTACCTGGTCCTTTTTTGGGAATAAGGCCTAATGGTGAAATACGAATGTTATAAAAGGGGAGTGAGGAAAATGGTCCCACTATCCTGCCTAAGGAAACCTCCGTTTAAATTTTTTCCGCAACAGGCGCAGATTATCTAACGTCGATTTTAAATTATTGGAAAACGTAGGTAAGGAATAAAAAACCCGAAAGTAAAACCGAAGCGGATTTGAGCCGCCGCTTCCTTAATGGGGTAACTATTTAGCCAATGTGGCATCGCAGTGACGCTCACCGGGGTCTTTCCTGCCAGTGGCGGCTATGGCTTTGGGGACAAGGGGGTTACGTGGGTAGCCGACGGCTGAGTGGGGTCCTCCACAAACTGAGCACTCATGCTTGTATCTGCACAAGGCAAAAAATGTACGATGCCCCTCTCTGGTCATTCCCAAAATCAATTACCTACAACAAGTACTCCCTATTCCAATACCAAAAAGTTTCTTTACTGCTTTTACAAAACACATCCGTAGATATATATGGAAACAGAAAAGTCCTAGATTAGCAACCTCAACCCTCCAAAGGCCTAGAGATATGGGAGGCATTGGTCTGCCAAACCCACAACTTTACAATAAGGCCATTCACCTGGAGCACTAGACTGGTTTCGTAATCCAGCATTCAAATCCTGGGTCGAGATGGAATCTTCAATCTTTCACTTTTCATTCAGGTCACTCTTGATTGGAGACTCAAACCATATAAACCTCTTCTCCAAACCTAATCCTGTGATTAAAGCTACACTTGAAGTTTGGAAATGGTTTCAAAACTCTGACTGGGGTTCGCCACTCCCATCCCCGCTAATTCAGGTAAGGGATCTGATAAACATAGCTCCAGTAGAACTACAGCAAAGCCTCCCCCCTCAATTAATAATGTCCCAAGTTCCCATCTTGTCATTTTTTGACGAAGACGGTGTACTGATGAATAAAGGAGAATTTGCCATTTTACTCTCCCTACAGAACGCTTTCCCCTCCCTAATTTCCTACCTTCATTCCTATATTGCAAAGAATATCCCTCTCCGGGCCCTCCTCAGGCCTATTTCATGGTTCGAGAGTTGGATTGGTAATCAATCCGTCCAAAAAAAAACAATCTAAGGCTACTTTCACACTTGCGTTCGGAGCGGATCCGTCTGATGTTTCATCAGACGGATCCGCTCCGATAATGCAGACGTTCGCATCCATTCAGAACGGATGCGTCTGCATTAAAACTTAGAAAATTTTCTAAGTGTGAAAGTTGTCTGAGCGGATCCGTTCAGACTTTACATTGAAAGTCAATGGGAAACGGATCCGCTTGAAGATTGAGCCATATGGTGTCATCTTCAAGCGGATCCGCCCCCATTGACTTACATTGTAAGTCTGGACGGATCCGCTCGCCTCCGCACGGCCAGGCGGACACCCGAACGCTGCAAGCAGCGTTCAGGTGTCCGCTCACTGAGCGGAGCGGAGGCTGAGCGCTGGCAGGCGGATGCATTCTCAGTGGATCCGCCTCCACTGAGAATGCATTAGGGCCAGACGGATGCGTTCGGGGCCGCTCGTGAGCCCCTTCAAACGGTGCGCACGAGCGGACACCTGAACGCTAGTGTGAAAGTAGCCTCACACATATACAAAAAACTTACTGCACCTATCATGATGCCAAAGCCTGCTATGGGAAAGAGACTTAAATACTTCCTTCTCTTCCCAAGATCTATCAAAGCTTTTTATCTCTCCACACAAATCATCAAGGTGTGTACTTATTCAAGAGAACGAATATAAAATCCTTACGAGATGGTACAAAACCCCGGACATTACATCTAGATACGATAGCTCTAACCTAGACAGATGCTGGAGATGTGGAGAAGAGAGGAGTACTTTCTTCCATACTTGGTGGTCTTGCCCCACTCTGCACCTGTGGTGGGAGGAAATTTTTAAGAAATGCAATAATGTTTGCAAGACCAATATTCCTCCCACCCCACAATTGGCTCTTCTGAACCTTCCACCTTCAGATTTGGCTCATAGTGTCCCTTCCCTATTCCATGTTCTGCTTACTGCAGCGCGCCTCCTTATTCCACGCTTCTGGCTATCAGCGGAACTCCCCACAATAGACCAGTGGACAGGGAGGGTAGACTCAATTTATAGGTTCGAGGAAATAGCGGCAGCAGAGTCACGTAACCCACTGGCCTTCAGATCCAAATGGAAAAAGTGGATAATCCACAGAAATATCACTCTCAATGAGTGACCCCAGGCTTCACTAGTCAAACATCACGCCTTAGTATACAATATATGACTTTGATTGCTTCTGATTATTGAAGGTTGACTGTTAATATAAGACCAGCTACTATGCATTGCCCTCATGTCTGACATATTCTGATTGATGTATTTCTATGTACATTTTCATTGCAAGTACCTTCTCTGTACAAGTTACATTTGTTGAATCGGTAAGATTCTTTTTTCTTTTAAATGTCTGTATGTTTTCATTTAATAAAGCTCTTTCAAATAAAAAAAATAATGTACAATGCCCTTTGTTATACAGCCAACAGGCTCCGGGTCTGCGAACGGCCGCTGGCCCCTGCACGGTTGCTGAGGAGCCAGCGGCCGTGGAAGGAAAGGGATGAGATTTCTGCGCCAACATGAGACAAAGCCACAGGTCAGTAGCTTTTATGTAGTGTACGGGGACTGTAATACCCGTCACTACCAAAGTGTCACTTGGTGTGCTGTCGTCCCTCCTTAGTTATGGAGAAGTTGGTATATGTCAGTTTTATAAAATGTCATGTAATGCAATGCTATGTGTTTCCCTGTTGCTATGAAACTTGCAAGTACAGGCCGGCTAGGGGTGTCATTCCAGCTCTTAGGCATTAGAGGGAGCTAGGGAGCCCTAGTTTATATAAGGGCCAGACAAGGAAGGGAAAGTCAGTGTAACCTGATCTAGTGTGGAGTGCAGAAGTCAGTCTAGACCACAGCTCAGAAGTTTCTAGAGCCTGAGGAAGTGTTCAGAAGCTGAGAGAGACAGAGGCAAAGATCAGGAAAGCAAGAGGTACTCAGAAAGACAGAGGAGGTACTGATTAAAGCTATAGCCAAGGATATAAAGCCAGAACTAGGTTAATGGGCCTTGGTGAAGATATGCTATATTCCAGGATCAGACAGAATTAGAGTGCTAGCTCCTGTGCTGCAAGTCCTGTGTTCAACACTCTGTAATTACCCTGCTATAACTGAATTGCCTGCATCGACCAAATTGCAAAATCGACTGTATGCTAAGGAACTGCATTTCCTATATTGTCTCTGCTTGCGAAACTACTAAAGTTGGAGTTCTGTTTTAAGACTACGTTTCCTCAATTTATTCCTGCATCCGCAAACGGCGTGCCACCGTTTACTTGGCACTGGCGTCACAAACTATTTCTACCTATACCTGCCCTTGCAGAGAGTCAGCTGTACCAGGTTAGTGTATATTGCACTACATCACCCAGAAACACCTATTGCACACAACTTGAGTACGCTGCACCTCTCTTTTGGCGTCACGAACAGGATACGCACGCTTTCTAGTGCAAGAAGCGTGAACTTTGTGCCTTATACCGTTGCCCTGTGACCAAAGTGACAATTTTCCTGTTTTATTCAAGTGGACTTTGTGGACTGAAAATCGTACCCAAAGTGTACCAAAAACCTCTAAAAAGCGCTGTGCAGTGTTGCGCTACCCAGAGGAAGAAAATCGCCGCATTGGAGTGTGGTTTTGTGGACTTTTTACAATCCTGCTTGCTGTCAGTGAATGGACAGCGTTTTGCTAAAGATGGCCACCGGCTGCCTGGAGTAAAGTTTCCCGCGCCGCTGAGGACATTCGTGGGCGGATCCCTGCAAAGACACAGAGAGTCCCGCCCCTCTTCATCATCGCACCGCTGCGGCCCTGCTTCTCCTGCGTCACCGCGGTCTCAGGACGTCCGGAACCTCGCGAGACTTGGCCTGCGCAAGACCAGCGATACCGGTAAGCACTTGTAACCGGAGGGAAGGGGATTGTTCCGGCCCCTTTAGTCGCCAGCGGCCACCTCTCAATAGACTACCATGTCAGAGCCAGGAGTGCCTGAGCAGCCGGCCCCGGGAGAGCTTGCGGCTCCTAATCATCCTACAGCCCCCAGCATGATGCCCTTTACCATGCCTTACTATTTCGGGGCCCCATGGTTCCCCCGCTACAGGGGAGAGACCCATACCCTAAGGGACTTTAAAGAAAAGTTGCTGGCACTATTCCGATTGTACCCTATAAATGCCGACCAGCAAATGGAAATCATGCTGGCGCAACTGGAGGGAGCTGCCCGCAGGGAAGTGTTATCCTGGCCTGCTGCTGAGCGGAGTACTCTAGAGCAGATATTCACCCGCCTCAGAGCCACTTTTGAAACTAGGACTGCCTCAGAGATAAAGATGCATGCAAAGATTGGCAAGAAACAGAAGTCCGGTGAGTCCCTCCGTGACTTTGCCCTATCACTTCAGGAGGCTTTAGGGGCTGTAATTCAGATAGATCCCAAAGAGGCTGATAACCAGGACCAGACCCTGAGGGAACAATTTATCAACGGGGTGTCTAGTGAGCAAATAAGGACCCAATTAAAGATGCTGTCCGCCCAGCACCCTAACAGTGCCTTTCTGGACTTTAAAGAACTGGCTATAAAAATTCTGGGGTCCACAGTATCTCCTGAGTTGAGCGCCCTATCTGAGTCATCAGCCTGCAGGCCAAAACTGCTTGTCACTAACCGAGCTGAGGCCGGCCAAGCTGTTCAAGTGTCAGCTACTGATACTATTGCCATGCTGACAGAGCAAGTAAATCACCTCACTAAAAGTCTAGAGAAAGTGTGCAGAAAAATAGAGGAATGGGAAAAACCCATAATGCTAGAAGAAGAATTCCTGTCACCTCCTAGGCCGTTCCCACCTCCTTACCAAGAGACTCACCCCAGGGATCCTGGGAGGCGTAATAGAGGTCGCAAGAAGCCCGTGTGTACATACTGCAAAAAGCTGGGACACACAGAATCCATGTGCTGGCAGTTAAACGGGCAACCCCTGAGGCTGAGGACCACCCCTCGGGAGGTAGAACACTAGGTCCAGAGGATCGAAATTGGATGCCACGTTATGTAGGATCCCATCCTAAAATCAATATAGAGATCAACGGGGTCCCCTTTGAAGCCCTATTAGATACTGGGTCTCAGGTCACTACTATTCAGCTGCCTGCATTTGAAAAGTTCTGGGACACCAACCAGTTGACCCAGCCGCCTGAACCCTGGGTGGAAATTATCGCCAGCAATGGCAAACCAGTAAAGACTCATGGATACTGGGAACCCACCCTGCAGGTGGGAGACGTAACCCTGCCTCAACAGGGAGTGATCGTAGTACAGGCCGGTGACAGAGGAGGACATCCTGTCATTCTAGGCACCAATGTTTTCAAAAACTGTTATTCAGAAATACTTGCTGTATTACATCAGACTTTGCCCACTGCTTCCTCTGCATCCAGGAGGGTGATTCAAAAGACTATTACTGTGTTAAGTGCCCAGCAGAGGTTTGCTAATGGGAAAGGAGAAATTTGTACTGCCAGGATCCGTGATATTAAGCCTGTGACTTTGCCTCCTAATTCTCAAACTCTTTTGTGGTGTCGTGCTGTCCTGGGAGTCGAAGGCCGAGATTATCCAGCCCTGGTGGAACCACTCCAGATGGAGGATTATCCTTATGTGAGAGCTGCCAAGTGCCTGGTGAACGTCTCCCAAGGTAAAGTACCTGTCCGTCTGATTAATCTGAGTAATCATCCTGTTGCGCTTACTAAGCATTGCCCTGTTGCCCAGCTGTCCCAGGTGTCCTTCCAAGACATCATTCGTCTTCCAGTGACAGAAAAGCTGCCAGCTGCAGACAGCAGATGTTCGCCGGTGACCCAGCCACAAGTGCCCTGGTGGGAAGAGCTCCATGTAGGGGACGAGACTACCCCCCAACAGCAACAAGAAGGGATTCTACAGCTTGTCAAGGAGCACCACCAGGCCTTCAGTAAGCATGCTACTGATTATGGGGAGGTGAGTGCCATACAACACACCATACCTACTGGCTCTCATCCTCCTATCAAGGAGAGATACAGACCCTTACCACCTACTTCATATCAGACTGTAAAGGAAATGATCCAAGAAATGAAAGACTCTAATGTGATCCGGGACAGCCGTAGTCCGTGGGCTGCACCCCTGGTTCTTGTAAAGAAGAAGGACGGTAGTATCCGTTTCTGTGTGGATTATAGGAAAATTAATCAAATAACCCACAAAGATGCATACCCACTGCCCCGCATTGAGGAGTCACTAACTGCTCTGGGCTCCTCTGCCTATTTCTCCACATTGGACTTGACCAGTGGCTACTGGCAAGTACCCATGGCCCCTGCAGATAGAGAAAAGACTGCCTTCACTACTCCCATGGGCCTGTTCGAATTCAATTGTATGCCGTTCGGGCTATGTAATGCCCCAGGAACTTTCCAGAGACTAATGGAACGGTGTTTGGGTCACAAAAACTTCGAAACAGTGCTGCTGTATCTTGATGACGTCATTGTGTACTCAAAAACATATGAGGACCATCTGAAACATTTGGCAGAAGTATTTGAAATCCTTATCAAATATGGCTTGAAGGTAAAGCCATCCAAGTGTCACCTGCTCAAGCCTGCAGTAAGATACCTGGGGCATATAGTAAGCGGAGAGGGAGTGCAACCTGACCCTGATAAATTAGCAGCTGTCCGTAATTGGCCGGTTCCTACTACTGTCAAAGAGGTGAGGAGTTTCCTGGGTTTTGCCGGCTACTATAGACGTTTTATCCCCCATTTTGCTCAAATAGCTGATCCTATCCAGGAGCTCTTGAGGGGGCAACCCAAAAAGAGTCCTAGAACTCCTGTGCCCATTGAGTGGAATGAGAAAAGAGAGATAGCGTTCCAATTGCTAAAAAAGAAACTGACCGAGCCTCCAGTGTTAGGTTATCCAGATTATAGCAAGCCCTTCCATCTCTATACTGATGCTAGCAAGCGAGGCCTGGGAGCTGTGTTAGCCCAGATCCAAGAGGGAAAAGAGAGAGTGATAGCATATGCAAGCCGCTCCCTGAAAGGAGCTGAGAAAAATGACCAGAATTATAGTTCCTTCAAACTAGAGTTCCTGGCATTAGTGTGGGCGGTGACAGAAAAATTCAAGGATTATCTAGCCGCCACCCCGTTCATTGCATTCACTGACAATAACCCTCTGGCACATCTCAATACAGCTAGATTGGGGGCCTTGGAGCAGAGATGGGCCTCTCGCCTTGCCAACTATAATTTCTCTGTAAAGTATCGTGCTGGACGTACTAATGATAATGCTGATGCTTTATCCAGGCTTCCCACAGAGACAGCTCCTGATGATGTGCGAGATGCTTGGGAAGATGTAGAGATGCCGGCTTTCTATAACAAATTTGCTCAACAGGATCAGGCTCGAGCTACCAATGACAGAGCTGCAGTTCCTTCACCCTCCAGTAGGCCTGATCCTAAAGAAGAAAGGTGGGTGAAACTACAGTCTGAAAGTAGAGTGCTGGGTGAGTTGTTGGACTTCATTACTAGTGGCAGAGCCCCTGAGAGGATTCGGCGTAAGAGTGCAGATCCTGAACTCATCAAACTGTGGAGACAGCGCCATCAACTCTTCATACAAAAGGGCCTATTGCTACGGAGAAGCCTAGACCCAGTGTCCAACGAAAGAGTACACCAGATTCTCATACCCCGACGAGATGCAGGTATGGTGTTGGAGATGTACCACAATCAATCCGGTCACTTTGGGGTCCAAAAGACTGAGGCTACTATCCGCCAGCGGTTTTACTGGGTGGGCATGAGAGAAGACATGGAGAAGTGGTGTCGGGAGTGTGTAGCCTGTGCCTTAAAACGAAGTGAGCACCATGATTGTAAGTACTCGTCCTCTTGAACTTGTCGCCATCGACCATGTAAAACTGGAGCCTAGTCGCTCAGGGTATGCTTATGCCATGACTATTATTGACCATTTCACAAAGTTTGTTGTAGCAGTGCCTGTGAGAGACCAGACAGCCAAGACTACAGCCGAAATGTTCTGGAAGCACTTCCTCCTGCCCTATGGATGTCCAGAAAAGATCCTCACCGATCAAGGACCTGCTTTTGAGTCCCATCTGTTCCATGAACTGTGCCGCTTACACAACTGTAAGAAGATCCGGACGACGGCCTACCATCCTCAAGGTAACGGATTATGTGAAAAAATGAATCAGACCTTGATAGAGATGCTGAGGGCCGTGCCTCCTGAGAACAGAGGAGATTGGCCCAGTCTGTTGCCACAGCTCATGTTCACCTACAATCATACCATACATTGTTCCACCGGGTATACCCCTTTTTACTTGATGTTTGGGCGCCAAGGAACATTGCCTGCTGATCATTCATTGGACATACATGTGCCTGATTGCATTAACCCATTACCTAACACCGACTGGGTTGCTGAGCACCAAAGGCGATTAGATGCAGCCAAAGCCATTGTTCAGGAACGTATGGACCTTGCTAGAGACCGACAGCAGAGAGACTATGATCAGGCAGCCCATGCAGAACCCTTGACCATAGGGGCCGTGGTATGGTTAAAGAATAACCGTCGTACCAGCAAATTGGACAGTAAGTGGGAGCGAAGTCCCTATGTTGTCACTGCAATCCCAAATGTTGGAACTCACACTTATGAGATCACCCGGGAAGACAAGGGATCCCAAATTGTACACCGAAACCGGTTGAAGCTCTGCCTGACACCAGAACCTAGTGCCGAGAGTTCCGGATCTGAATATCCTGTGTCAGAGTCAGCAATACCGCCTGAGGATCCTATGCAGGCTGTCAGTAATCTCAGGTATGACGCTGATCCCATGCATTGGCTTCTGACACCGTGGTTGAACTTGCTGGTGCCTGCTCCGGCACCTACTGTAGTTTTACCTCCAGAAGAGCCGGTTCAAGATGCCCTGGATCCAGTTCCCCCTGTAGTGGATATTGTTGTTCCTGTTGTTCCAGTTGTTCCTGTTGTTCCAGTTGTTCCTGACCGAGGTCTCACGGATGGAGACCCTCCTGTTGCTCCTCTCCCTTCTACCTCGTTGCTAAGGGAAGAGGAGACCCCTGTGTTGAGAAGGTCTACCCGGATGACCAGGGGACGTCCGCCAGTCCGTTTAGGAGACTTTGATTATTCTGGTGGTGTCTCCTCCCAAACAGTTGCCACGGGCAATACCTTGTTGGACATTTGTGCGCAAGAATGGACTCCTCCACGTGAGCCCTTGCCTGTGCTACACCCACAGGAAACCCCTGGGTAGTTCCGTTATTTTGCTGTTCTATCATGGACTTATTCATTGTCATGGACTATCCTGGTTATAATGTTACGCTGTGCCAGGTCAGCGCCCCCGTTCCATTCATTATCCTGAGAGAAGAGAACGACGCCCCTTGTCACTACCCTTCACCTTTGCCAATTGGACCTGATGTAAATGTAAATGCAGATGAATTACATGTATGTATGCCTGCATGTCTCTATTTTCTATTTCAGGTAGAGATTCCAGTTGGGCGACCCATGATGGAGTACGAGGTCGTACTCAGCTTAAAGCAGTGGGGTATGTAGTGTACGGGGACTGTAATACCCGTCACTACCAAAGTGTCACTTGGTGTGCTGTCGTCCCTCCTTAGTTATGGAGAAGTTGGTATATGTCAGTTTTATAAAATGTCATGTAATGCAATGCTATGTGTTTCCCTGTTGCTATGAAACTTGCAAGTACAGGCCGGCTAGGGGTGTCATTCCAGCTCTTAGGCATTAGAGGGAGCTAGGGAGCCCTAGTTTATATAAGGGCCAGACAAGGAAGGGAAAGTCAGTGTAACCTGATCTAGTGTGGAGTGCAGAAGTCAGTCTAGACCACAGCTCAGAAGTTTCTAGAGCCTGAGGAAGTTTCCAGAAGCTGAGAGAGACAGAGGCAAAGATCAGGAAAGCAAGAGGTACTCAGAAAGACAGAGGAGGTACTGATTAAAGCTATAGCCAAGGATATAAAGCCAGAACTAGGTTAATGGGCCTTGGTGAAGATATGCTATATTCCAGGATCAGACAGAATTAGAGTGCTAGCTCCTGTGCTGCAAGTCCTGTGTTCAACACTCTGTAATTACCCTGCTATAACTGAATTGCCTGCATCGACCGAATTGCAAAATCGACTGTATGCTTAGGAACTGCATTTCCTATATTGTCTCTGCTTGCGAAACTACTAAAGTTGGAGTTCTGTTTTAAGACTACGTTTCCTCAATTTATTCCTGCATCCGCAAACGGCGTGCCACCGTTTACTTGGCACTGGCGTCACGAACTATTTCTACCTATACCTGCCCTTGCAGAGAGTCAGCTGTACCAGGTTAGTGTATATTGCACTACATCACCCAGAAACACCTATTGCACACAACTTGAGTACGCTGCATTTACATCCCAACCTATCTCTGGGTGCAAAGCGGAACTCTTTATCGTATCGCCACCATGCTGAACCTCCATGTGACTTGAATGCATTATAAATAGAGTCCATAAAGATGAAAAGCTCCGCCGACTGCTCAGGATGGCATAGGGCCATAGTATAACCTAAAACAGAAAAGTCTTGTAGCCAATTACTTATAGTATGAGCTACTTTCGGTTTATGGTCTACAAAATGGTCTGAATTTGGTCTCCTTTCCTTATCTATTGTATGCTGATCTATTGACACTAAGGACCATATATCCACATACTGGTTTGACCATATTTTAGTTTTCATTTCATCGTCCAGGTGGGCACCTAGCGGGCTAAACCCGCAAAATAAAGATTATTTATGGTCGCTAGCTCGGGACTTATCAGGTAGTGCCACGGTTGGGGGGGGGATTCAAGAGCAGGAGCAGCCTCTAACTGTGCTAACAAAGCCCGCAGTGCTTGCACCAGGCCTTTACCTACCTTATCAGCGCCCCACGCCCCTGTGAAATTAAACTCACCATGTGTAGATGATGACGAAGAAGTAGCTTGAACGACCTGAGAAGCAGAACTCGGAACCGTGCTGGCTGGATCAGCCCGCGGGACGACCGGCTGGCCGCCTGTCTATGATCACGCCTCCTACTGGTTCTTGACCTGCCAGAACTGGATCCGCAGGAGCTCAACTCCGATAAAGTTGGCGACCACCACCTAGAGGACCTGGAGCGGGTTGCTCTGCGACTTCGTCAGGATGCTCTGGACCCAAGGCGAGAACGGCGGTGATGACGTGATACCAACCTGCGCCGGTGTCGGCGATCGGGGACTGGCTGTGAGGAAGTGGGGAGGTTAATTTGAGGAGGGGGGTATCAGGCACTATTGGTGGGGGGCTGGGCAGCAGGGCTAGGAAATTAAGGAGCATTGCTTGACTGATCTCCTCAGCAGAGGAGTGTTCACTAGGGCGATTGCCCATGCTTGCTGGGGATAGCAGTTGCGCTCTGTGAAGAAGTTTGTGCTTCTCCTGTACAGCTGCGGCAACTGCAGGGATGGGGGGGGCGTGGCTAAGAGATGCTCGGCCATAAGCGCTGAGGCTTGTCCTGCCGGCGCTCTAGCTGTGGCTCTCCCCCATCTATTTTTGCGCTGGGAACGCACAGGTAAGGGAGGGGGGATGAGTGCATGTTTTCCCGTCTTCAATCAACTTTTTGATCAAGGTATGCTGTTCTTCTGAACAATGTCTGAAACGCCCCATTATCCTCCGAATTTCAGAGAGAAATGAACTTAAACCCTTAAAGGGTTTCTGTCACCAGATTTAACCCTATTAAACTAGCTGACATTAGCGATGTGCTAATGTCAGCTAAACCTAACTAGCCTATTCCTACTTTTATCTATACCCCCGTTACGCCAGAAATCTAACTTTTATAATATGCTAATTAGCCTCTAGGAGCAGAAGCGATTGTTCCTGCTCCTAGAGGCTCTGTTCTCTCACCTTTGTCGCCTTCCTCCAAGTCCTGATTGACAGGGCCAGGCAGCGCTCGCATCTGTCTGCCAGCCCTGTGCTCTGGTGAAATCGTTCAGTATTCGGAGCAGGCGCGGTTGGAGAAGTAAACTACAAGGTACACCAGGCAGGGCGGTGGAAGCCGGAGCAGTTGTACCATGTGAATTTGCTCAAACCTTGGAAATATAGGGAGACCAGTACTGACTATAGCCTGCGGCCGAGTTTTCTAGGAGAAGAGGTTCAGGCCCCTCAGTCTGATGTAAGGGAAGCGGTTGCCACAGTAAAGATTGCTAACAGCCTCTCCTCTAAACAGACTCAGGAGGCCAGGGAGTTCGACAGCAGGAACACAGACGTGTTCTCAGACCTCCCTGGACGCACTTCCATAATCCAGCATGATATTGTCACTGAGCCTCAGGCCAAAATCCGGTTGAAACCATACCGGGTATCTGAGACTCCGCGCCAAGCCATCTCGGAGGAAGTGCAGCTAATGCTGCAACTAGACGTCATCGAGGAGTCTAGAAGTGAGTGGGCCAGTCCGATAGTCTTAATACCAAAGCTGGATGGGTCGTTATGATTCTGTTCTGATTTCCGGAAACTAAACGAAATCTCCAAGTTCGATGCGTATCCCATGCCCCAGGTAGACGAGCTGACTGAGAGGTCAGGACAAGCTCTGTATTTTTCTGTTTTGGACCTCACCAAAGGGTACTGGCAGGTACCCCTAACGAAGGCTGCCAAAGAGAAAATGGCCTTCATCCCACCGGGGGGTCTATACCAGTATAAGGTGTTACCCTTTGGTCTGCATGGAGCTGCCGCCACTTTCCAAAGGCTAATGGACATTGTGCTGCGAACACATTGTCAGTACGCTTCGGCTTACCTGGACGATATTGTCATCCACAGTAGACTCCGTTCGAAAAGATGGACTAACCGCTAACCCAAAAAAATGCGCAATAGGGTTAGAGGAGACAAAATACCTGGGGTATGTCATTGGGCACGGAGTGATCAAACCCCAAGTAAACAAAATAGAGGCAATAAGAAATTGGCCCTGACCTGTCACCACTAAACAAGTAAAGTCATTCCTAGGAATGATAGGCTATTACATGAGATTTATTCCCCACTTTGCTACTGTAGCCACGCCATTGACAGAGTTATTGAAGGGATGCAAATCGGTGATGGTTCACTGGAATGACCGGGCAAAATAGGCTTTCTCTGCTTTAAAGTTGGCCCTGTGTGTGTTCCCGGTTTTGGTGACGCCCGAATTTAAGCGTCCAATTGTCTTCCTAAGCCGCAAGCTCACCCCAGCCGAGACCAGGTACAGTATAGTGGAGAGAGAGTGCCTGGCTATCAAGTGGGAACTCGAGTCTCTCCGCTACTATTTGTAGCTGATCCGGGATGGCTTATACTGAGAGTTGTCAAAGTGCTGGGTGGGTGACTACTCCCCATGTTCCAGGCCGGGTTTTGCCAGACATAAAAAAAAGCCAGCACTGCCAGGTGGATAGGATTACCTCCGTCTGACAGTGGAGCTCAGGAGGTCTGTGTGCTGTAATCTGAGGGCTGTGTTGGGATCTGCGGCTTGAGCCGGGCTGGAGGACTCAGACCGCTGTGAGGGCAAACAGGCCGCCTAACTCCTGCCTGTGGACTTGACAAGGCGGAACTTCCAACAGGGTGTGAAGTAACACCCAGGAGAAAAGGTGACTGTTTTGTATATGAACTTTTCATTTGTGTGAACGATCACTAAGCAACTTGCGTTTTTGTTTTGCTTTCACGTGTGAATAAACACTGATGTTTTGAACCAAGAACTTGTACTTTACCTCTGTGCTGCACCCGCTAACCCTAACTACCAGAGCGAATCCCCACACCACATTTTTTTTTTAATTCTTTTTAAATTCATTATTAAACTCTTTTCACTGTAACCTCATTTCTAAATAAAAATTTTAACTAATTTCACCATGAAACAAGGGGGTTTGTTTTCCAGACTTTTCATTAATGGTTGGTGGAGAATGTGGACTGCAATTCCCATGCAAGTAGCACAGACAAAAGGATTCTCAGGACGCTCATGAGCTTTCTTACCAGTCTCTCCTCTTCTCCTCCTTTCACTGCCTTGTTTTGTGGAATTTGGTTACAAGCGACATTGCTGACTGATCTCTCTTTCTCACAGTTAACTTTTTGCTTTTCCTTAAATTATTTATAAGCTCATAAACTGGTTTTAATGTGTGTTGCTGGGATGTCGTTCCATACTGTTCCTCTTAAGACAGGCAGTAATGTATCATTGGCTGCAGGTGGTCTTGACCTTGAGATGTCAGTGAGCACCAAACCTATAGCATACTAAGGCCGAATGCACAAGGCCATGGAACACGGACTTCAGCGGTCCGTGGTATCCCGGCCTGGTATCCTGCTGAAAGCAGGAGCGCACGGTGTCATTGGTTGCGTGTTATGCCGCCGCACCACTACAGTAATACACTCGTATGATCTATACGAGTGTATTACTGTAGTGCAGCGGCGGCATGAAGTGCACGGCGTCATAGCAACCAATGACGCCGTGCGCTACTGCTGTCAGCAGGATGCCAGGCCGGGATACCACGGACCGCTCACATCAGTGTTCCACGGCAATGTGCATTCGGCCTAAAGGGTATAATTAATGAGCATGGGGAATATACAGTCAGGTACATAAATATTGGGACATCGACACAGTTCTAAAATTTTTGGCTCTATACACCACCAATGGACTTGAAAAGAAATGAAACGAACAAGATGTGCTTTACCTGCAGACTGTCAGCTGTAATCTGAGGGAATTTACATCCAAATCAGGTGAACGGTGCAGGAATTACAACAGTTTGCATATGTGCCTCCCACTTGTTAAGGGACCAAAAGTAATGGGACAATTGGCTTCTCAGCTGTTCCATGGCCAGGTGTGTGTTATTCCCTCATTATCCCAATTACAATGAGCAGATAAAAGGTCCAGAGTTCATTTCAAGTGTGCAATTTGCTGTCAACTCTCCAGATGAGATCCAAAGAGCTGTCACTATCAGTGAAGCAAGCCATCATTAGGCTGAAAAAACAAAACAAACCCATCAGAGAGATAGTAAAAACATTAGGCCTGGCCAAAACAACTGTTTGGAACATTCTTAAAAAGAAGGAACGCACCGGTGAGCTCAGCAACACCAAAAGACTCGGAAGACCACGGAAAACAACTGTGGTGGATGACCGAAGAATTATTTCCCTAGTGAAAAAAACACCCTTCACAACAGTTGGCCAGATCAAGAACACTCTCCAGGAGGTAGGTGTATGTGTGTCAAAGTCAACAATCAAGAGAAGACTTCACCAGAGTGAATACAGAGGGTTCACCACAAGATGTAAACCATTGGTGAGCTTCAAAAACAGGAAGGCCAGATTAGAGTTTGCCAAACGACATCTAAAAAAGCCTTCACAGTTCTGGAACAACATCCTATTGACAGATGAGACCAAGATTCACTTGTACCAGAGTGATGGGAAGAGAAGAGTATGGAGAAGGAAAGGAACTGCTCATGATCCTAAGCATACCACCTCATCAGTGAAGCATGGTGGTGGTAGTGTCATGGCGTGGGCTTGTATGGCTGCCAGTGGAACTGGTTCTCTTGTATTTATTGATAATGTGACTGCTGACAAAAGCAGCAGGATGAATTCTGAAGTGTTTCGGGCAATATTATCTGCTCATATTCAGCCCAATGCTTCAGAACTCATTGGACGGCGCTTCACAGTGCAGATGGACAATGACCCAAAGCATACTGCAAAAGCAACCAAAGAGTTTTTAAGGGAAATAAGTGGAATGTTATGTAATGGCCAAGTCAATCACCTGACCTGAATCCAATTGAGCATACATTTCACTTGCTGAAGACAAAACTGAAGGGAAAATTCCCCAAGAACAAGCAGGAACTGAAGACAGTTGCAGTAGAGGCCCGGCAGAGCATGACCAGGGATGAAACCCAGCGTCTGGTGATGTCTACGCGTTCCAGACTTCAGGCTGTAATTGACTGCAAAGGATTTGCAACCAAGTATTAAAAAGTGAAAGTTTGATTTATTATTATTATGTCCCATTACTTTTAGTTCCTTAACAAGTGGGAGGCACATATGCAAAATGTTGTATTTCCTGCACCGTTCACCTGATTTGGATGTAAATACCCTCAAATTAAAGCTGACAGTCTGCAGGTAAAGCACATCTTGTTCGTTTTATTTCAGATCCATTGTGGTGGTGTATAGAGCCAAAGATGTTAGAATTGTGTCGATGTCCCAATATTTATGGACCTGACTGTATCTGAAAGATATCTGCATAGGTGGAGGTAGAAAGATCCAGCAACTTCATCTCCACTCCTTCATATCACAGGTGGGGCTAGGTTCAGCAGGTGTACTAGACTTAAGATGAGGAATGTGCTGTACTGTATCCAGTCCTTCAGACTGATTCTGATGATGAAAGATTTGAGTTGAATGGTGTTACCTTTTATTATCAGTATTAGAAGGCCCACAAGAGAAAGACAAGGAGATGGTGGAGCATTATGGGCTGGTATAGGGATCCAGGTTGCACCATCATTGAGCCATGCTGTATTTGCCATGTTTGACAGAGATCTGACCAGGTCTCAGACTAGTGGGCAGGAGGTACACAAAAAAGAGGTGAAAATGGGTCCTTTTCTATTTCCAGGATGCAAATCTATCCAAACATTAAGACAGGTTGTGCTAATAGGAGATTGAGTGATTGCTAAAATCTGAAAACAATGAAGTTAGGCTTCTTTCACAGCACCGCTGTGTGTTCCTGTTCTGCTTCTCCGTTATTCGGCGCATAACTGAAGTCTATGGAGCCTAACTCATTCAATTGACAATAATGGGATCTGTTAGGTTTCTGTTCAGCAGAACATTTTTGAAGTGCAGAAACAGTTCTAAAAATAAAAGGCTAAAAACAGAAAGGTTTTTTATACTTAGCGAATTGCTTGATAAGAGTTTGTTTCTGGTCCTGGGGATAGGAGGAACGTCGAACACAACCCAACTGAGAAATGTTTAAGATCCCTCATTTTCATCCCTATTCAATAGAGGGTGGAGTTGAGAGGGGTCTCCCTCTCAATCTTGTCCCAGTCTTCTGGGAGACATTCAGTACACGTGCGTACTCCACTTCTCTCACTCAGCTGGCAGATGTGAAATATCCATCAAGTATGGCTTCCCGTCCGCGCCAACATGTTTTCATAATGCATGTTTCATCATGCCAATCTTTAAATACCAAATATGACCGGTGTAGAGGTCCCAGAATGGGAGACTCTTATGTGGGAATGCCGGCTGTCACTGGTGAGGTGTTCAGACTCCTTTGAAGCCAATGGTATACCAAAAGTAATTATTTCAGTTATTGATACATTTGTTGTACCAGGAATGAGTTGAAGCTTATGAGACATATTTTATTCATTCTCTGATATTCAAGCTGAAAAGTTCCTGAACACCTGCTCGGGGAGGGGTGCCTCCATGTCTCAGGTGTTATGCATTTCCATGGGGCTTGAGTGTAGAATCCAGGAAACCTCTAGTTAGCCCTTCCAAAGAGCCAGTTTCTAGCAGTCAGGTACTGATGAGCGAAGCCAGATCCTAGATCCAAAGTTGATTCTCTCACTTGGATCCGAACTCTGCTTTGATTCCGAGGAACCAATCAGAACTGAAACCAAGTTTGGATCCACGTTTTGAAATGGTTTTTGAGTTTAAAAATCAAATACCGAAGTTATTCCCCGAAGTTTCACGAGACTTCGGGAATAACTATTTTTGCCTCATCGGAGGCCGTACAGTTTAATAGGGATCTCCGTACAGCATTAAACTGAGTTCAGATCAGGTCAGGTGCTAGCTCCATTTCCTCCCAAAAGGGACGTGTATTCCCCACACAGGTTCAGGCTGAGCGGCAACGTACTGACAATATAACAGAAAGGTGGCATCAGAATATAGAATAACACAACAAAGAAGGAGTGTACAACACACCAATGTGAGGAAATAAAAATCAATTTTATTAAAGTATCGATAAAATACACATAATATATGGGTAATTAAGCAGGGACAACCACAGTCCTACATCACTCAATATCAGCCCAGTCATATAAAATGTAAAACAATATCTCAATATCTAAACATGTAAGTGACAGTGCATCTGAAAGAATATAATGCAGAAAGCAGTGAGTTCACAGCGGTTACTTTCCTGTAAATCTCAGTCTGCACTCTACCCTCCCTATCCACCTTAATTTTTGTGTGGAGCGTGCAAGGCATGCTCCAACATTGACAGATCCATTCAATTCACAAATTCTGACAAAACGCAATCTTATGAAATCAGAGAGTACATCTCTTGTATGACAACGGGGAATATCTATTATGCTGTGTGTCCATGTGACAAAATTTATATTGGCTTGACTACAAGGGAGTTTCGTAAAAGGATACGGGAACATGTGAGAGATATTGAGAAGGCGAAAGATGTTTCCGATCTTAATGATTTAAAAACTCTCCCAAAACACTTCAGAATTCACCATCAAAGTAATCCTAGTGGATTACGGTTCAGAGGCATTGACAAAATACATTTGGGAATCAGGGGGGGCAACTATAGTAAAATTTTGGCCCAAATTGAGACTAGATGGATGTTTAGACTCAAGACCCTGACCCCCAATGGACTAAATGAGAGCTTTGGTTTCGGCTCATTTCTTTGAGCAGTGACATTATTTTAGGGGTTTAATGGGATTATATTCCGATTTTATAATTGGGTTGTAACAAATGTATATATATGTATGGTAACACGTTTTTTCTATCTGGTAGTATGCCGACCCACGTTGAATGTCTGATTTTCCATTGAATTCCCGTCATCTGAAACTTGATTTTTTTCGTGGGGGGGAGTGGTGGGCTTATAAGTTTGGGTGAGAGAGAGAGGGGGGTCCTCTATATTTGTATTTGGTAGTATGTGTATAATGGGTAAATTTTTATGCAGTATGACCATTCTAATTATTGTGGGTGTTGTATTATGGCATAATAGCACTTTAAATTTCTGAAGAATCATGGTATACACTCACCTAAAGAATTATTTGGAACACCATACTAATACGGTGTTGGACCCCCTTTTGCCTTCAGAAGTGCCTTAATTCTACGTGGCATTGATTCCACAAGGTGCTGATAGCATTCTTTAGAAATGTTGGCCCATATTGATAGGATAGCATCTTGCAGTTGATGGAGATTTGAGGGATGCACATCCAGGGCACGAATGTCACAGTCACTATCTCTGGCTGTAACCTTCCGTCCTTGCTCGTTCAGCGCTCCTCGCTGAAGTTCCGTTCCTGTGTCATTTGTGGTTCTTTATGGGTTAACTCCCCTGTGTTCCTATTAGGAGTTAATCCTCTGTCTGCTCCATGGGTGTGGCCTCTCTGCTGCACCCATGGAACCAGTATAAAAGGCTGAGGTTTCCTCAGTTCTGTGTCAGCTCTCCTGGTGTGTGTTGTCTTGTCCTGCTCCTGGTTTGTACTCTCTCTCCCATGCTGCTGACCCATGGGATCCGTGTCTGTCTGTCTGTCTGTGCTCTGTGGGTTTCCCTACTTGTTCATTTATGTTCTCTCCCGTCTTCTTTGATGTCCTCTTTCCTGTCTTTCTGTTATCTGTTCTGCCAGTTATGTTTTAGTTACTTTGTGTTTATTCTGATGTCTGTGTTCAGCAAGCCTTTGCAGCAGAGTGGCATGACAAGGCCATGCAGTTTACTACTGGTGGAGCAAGTCCTTCTCTGCTCATTGCCACTCCTGCTCTTTTGCGTGAACTCCTGCTTGTATTATTAGTTGCCCTGTTTTGTATTTGCCTGTATGTTATGTTTGCCTATGTGCCGTCGGTACCTTCTGGTACCTGTTGTCCATTCGTTCCTGCTGTCACTGTCTAGCTCACGCTCCAGAGTGGACCCTGGCAACTTCCTGCGGCAAAGTCTAACCCTCACCATCTAGGGCTCTAGTGAATACCAGGAGTTGCTTAGTTACGCCCCTCTGGAGTATTACTAGACAGTGGTGCAGTGGGGGTTTTCTTCCACTGTGCTGACGGTACATAGAGCTCATGTTTTCTCTGTGCTGCCTTTCATGTTTTTGTTTGTGCAATAAACTCTTATGTGTCTGTACCTGATTTCCGTTTATTGCTTGACGACGCGGTGGTCTCTCCTGGGACCTCCAACTCGTGACAACGAAGCTCCCGTTCCACCACATCCCAAAGATGCTCTATTGGGTGGAGATCTGGTGACTGTGGGGGCCATTTTAGTACAGTGAACTCATTGTCATGTTCAAGAAACCAATTTGAAATGATTGGAGCTTTGTGACATGGTGCATTATCCTGCTGGAAGTAGCCATCAGAGGATGGGTACATGGTGGTCATGAAGGGATGGACATGGTTAGAAACAATGCTCAGGTAGCCCGTGGCATTTAAACGATGCCCAATTGGCACTAAGGGGCCTAAAGTGTGCCCAGAAAACCTCCCCCACACCATTACACCACCACCACCAGCCTGCACAGTGGTAACAAGGCATGATGGATACATGTTCTCATTCTGTTTACGCCAAATTTGGACTCTACCATTTGAATGTCTCAACAGAAATCGAGACTCATCAGACCAGGCAACATTTTTCCAGTCTTCAACAGTCCAATTTTGGTGAGCTCGTGCCAATTGTAGCCTCTTTTTCCTATTTGTAGTGGAGATGAGTGGTACCCGGTGGAGTCTTCTGCTGCTGTAGCCCATCCGCCTCAAGGTTGTGCGTGTTGTGGCTTCACAAATGCTTTGCTGCAGACCTCGGTTGTAACGAGTGGTTATTTCAGCCAACGTTGCTCTTCTATCAGCTTGAATCAGTCGGCCCATTCTCCTCTGACCTCTAGCATCCACAAGGCATTTTTGCCCACAGGACTGCCGCATACTGGATGTTTTTCCCTTTTCACACCATTCTTTGTAAACCCTAGAAATGGTTGTGCGTGAAAATCCCAGTAACTGAGCAGATTGTGAAATACTCAGACCGGCCCGTCTGGCACCAACAACCATGCCACGCTCAAAATTGCTTAAATCCCCTTTCTTTCCCATTCTGACATTCAGTTTGGAGTTCAGGAGATTGTCTTGACCAGGAGCACCCCCCTAAATGCATTGAAGCAACTGCCATGTGATTGGTTGACTAGATAATTGCATTAATGAGAAATAGAACAGGTGTTCCTAATAATTCTTTAGGTGAGTGTATATTAATATGCTCGATTATGTATATGTTATAATAGGTGTCACCGTGTTTTTTCGCTTTTTATTCTTGACACTGACTATTGATAAATTTATTGTAAAATCATGTTAAGATATCTTAATTTGTTATGTACGGCACTTGGAGATTGCACTTCAGCACTTTATTATTATATTATATTAATTTTGGATAAGGTCTATATTATTAATATTAATTTGAATTTTATGTATTGTATGAGTGTTCCCCCCATGTTCTTTTATAGTGTCCAAGAGATATATATGATATGCATTTAGATCTGGTCAAATAATATTTGTTATTGGACACATTCCATTTTCCCCCCGTCACCTGTGCGCATGACTGCTCCGCTCGCGCGTCCTCTTCCGCCCTTCTTCTCTGGTGTAGGCTGGAGGTGGCGAAGGCGAACAGCATCATTGATGTGTGACCGCCCTCTCCTCCCCTGGCCTCAGGGGAAGGGCGGAAGTGGTTTGACGTGTCAGGCGTAGAATGGTCATGCGCCGTCATGATGACGTGGTGCTTTAGGAATTCATCACATGACACTGAATTGTACATTTGATTGGTGGGCGGCATCCTTTTTAGCTCATCCCCTTGCCCCTGACCACTAACTCCTCCTGAGGAAGCGAACAACACGCGAAACGCGCGTCGAGGAGCGCCATTGCCCTGATATCTGTCCCAGCCACATAGGTATGTTGCCTTACCACTCTGTGCATCACCTGGTATTTTCACTTGTTCTACTTGGATCCAGGCTGTATTGCCGTTCAGTAGTGTTAGGGCTTAGACGTCTATCATACATATCTCTTGCCGATTTCTGCATTATATCTTTCAGATGCACTGTCACTTACATGTTTAGATATTGAGATATTGTTTTACATTTTATATGACTGGGCTGATATTGGGTGATGTAGGACTGTGGTTGTCCCTGCTTAATTACCCATATATTATGTGTATTTTATCGATACTTTAATAAAATTGATTTTTATTTCCTCACATTGGTGTGTTGTACACTCCTTCTTTGTTGTGTTATTTTGTTCGTCACGGGAGTGAACCATTTATATTGAGACGGCAGGTGATTTAATCAGAGTATAGAGAATAAACTGAGATGCACAGGAGGCAGGCCTCTATTTATCACATGATGTGTTGGGAAAATATGACATTTTGGGGATAGAAACAAATGTCAGCAGACATCTCTCCACACACTGTAAGCTCCTGCAGAATGTTTCATGTGATTTAGCCGGTTCTACAAGTTATGATGAATAATAATCAAAATAACATATAATCCTTTACAATCGTATAATTAAACCGTTTATTGGTATGTAGCAAATTATACATTATAAAAGTATCTTATGTTATGCATTATCTTTTATAACGATGTAGTATCGTATTTTTTGTTTTATAAGGCGCACCCGATACTAAGACACACCCCAGGTTTAAGAGGAGGAAATAAACATTTTTCATCAGACCTCATATCAGATCCTCAGATCAGACCCCATAAATATCAGGACTAGAGATTAGAGTTGAGCGGACACCTGGATGTTCGGGTTCGACGAGTTCGGCCGAACTTGACCCCAAACCCCATTGATGTCAATGGGGACCCGAACTTTTGGCCACTAAAATGTCTCTAAAATAGTCCTAGAAAGGGCTAGAGGGCTGCAAAAGGCATCAAAATGTGCTTAAGAGCATGACAACTGTTCTGCAAACAAATGTGGATAGGGAAATGACTTAAAATAACATAAAATACTGAAAAATTTAAAATAACAATCTGGATCTAGGAGTAGGAGGTTGAGGAGGCGGTGGATGTGGCGGTGCAGGTTGACGTGGCGGTGTAGGTGGAAGCGGCGGTGAAGGAGGAATAGGTAGCCAACACTGATTTGTGTTATTTTTTATTCTTAAATTGGAGTATCCCCCAAAATATTGGGACATATGACAAAATAAAACAAAGAATAAGTGCCATGGAGTACAAGAATGGATGGTTGAGGCTGGTATAAATGTCTATTCTGCACAAGGTACGGACAAGTCCTGTGGGATCCAGGCCTGGTTCATGATAATCAACGTGAGCTTGTCCACATTGGCTGCGGCCTGTGATAATGCTCTCTGCCGTGCTAAACACACGTTCACACTATACACTGGCTGCAGGGCAGGTCAGCACCTCCAAGACTGACAAAGCTTTTCCACATGTCGGCCATGCTAACCCTGCCTTCTCAGGTGCTGGCGGTGCCCCAGCTGGGTTGGCGACCTCTTCCTCCTCCTCGGCCTTCACGTTGTGCTTCCACTGTGCCCCCGCTGTCAGGTGGGAATGCCATCAGCAGTGTGAGCTTGTAGTCGCGCATCTTCCAATCAGTAACAGATGTTTTCACTAAATTTAGTTCCCTGTCAGCAATGCAGAGCAGGGGTTCATTCACGGCAAAAGGGGGCTCATGTCACCCAGCAATAGAACAGAGGATTTTGAGAGATTTTGGCCCCTGTCACCCAGGCACAGCAGGGGATTGTATACGCCAAAAAATGGTAAAATGTCACCTGACAATTAAAAATAAGATTTTTTTTCAATTTAGGGCACTAAAATTTGCATTTTTTTAAATTAAAATGGCTCTAAAATAGTCCTTGAAAAGGCTAGAGGGATGTAAAAGGCAGTAAAATGTGCTTAAGAGCATGGCAACTGCTCCGCAAACAAATGCAGATAGGGAAATGACTTAAAATGAAATAACTAAAAATTACAAATTATTATCCTGCAACTCAGAGAAGAAGGTGGATATGGAGTCGGAGGTTGAGGAGGCGGTGAATGTGGTGTTGTAGGTGGAGGCAGCAATGTTTTATGTTATTTATTTAATATTGAGACAAAAAAAAGAAAACAAAGGATCATTGCACTTGACTTGAGTACAAGAATGTATGTTTGATGGTGGTATAAATGTCTATTCTGCACAAGGTACAGACAAGTCCTGTGGGATTAATGCCTGCTTCATTTTAATGAACGTGAGCTTGTCCACGTTGGCTGTGGACAGGCGGCTGCGCTTATCTGTGATGACGCCCCCTCCAGTCGTGCTAAACACACGTTCAGATAATACACTGGCTGCAGGGCAGGCCAGCACCTCCAAGGCATAAAGGGCAAGCTCAGGCCATGTGCCCAATTTCGAGACCCAGAAGTTGAAGGGGGCAGAACCGTCAATCAGTACGTGTAGGCGTGTGCACACATACTGCTCCACCATGTTGGTGAAATGCTGCCTCCTGATAAGATGTTCCATATCAGCTGGTGGTGCTGGTGGTTGTGGCATGCTGACAAAGCTTTTCCACATGTCGGCCATGCTAACCCTGCCTTCTGAGGTGCTGGCGGTTCCCCAGCTGCGTTGGCGACCTCTTCCTTTGCCTTCGCCTTGTGCTTCCACTGTGCCCCATCTGTCAGGTGGGAATGCCACCAGCAGCGCGTCTACCAGCGTGCGCTTGTACTCGCGCATCTTACGATCACGCTCCAGTGAGGGAATTAAGGATGGGACATTGTCCTTGTAACGGTATACCAGCAGCGTGGCCACCCAGTAATCAGCACAAGTTAGAATGTGGGCAACTCGGCGGTCGTTGCGGAGACACTGCAGCATGTAATCGCTCATGTGTGCCAGGCTGCCCAGAGGCAACGAAAATCTGTCCTCTGTGGGAGGTGTATCGTCAGTGTCCTCTGTATCCCCCCATCCACACACCAGTGATGGCCATGAGCTGGTCTGGGTGCCACCCTGCTGTTAACATGGTTCCTCCTCCTGCATCTCATCCTCCTCATCCTCCACCTCCTCATCCTCCAGAACTGTGCCCTGGCTGGACAATTGTGTACCTTGGGTTTGTAGGTGCAGGAACCCACCCTCGGAGCCACTTGGGAATGATTGGCCGGAAAGCCTACGAAATGATCCCTCTTCTTCCTCCTCCTGTGCTACATCCTATTCCATCATCGTCATAAGCGTTTTTTCAAGGAAGCATAGAAGTGGGATAGTAACGCTGAGAACGGCATTATCTGCACTGGCCATGTTGGTGGAGTACCCGAAACAGCGCAACAAGGAACACAGGTCTCGCATGGAGGCCAAGTCATTGGTGGTGGTGGTGCTGTTCCGCAGAGCTACTCACCCGTGCGTGCTGCAGGTGAAACTCCACTATCGCCCGCTGCTGCTCGCACAGTCTGGCCAGCATGTGCGAGGTGGAGTTCCACCTTGCGGGCATGTCGCATATGAGGCGGTGAGCGGGAAGGCTGAAGTTACGCTGCAGCGCTGACAGGCGAGCAGCGGCAGGGTGAGAACGCCGAAAGCGTGCACAGACAGCCTGTACTTTATGCAGCAGCTCTGACATATCGGGGTAAGTTTTAAGGAATCTCTGCACCACCAAATATCAGCACATGCGCCAGGCAAGGGATGTGCATCAAACCGGCTAGTCCCAGAGCTGCTACGAGATTTGGCCCATTATCGCACACCACCAGGCCGGGCTTGGAGCTCACTGGAACCAACCACTCATCGATCTGTTGTTCAAGGCCCATCCACAGCTCCTGCGCGGTGTGGGGTTTGTCCCCCAAACAGATAAGTTTTAAAACTGCCTGCTGTTGTTTACCCCTGGCTGTGCTGAAGTTGGTGGTGAAGGTGTTACGCTGACCGGATGAGGAGCCGGTAGAGGATGAGGAAGCAGAGTAGGAGGAGGAAGCAACAGGAGGCAAACTGAAGCGCCCTGCAATCCTCGGTGGTGGAAGGACATGCGCCAAACTGCTATCCGCCTCAGGCCCAGCCGCCACTGCATTTACCCAGTGTGCTGTTATGGAGATATAACGTCCCTGACCGTGCTTACTGGTCCACGTATCCGTAGTCAGGTGCACCTTGCCACAGATGGCGTTGTGCAGTGCACACCTGATTTTGTCCCCTATTTGGTTGTGCAGGGAAGGGATGGCTCACCTTGAAAAGTAGTGGCGGCTGGACATGACGTACTGTGGGACAGCCACCGCAATAAGGCCTTTAAAACTATCCTAAAACTATCCTTCTCCACCAGACGGAATGACAGCATTTCAAAGGCAAGTAATTTAGAAATGCTGGCATTTAGGGCTAGGGATCGCGGGTGGGTAGGGGGGTACTTCCTCTTCCTCTCCAGCGTTTGGGATATGGAGAGCTGAACGCTTCCGTGTGACATTGTGGAGATGCTTGGTGACCCAGGTGGTGGTGTTCCTGGCAGATCCTCTGTTTGTGGGGTGCCAGGTGGCACTGTCACTCCAGAGGTGGATGAAGAGGCCGCGACTGCAGCAGAAGAGGAAGCAGGAGGAGCCAGAGACCTTTCTTGGTTTTTGAGGTGTCTACTCCTCTGCAGCTCGTGCTTTGCACTTAAATGCCTGGTCATGCAGGTTGAGCTCAGGTTGAGAACGTTTATGCCTCGCTTCAGGCTCTGATTGCACAGCGTGCAAACCACTCGTGTCCTGCCACACCAGGGAACTCCTTGGAGCTGGCTTTGGTGTGCTCGGTCCCTTGCTGCGGTGGTGCGTACTGTCTAGAGGACGGCCGCTCCGCTTTTGCACCCTGCTCCCTCTTCTGCTGTGCTGGTGGCTCTGTGCGACCACCGCCTATTCCTCCGAACTACATCGGTCACTCGCATGACCTTGATAACATGTGGGGTCGAGGACCTCATCGTCCTCCACATCATCTTCCACCCAGTCTTCACCCCTGACTTCCTTGTCGGTCTGCACACTTTCGAAAGCCCCAGCAGTTGGGACCTGTGTTTCGTCATCATCCGAGACGTGCTGCGATGGTCCTCCCATGTACTCATCTTGAAAAATAATTGTGAACTTAAAATAATAGGAATAGCTCACTCCTGTGTGATAAGGGCCAGGTGCTCTAGTCCAATAAAACTGTATCACCCGTACAGATAAGGATATTGGAAATAGAAAGAAAATTGTGGACTGGCACTCTGTATGTGTGGATAAAATCAATAATTAATACAATATAAAGTAATCACATACATTTAATATTAGAAAAACAATTATATAAAATACAGAATAAAATCCCAATAAAAAATTGCAATGTGTCATCTAAAAATTGTACAAAGGTGATAAATGCTGGTAACAAAGTGGCTGGGGGTCTGTGGTATGGGTCAACGCAGACAGATATTGATGTATTACTGAAAAGAATAAAATCCGCTGATTGTAAGTGGACAAATGTTTATAGGTCAAATCGTATATTGTCTATTTCCAAACACAAAATCCTCTGTGGGAAACAAGAGTCCTATTTGCTTTCAAATAATTCATCAATGTCCAGACTCAGTTTTTAAAGCGATATAGAGTGCTAGTTTGCACTGTGTTAAACCCTGTATGGGTCTTACCTTCTCCTTGGTCGAGGCAATGTATCCGGAGTTACGGCCTTCCAAACCTGGATATTGTAGGAGCTGCTGTGTTGAGTAAGTGCTACTGTGTTAGCTGACTCCAACTTATTCGCACGGACGCCAGTATGTCACGTGATCTCTTACAAGGCTGTAGAGTGTGATTCACAGCAGGAAGTATCGCGAGGATTGGTGCCGAGATTTCGGATGAAGAAAGCTGTTAACCGAAAAATTACTTTTCAGATTTCTACAGATGTCCGTGTAGAGGCCTCTTTCTTGTCCAAAGGGAGTAGTATGCTGGTTCACGCCAGACGCGTTTCAGGGACCTCTTACCCCTTCCTCAGTGGCAGCTACTCTCCAATTTTGGACTGGCTATTTATAGACCGCCCAGGTCTGTCCAAATTAATGGTGTGGAATTAGTGATTCAGGATTCAGCTTTGTTTCTATATATGCGATTTTTTTGTGCGTTTTTTTGCTGCGTTTTTGTCATGAGTTTTTTTATTCCTTTGTGTGTTTTTTTGATATATTATGCCTTATAATGAGTAATCACCACCCAGAAAAAATGAATATTATATCATATTGCTTTAAATAGAAATTCATAAATAACTCTAAAAACATTTCAAACATTAAAATCCATATATAAGCTTCATACATAAGCTTCGATAAATATATATATATATATATATATATATTCAGAAATATATTTGTGTTCCACTATGATTAAACATAGATTTTATGTATTTTATTATTATCGAAGCTTATGTATGAAGCTTATATATGGATTTTAATGTTTGAAATGTTTTGTGGTGGTTTACTCATTATAAGGCATAATATATAAAAAAAAAACACAAGGGAATAAAAAAAACTCATGACAAAAACGCAGCAAAAAAAACGCACAAAAAAATCGCATATATAGAAACAAAGCTGAATCCTGAATCACTAATTCCACACCATTAATTTGGACAGACCTGGGCGGTCTATAAATAGCCAGTCCAAAATGGGAGAGTAGCTGCCACTGAGGAAGGGGTAAGAGGTCCCTGAAACGCGTCTGGCGTGAACCAGCATACTACTCCCTTTGGACAAGAAAGAGGCCTCTACACGGACATCTGCAGAAATCTGAAAAGTAATTTTTCGGTTAACCTCCGAAAGATTGGAGCGCTCCAAATTTCATAACAGCTTTCTTTATCCGAAATCTCGGCACCAACCCTCGCGATACTTCCTGCTGTGAATCACACTCTACAGCCTTGTAAGAGATCACGTGACATACTGGCGTCCGTGCGAATAAGTTGGAGTCAGCTAACACAGTAGCGCTTACTCAACACAGCAGCTCCTACAATATCCAGGTTTGGAAGGCCGTAACTCCGGATACATTGCCTCGACCAAGGAGAAGGTAAGACCCATACAGGGTTTAACACAGTGCAAACTAGCACTCTATATCGCTTTAAAAACTGAGTCTGGACATTGATGAATTATTTGAAAGCAAATAGGACTCTTGTTTCCCACAGAGGATTTTGTGTTTGGAAATAGACAATATACGATTTGACCTATAAACATTTGTCCACTTACAATCAGCGGATTTTATTCTTTTCAGTAATACATCAATATCTGTCTGCGTTGACCCATACCACAGACCCCCAGCCACTTTGTTACCAGCATTTATCACCTTTGTACAATTTTTAGGTGACATATTGCAATTTTTTATTGGGATTTTATTCTGTATTTTATATAATTGTTTTTCTAATATTAAATGTATGTGATCACTTTATATTGTATTAATTATTGATTTTATCCACACATACAGAGTGCCAGTCCACAATTTTCTTTCTATTGAAAGATAAGTGGTTGTACATCGGTGCACTCAACCTCTCCCACTTCTGGGGCAGGGCTAGGTGGATGGCCCTGGGAAACCCTGCTAACAGAGTCATCAAAAAGCAGAAGAGACTGCTGCATGACTTGGGGCTCAGACTGCTTGGCTGATTTGCAAGGGGGTGAGGTGAAAGACTGATGGACATCGGCTGCAGGTGCCAACTTTGATTTTTCAGCAGGAGACTGGGTGGGAGACAATGTGAAGGAACTTGATCCACTGTCAGCAACCCAATCTACTATCGCCTGTACTTGTTCAGGCCTCATCATTCTCAGAGCCGCATTAGGCCCGACCAAATACCGCTGCAGGTTTTGTCGCCTACTCGCACCTGAGGAAGGGGTTTCACTTGTGCGTGTAGCTGGCACAGATCGACCACGTCCTCTCCCTGCAACAGGAGCTCCACCAGCAGCACCACGACCTGGGCCACGTCCCTTATTTGATGCTCTCCTCATATTTTGGGAATTTAGGATCTTGCCCTAAATGGGTGTTTAATTAATAGTAAAAAAGAACGACTGTATGTAAAGGGTGTATCTCACACGGCCTGAACCAGACTAGGCCTCAATAAAAGATTTCTTTGCACAAAATGGCTGTATTTCAAATGCCTAATACAAACCCCTGTATGTAGAGGGGGTATCTCACAGGGCCTGAACCAGTGTAGGCCTGAATTCAATATTGGTGTACCAAATGGCGGTATTTAAAATCTCTGAATATAACCCAAATGTATTAAGGGTGTATCTCACAATGACATCTGGATCAAAGGCTGCAACTAAATTCTTTGTGCCCAAACGAGTGTTTGTTTAACAACTGAATTTGACAGCAGTATATAAGCCTGGAATTTCACACGTGCTGATGCTGAAAGCCTGAAAATAGTGTTTTTTGTCAAGAGTGTGTTTTTCAAACCCCAGAAAATTATGGGTGTATTTCTAGCTTAAATTGCACACTGACTAATCCAGATGTTGGTGATTTGCAATGTCCCAAAAGCTCAGATGCAGTGCTGGTGCACTGAGCATGCATAAAATGGCCGCCGCCGCCACCCACCTAACTAACAGACGGATAAAAGTTGTTGTTTTTTGGTCAATGAGCTCAGGGCAGGGTAAAATGATTGTGCCCTGCACCCACACAACTATTTCTCTGTAGATCGCTGAGTTAGATTCTCTCCTATGCTCTCCCTGAAATCACAAGTCCAGCAGCATCCTCTCCCTACACTAGTAACATCAGAGCGACGTGCGGCGCTACGTGACTCCAGATTATATAGAGGCTGGGTCACATGCTGCACTGGCCAATCACAGCCATGCCATTAGTAGCCATGGCTGTGATGGCCTCTTGGGGCAAGTAGTATGACGCTTGTTGATTGGCTGCTGACCCGAAAACTTTTACGAAAACGTTCGGGTTCGGGGTCCAAAAATCCTAAAGTTCGGTACGAACCCGAACTTTACAGTTCGGGTTCGCTCAACCCTACTAGTGATGAGCGAGCATGCTCGGCCGAAAACAAGTTCGGCTCGAGCATCGCTATGCTCGGCACATGGCGGTACTTGGCCATGCTCGAGTTTCCTTCCCGCACGTTTCGCGGCTGCTAAGCAGCCAATAAACATGCAGGTAAGTACTGCCATCACTGTAATGCCAGTAGCCATTTTGGCTGCTGGCATTACAGTGATTGGCTGGCCGGAACGCGTCATCGGGTGCTATATAGCACCTGATGACATGTGCTCAGATCAGTCATAGTCAGGGAGAGCAGAGCGTAGGAAGGGAAAGACAGTGTAGAGAGCGAAATTCTCAGTTATTATTTACAAAAAGCTTTTCAAAGACCCAAAGTGTCTTTTTGCGTAAATTCAAATAATCAGTGTCACATTTATTGTCTATAGTGTGCGTTTAATACACATCCGTGACATATACAGTACTCCATCCGAAAACTGTTTCTTTATCGTAAATGTAAATAATCTGGGCCTAATATAGTGTCCACAGTGTGTGGCTTTCTGTGACATATACTGTCCTGCATCCGAAAACGGTGTCTTTAGTGCAAGTTCCAATAATCTGGACCTAATCTCGTGTCCATATTCTGTGGGTTTCTGTGACATATACAGTACGCCATCCGAAAACTGAGTTTGTATTGTAAATTCCAATAATCTGGGCATAATCTACGGTCCATAGTGTGTGGTTTTCTGTGACATATACAGTACGCCATCCAAAAACTGTTTCTTTAGCGTAAATTTAAATAATCAGGGGCCAGTCCTCATCTACTGTCTCTGTAGTGTGTGCGTGTAATACACATCTGTGACATATACAGTACGCCATCCGAAAACAGTTTCTTTAGGGAAAATTTAACTAATCTGGGCCTAATCTAGTGTCCATATTCTGTGGGTTTCTGTGACATATACTGTCCTGCATCCGAAAACGGTGTCTTTAGCGGACTGTAAAACAATCTGCGCCACATCTAGTGACAAAACCATTAATATGTAGAAGGCGAGAACTAAGGGACGGGGAAGTGGACGTGATGCTGATGGTGCACGCAGAGGCCGTGGCCCTGGGCGCAATGTAACTGTGCCTGCTGCCAGTGCACAAGAAAGAAAAAAAAAAACATCCACAGTTGGTCGGTTGGATTGCTGAAGATAATGCTTCCAGTCGGTTAAGCGCCACTCTCTCTTCCACCAAGTCCAGTCTCTGTAGCCAAGAGTCTGGTCAACCGAATCCTCACTCTGATCATCCTTCCTCCCACCATGGAGAGGCTTGCCACACTGGGATATTCCGAGGAGTTATTTCCAGCGCCACTATCACTTTTCGCCCTTGCGCCCAGAAGGCTTGAAGAGGGACCTGAGATATTGTGCCCTGATTCCCAACCTCTTGAGCATTCACAGTCTCAAGAGGATGACGATGGTGAACGGCAATCATTCGTTCATGAGGTGGATGATGATGAGACACAGTTACCAATCACTGAGGTTGTGGTTAGGTCAAGTCAGGAGGATGAGCAGAGTGAGGAAGTGGAAGAGGAGGTGGTTGACGATGAGGTCACTGACCCAACATGGGAAGGTGAAAAGCCGAGCGAGGACAGCAGTACAGATGGGGGGGGATCCGCAGCACCGCAACAGGCTGGAAGAGGTAGTGGGGTTGCAAAAGGGAGAAGTCAGCCCACACCAAACAGGCCCACAACCATTACACCGAGCACCCCCATGCGTAAATCTACCTTGCCAAGGGGTAGGTGTTCCACAGTATGGCGCTTTTTCGAGGAACGTGCAGACGACAAAAGAGTGGTAGTTTGCAACCTGTGCCATACCAAAATGAGCCGGGGAATGAACACTAGCATGATCCGTCACATGGCATCAAAGCACCCTAATAAGTGGGCCGAACGCCTGGGTCCACAATCTGGGTCTGCGGGTCACACCACTGCCTTCTCATCCCGTCTTTTACACACTGCTGGCTAATCCCCTGTCAAAGGAGCAGGCCCGGATGCCCCTCGCCCTGCACCTGGACCTTCGCATGAACCATCAGCAACAACATCCACTTCCCTGTCCCAGCGCAGAGTCCAAATGTCCATAACACAGTCATTTGAACTCAAGCGCAAATACCCACCCACCCACAGGCCATAGCACTAAATGCGCAACTTTCGAAATTACTGGCTCTTGAAATGTTGCCATTTAGGCTTGTGAACACTGAGGCCTTCCGCAGCCTGACGTCGGTGACAATCCCTTGGTATGCAGTCCCCAGCCGCCAGTGTTTTTCATGGTGTGCCATGCCCGCCTTACACCAGCATGTTTCCTAGAACATCACCCGTGCCCTAACCAACGCAGTTACTGGGAAGTTCCACTTAACCACGGACACATGGACAAGTGCTGATGGCCAGGGACACTACATTTCCCTGACTGCACACTCGGTGAATGTTGTGGAGGCCGGGAGTAAGTCGTACCCTGGGATGGCACAGGTGCTACCCACGCCCAGGATTGCGGGCCATATACAGGATTCCTGTACCCATAGAACTTTAATTCCATCTGTTCAGTGTGGATGGGTGGAAGAGGAGGAGAAGAAGATGGGGAGTTATCTTGATGTCGACATCGATGTCTTGCCTGTTGGTACTCTGGCACACATGGCTGACTTCATGTTAGGCTGCCTTTCCTGCGACCCTCGCGTTATATGCATTTTAGATAACACGGATTACTGGGTGCTCAGCCTTCTCGACCCCCGCTACAAAGAGAACTTCTCATCTCTCATTCCTGTGGTGGAGCGGACGAGTAAAACGGTGCAATACCAGAAGGTACTTGTTGAGAGATTGCTCCAAAATTTTCCATCTGACAACGCTGGCGGCAGAGTCCGTACTTCCTTAGGCAACCAAAGAAGCGTGGCAAGGGGAACACACAGCAGTTCCAACAAAGGCAGGGCAACACTCCCCAAGGCATGGGACACTTTCATGACACCCCGCCACCAACCTGACCCTGAAGCGTGGTCTAGTGGTACAAGGAGGGAAATGTTTTGGAAGATGGTGAAGGAATACATTTCAGACCGTGTCAGCGTCCTCAATGATCCTTCAGTGCCTTACAACTACTTGGTGTCCAAGTGTCATGAGGGTGTCAAGAACCACGCCTGACTACGATATACACGGGGTCAGGAAGTCGCAGCGGTTGGCTGCGCGCTCTATGTAACATAGGGCTGTTTCCTTATGGTAGCTTTCTGGGTTTGCTTTGCAAACCCTTTTGGCTCACTCAGGGATCCGTAGCTCCTTCTCCTCAGCTGTTCCTTGTCCAGCACTCCCAACCTCCTTATATTCCCCTCTCACACTTCTCTGGTTGCCAGATATAGAGCTTCCTGCCTGGACTTCTATACTGACCTTCTGGAGCTGTGTTGCTGCGTTCTCTGGTTGTTGGTCCAGAACGCTACCCTCCGGATCCCTGTTGGACCTTTGTGGTCTGCTGTGGTCGCCCACCTGGGTGTATGTGTTTGTCTGTATTGTCTGTCCTCTCCCTGGTGTTTCCCTCTTAGTGTCAGTGCTGCGGACTAGCGATCCCACCGGCCCGTTCACTATCTAGGGCTCATTTTAGGGAAAGCCAGGGTTTAGGCACGTGATCGCCGCACGGGTGAGGAACCCATTTAGGGACGTCAGGGCAGTCAGGTGCCAGCCGCAAGGTGAGTCAGGGGTCACCACCTTTCCCTCTCCCTTGGGCAGGGCTTTCCCTTTTCCCTCCCTGTGTGTGACGCGGTCATTACACCAAGCTGGACACATGGCACGAACTTGTGCTCTACGCTTTGGACGTGCTGACCTGCCCTGCCGCCAGCGTTTTGTCTGAGCGTGTGTTTAGTGCTGCTGGTGGCAATATAACAGATAAACGTATCCGCTTGTCCACTGGCAATACTGACAGGTTGACTCAGATAAAAATGAACAAGGCCTGGATTGACTTCTCGACTCCACCAGAGGAGAGCAGAGCCGATGATGAACATAAAGACAATTTCAATCTATCATCTATAATGTACTCAATCTACTGTAGTGTATTCCCATACACCTTTTCCACCACAAAAAAAGAGTATATGATTGAATCTTGATTTCTCCTCGTCCTCATCCAGATTGTATATATTCCCTCCACTCTAATTTTTTAAATAGGGTCAGCTCAACTGCAGGCCCTCGCCCATAATGTTTTAGAGTGTCAGCTTATCAGCAGGCACTCACATACAATGTTTTAGAGCGTCAGCTCACCAGCAGGCACTCACATATAATGTTTTAGAGGGTCAGCTCAACTGCAGGCCCTCGCATATAATGTTTTACAGGGTCAGCTCACCTGTAGGCCCTCGCATATAATGTTTTACAGGGTCAGCTCACCTGTAGGCCCTCGCATATAATGTTTTACAGGGTCAGCTCAACTGCAGGCCCTCGCATATAATGTTTTACAGGGTCAGCTCAACTGCAGGCACTCGCATATAATGTTTTAGAGCGTCAGCTCACCAGCAGGCACTCACATATAATGTTTTAGAGCATCAGCTCACCAGCAGGCCCTCGCCCCTAATGATTTAGAGGGTCAGCTCAGCAGCAGGCCCTCACATATAATGTTTTACAGGGTCAGTTCAACTGCAGGCCATTGCATATAATGTTTTACAGGGTCAGCTCAACTGCAGGCACTCGCATATAATGTTTTAGAGCATCAGCTCACCAGCAGGCTGTCAGGAAGCAGGGGTTGTTACCCCTACTCTGGGACCGCGGGCACGGCGCAGGGCACTGGTTCCCCTTCAACTCGGTAGAACACCTGGTGCCCGAGGTGCGGGTGCGCAAGTCGCACGGCGTGTGCGCATGCGCAGTATGCTGTCAGGTGTGAGTCTTGTTGGGGGAGAGTCCCAGTACACACTTTCCATCTTCCTCGCCTGCCATTGGTTCCCGGGGAGGGAGGCCTCCTGGTTGCCTTGGGGACCAGGGGGTGGTCCTACCTTCCCTGACTATAAAGACCTGGCCTGAGCACTGGTTCGTTGCTGAGTTATTCCACCTTATGGTGAACACCTAGCCTCCCTGAGGATCCTCCTATTTGCCTGTTGTTCCTTTGTATCCTTCCCGGTTACTGACCCTTGGACTGTCTTCCGCCTTTGAACCTTCGCTGCCTGCCTCGACCCGGATTGGACATTGACTTCCCCTCTTGGATTATTCCTAAACTTGTACCGCGTTTCTGGGCTGTCAGCTGCTTACTGCCAGTGGGTTCCTCATCCCACTACTGGCTCCCTGGGACGTTGACAGAATAACTTAGCCTTATACCATGGAACCCGCAGAAGCAGTGGATCCCATGACGGCCCTGACCCAGCAACTTAACCTCATGACGCAGGTCTTCCAAGAGATACAGGCCAGTCATGAGCACCTGCTGCAGAGGGTTGCCACACAGGAGCAACGCATCGCAGAGCGCACAGCGCTACCACCCTCGCCTCCCCCTACGCCGGCGGGCACCCTGGAAGTGGTCTCTAGCGAGCTGTCAGTCAGCCTCCCTGAGCGGTTTTCAGGCGATCGGAGGAAGTACCGCTCCTTCATCATCTCCTGCGAGCTGTTGTTATCTCTGAAGCCTCGTACATATGCCACGGACTTCGTCAAGGTACACACGGCAATCTCCTTGCTCTCAGGGCCTCCCCAGACCTGGGCGCACCAACTCCTACAAGCCGAAGACCCATTGCTGGCATCTTTGGAGTCCTTTGCCGCAGCTATGCAAAGACTTTATGATGACCCCCTGCGTTCTTCTACCGCCAGGGGTACCTTGCGCACCCTCCGCCAGGGCAGACGTCCAGTGGAGGATTACATCATGGAGTTCCGTGAGGTAGCCCCGGATATGGGCTTGAACGAGGTGGCCCTGATTGACCAGTTCCGCATCGGCTTGTCCGAGCAGCTCAAGGATGAGCTCACCCGCATCGGGGTGTCGGGCTCCTTGGGGAGCCTGATGGACTCAGTAACCCACCTGGATCGCCGCTTCCGGGAGAGACAGGAGCGACAACAGACCCCGCCTCTACGGTCGGAGTCCTCACGGCTTCCGGTTCCTGTTCCTGTGGCGGCAGACGGTAACCAGGAGGAGCTGATGCAGATCGGGGCTGTTCGGGGTCCCCTGTCCATGGTGGAGAGAACCAGGAGACGAACCCTGCATCTGTGTTTATACTGCGCAAAACCGGGCCATTTACTGAAGGACTGTCACATCAAACCTCCTACAACTAGGCATCCCGTTGCGCCCTAAGAAGAACCCATCCCAGCTGGATCTGGTGGATGGCAGCACCGTAAAGACGGGACCTATCGCCATGGAATCCCATCCCTTGTTCCTCCGCATCAGCATTTACCATTCTGAGCAGATCATGTGGGACATTGTGCCTTCCCCCTTGTTTCCAGTCATTCTAGGCATCCCCTGGCTTAGGAGACACAACCCCACGATCAACTGGACCTCTGGCTCCATCACCTTCACGCCCCCCTCCGGTCCTCCTGTTCACGCGTCGCCGGCTCCAAGCCCTCCTACGGTTCTGGGCACCGTTGAACACAGACTACCCGACAAATATCGGGACTATGCAGACGTCTTTGAAAAAAAAGGAGCAGACACCTTGCCGCCACACAGGCTCTATGATTGCCCCATTGACCTGCTCCCTGGAGCCCCACTGCCGTATGGGCGCCTCTACAATCTGTACGAATTCGAGACCAGGGCCCTGAAGGACTACATAGAGGAGAGCCTAGCGAAGGGGTTCATCAGTCCCTCGACCTCTCCAGTCGGGGCCGGCATCTTCTTTGTGGGGAAAAAAGATGGGGGTCTCCGGCCCTGTGTCGATTACCGGGCCCTGAACGACATCACCAAGAAGAACCGGTACCCGCTCCCCCTCATTCCCGACTTGCTGGACAGAGTCAAGGATGACCATTTCTTCACCAAGATCGACCTCCGGGGGCCTATAATCTCGTTCGTGTCAAGGAGTGGGATGAGTGGAAGACAGCATTCCGCTCACGGTTTGGGCACTACGAGTACCTTGTCATGCCATTCAGGCTCTGTAACGCCCCTGCCACATTTCAGTGCTTCATCAATGACGTCTTCTGTGACCTGTTGGATACCCATGTTGTGGTATATCTGGACGATAACCTTGTCTTTTCCAGATCACTGCCACAACACGAACGGCATGTCAAATCAGTGCTCCAGCATCTGCGGACCCACAGTCTCTATGGCAAGCTTGAATAAAGCACCTTCGAAGTCTCGCCCATCGAGTTCCTGGGCTACATCCTATCCCCAGGCCGAGTGGAGATGGACCCCAGGAAGATCCAGGCCATTCAGAATTGGCCTGTCCCCCGCCAATTTTTACCACCGATTCATTCAGAACTTTTCAGCGATCTGCGCTCCCATCACTGGACTGACCAGGAGCAACACCCTGTTTGAATGGACCCCAACGGTCCAACAGGCATTCCAGCACCTCAAGAGGCTGTTCACACAAGCACCTATACTGGTATAACCAGATGCCTCTTGCCCATTTTTTCTGGAGACCGACGCCTCCGAGGGGGCTATCGGGGCTGTTCTCTCCCAGGTCCAAGGGGAGAAGCAGCTTCTCCATCCCGTTGCCTTTTATTCCCGCAAACTCACCGGGGCCGAACGCAACTATGATGTGGGCGAGAGGGAGCTGCTCGTGATCAAGGACGCCCTGGAGGAATGGAGAAATTTTCTGGAGGGAGACAAAAACCCTGTGGTGGTGTACACCGACCATCGCAACCTCGAGTATCTCCGCAGTGGCAAGTGACTGCGTCCTCGACAAGCTAGGTGGGCTCTCTTTTTCTCCCGTTTTCACCTCCAGATTACCTATCGACCAGGATCCGAGAACGGCAAGGCTGATGCCTTGTCCCATATGTGCTCCTCCGAGGCCGATCCTGCACCTCCGGAACCGATCCTGCCAGCCGCATACATTCTAGCCACCCAACACTCCTTGATCGAGAGGATCCGACGGGTCAGCACGCCAGCTCTAGAGGAGGCAGCCCATCTGCCAATGAAGCAGGGGCTTCGTTACCACCAACAGTGGATCTATGTCCCAGTCTCCCAGCGACTGCCTGTACTATAGCATCACCATGACCACCCCACAGCAGGCCACCGAGGTAGACGCAACACCACGGAATGCATCCTACGTCGGTTTTGGTGGCCCTCTTTGGCAGCCGACATACGCTCCTTCATCGAGTCTTGTTCCGTGTGTGCGCTCTACAAACATCACACCTCAAAACCCGTTGGGTTATTACAGCCTCTGCCAGTGTCAACCCTTCCATGGCGCAACCTAGCCTTGGATTTCATTGTGGACTTACCGCCTTCACAAGCCTGTACCACCATCATGGTGGTGGTGGACAGATGTACCAAGATGTCCCACTTCATTCCGACCTCCGGTCTCCCGACGGCCCAACAAACCTCGAAGTTGTTCCTCCAACACGTGTTCCGGTTGCACGGGCTCCCTGATTCCATCGTTTCAGACCGGGGCTCGCAATTCACCTCCCCCTTTTGGACCCAGTTTTGCCGTAGCCTTCATATCACTCGCAGCCTGTTTTCTGCCTATCATCCCCTAGTCCAATTGGCAGACCAAAAGGACCAACCAAACCCTTGAGCAGTTCTTTCGCTGTTACACATCCCAGCTGCAAGACGACGGGGTGAGCCATCACCCCTTTGTGGAATTTACCTTCAACAATCAGCTTCATTCCTCCACCGGGCTCTCACCATTTTATGCCAACTACGGCTATGATTCCTCAACTCTCCCGGATCTCCCCCTTGATGTCCTGCTGCCTGAACTGGCTCAACGGCTCCGGCTCCTACGAGAACTGAGGCGGACCCTAACGAAACAGCTCCATGCCGCTCAGCAGCGGCACAAGACGCAGGCAGACCGTAGACGCACAGAGTTCCCCAGATACAAAGACGGGGACAAGGTGTGGCTTTCCACACAGCACCTCAAGCTCTCCTGTCTTTCCCGAAAACTGGGACCCTCGTTACCCTGATCGTGAGTATGGTCAACAACGTTGCAGCCAAGCTATGGTTGCCTACTTCCCTGGGAATCCACCCGGTATTCCACCTGTCCTTGTTGAAACCACACCGTGCCAACCCGTTCCCAGGCCGGGCGCCTGCTCCACCACCTCCCATCCAGGTGAATAACGATGACGAGTACAAAGTCCAGGAGATCCTGTACTCCTGCCGCCGGCTGTCAGGACCAGGTGTGAACCTTGTTGGGGGAGGTTCCCAGTACACACCTTCCATCTTCCTCGCCTGCCATTGGTTCCCGAGGAGTGAGGCCTCCTGGTTGCCTTGGGGACCAGGGGGTGGTCCTACCTTCCCTGGCTATAAAGACCTTGCCTGAGCTCTGGTTCATTGCTGAGTTATTCCACCTTATGGTGAACACCTAGCCTCCCTGCGGATCCTCCTATTTGCCTTTTGTTCCTTTGTATCCTTCCCGGTTACTGACCCTTGGACTGTCTTCCGCCTTTGAACCTTTGCTGCCTGCCTCGACCCGGATTGGACATTGACTACCCCATTTGGATTATCCCTCAACTTGTACCTCGTTTTTGGGCTGTCAGCTGCTTACTGCCAGTGGGTTCCTCATCCCACTACTGGCTCCCTGGGATGTTGACACAGGCTCTCACCCCTAATGTTTTAGAGGGTCATCTCAGCAGCAGGCCCTCGCATATAATGTTTTACAGGGTCAGCTCAACTGCAGGCCCTCACATATAGTGTTTTACAGGGTCAGCTCACCTGTAGGCCCTCGCATATAATGTTTTACAGTGTCAGATCAACTGCAGGCCCTCGCATATAATGTTTTACAGGGTCAGCTTCCCTCGCATATAATGTTTTACAGGGTCAGGTCATCTGCAGTCTCTCACCGAAAATCTTTTACAGGGTCAGCTCAACTGCAGACCCTCGCATATAATGTTTTACAGGTTCAGCTCACCTGCAGGCCTTCACCTAAAATCTTTTACAGAGTCAGCTCATCTTCTAATGACAACAGTAAAGTCTTGCCTGTTGGTACACTGGCACACATGGCTGACTTCATTTTAGGCTGCCTTTCCCGCAACCCGCTTGTTATATGCATTTTAGACAACATGGATTACTGCAACAAAGAGAACTTCTCATTTCTCATTCCTCTGGTGGAGAGGACAAGCAAAACGGTGCTGTACCAGAAGGTCCTTGTTGAAAAATTGCTCCATAGTTGATAGGGCAGACATCCAAATGGATCGTCGCCATCACGGGGACGTGCGATCGCCTAGAAGTTATCTAGAGTCAACAAAGTGGCAGCAAGCCCTCACCTACAAGTCCAGTCTCAGTAGCCAAGAGTCTGGTCAACACAATCCTCACTATGATGGCACACTGGGTGAACGTTGTGGAGACCGTGAGCAAGATGGCTTCTGGCACCAGACTTGCCCTCCATTAGATCCTCATTAACAAAAAGTGTATTTTTTATCACTTCCTCCCCGAGTCGGGAGTGGGTAATTGCCGCGTGCCTGCTGCCTTCCTTGGAATCTTGTGCTTTAATAACTTGACCCACCATCTCTGGGTGGTTCACAATTAGGAAAAAAAAGGGGGCAAGGCAACAACAGCCAATCAGATTTCAGCCATTAACCTCCCTTGGATGTGGTAACTCTTTCTCAAGCTCCCTCTCCGGCATCGAACCCTGATTCCCCGTTACTCATGATCACCATGGTAGACGCAGAAAGGAACATCAAAAGTTTATAGGGCAGACATCCAAATGGATCGTCGCCATCATGGGGACGTGCAATCGCCTAAAGGTTATCTAGAGTCACCAATGCGGCATCAGGCCCTCGCCCCTAAGGTTTTAGATGGTCAGATCAGCAGGCCTTTGTTCTAAATGTTTTTGAGGGTCACCAGCAGGCCATCAATCATAATTTTTTAATGGTGTGTATGATGCCCTCCGTTAGGTGTAACAAAGGGTGTTTTGGAGTGCCGGTTCCTTGTAATTTTTGGCAGCCCTTTCACTTAGCGCATTGGCTTTATGAGTGTAGGAGTCCCACTACCTGAACAATTGTACCACAATGTGAATGAGGCCCTCCTTTATGAGATATACAGGCTGTTTCGGAGTGCCTCTTGCTTGTAATTGTTTGCAGTAATTGTTTGCAGCACTTGCACTTTGTATACAATTGAATATACAGGAAAGAATGTTTCCTAACAATTTTTCCTGTAAAATAGATTTTTTTGGGGGGGTTTTGTGTGTATTTTTATCAGTCTGTAAAAGTGGCTTACAACTCGGACAACATGGTTCCCAGCAGCGACCTGGGAGCCCTAGATGCATCCAGACATTGTGCCATTGCTGTTCTCGATCCATTTCGGTGGTGTTTCTGTCACTTTCTGACCTTTTCCAATGGACCAGGCACCCTCCCCTCTTCAGAGCAGGGGGTGACTGTTTGTCTCCCATTGACATCAATTATACTCGGGTGCTCGGCCGAGCACACAAATATAACAATGTGTTTGGGCCGAACACCCACACTCCCGAATATATTGGTGCTCGATCATCACTAATCAGGATATCAGATCAGACCCCCATAAATATCAGGACATCAGAACAGGCCCCCATAAATATCAGGACATCAGATCAGGCCCCCATATCAGGACATCACATCTGTCCCCCTTATCAGGACATCACATCAGCCCTTAATGTCAAAACCCCATCAGACCTTATATCAGCCCATAGTGAGACCTCCATTAGACCTCAAATCAGCCCACATAGTGAAATCCCCATCAGACCTTTTATCAGCCCATAGTGAGACCCCATTATACCTCAGATCAGCCCACATAGTGAGACCCCATCAGACCTCAGATCCGTCCACATAGTGAGAACCCCATCAGACCTTATATCAGCCCATAGTGAGACCCCCATCAGACCTCAGATCAGCCCACATAGTGAGACCCCCATCAGACCTCAGATCAGCCCACATAGTGAGACCCCCATCAGACCTTATATCATCCCATAGTGAGACCTCCTTCAGAGCTCAGGTCAACCCACATAGTAAGACCCCCATCAGACTTTCTATCATCCCATAGCGAGACCCCATCAGACCTCAGATCAGCCCATATAGTGAGACCCCCATCAGACCTTATAGCAGCCCATAGTGAGACCCCCATCAGACATCAGATTAAAATAAAAACCATCTCTTACCTGTCCTGGGCCGCGGCTCCTCTCCACCTCTGGCAGAAGTCGTGCTCCCTTGTCTTCCCGGCCGGTGCTGCTCTGTCACCTGGCTGCGTGTAGCATCAGAAAATAGTGCCCGCACTGTGCGCACAAAGTGCAGCTTCGGCAGTGAAGACAGGGGAGGAATGAAGACGGGGAGGCTGAGTATTACAAGCGCTTGCAGCACTTCACTCCCTACTTCTGGCACCTAAAGCATACTAGTGAGCTCTTCCATAATGGAAGTGCTCACTAGTGTTCATTTTATAAGACGCACAGACATTTTCCCCCACTTGTTATAAAGCAAAAAATTTGGTTATGTCGGTCCAAACAGTTTAGACATCACAGAGAAAAATGACTTTTCATATAAAACATAACTTTTACTGTTGTTGGTTAAAATAATACCCCTTCTTAGTATATATATTGGGCTACGTCAAATAATTAGACAAGGCCTTACTTGGACGTATCAAGATAACCCTCAATGTAGGCAGGGGTTCATTGAGGGTTGTATTAGGGATATTGTTCCCTTCCCCTTATCCACCACCTCTCTTTCTACCGTTTGGCCAGGTCCAACAGTCATCTAATTGTAAGTTGCCGCAAATTTTTCTATACATCGGACTTCATTATCTTGATACGTCCAAGTAAGGCCTTGTCTAATTATTTGACGTAGCCTAACATATATACTAAGAAGGGGTATTATTTTAACCAACAACAGTAAAAGTTATGTTTTATATGAAAAGTCATTTTTCTTTGTGATGTCTATATTGATACTTTTCGTAACCCTATAAATTCCACTGTGATGTGATCGGTCCAAACAGTTGCCAATGTGGAGCCCTCCCAATATATGGCTACTGTTCACATATTAGTTATGGCTTTAAAAGTCTGCCATTGTATTCATAAAAAAAAACTGTAATACAGCACCATATAACAGTAGCCACTCAATATGATAGTATTATACACAGTTCAACTATCATGAGCTACCGCTAATATAATATTATAATCTTTAGTTATATACGCAGCACCAACATAATCCACAGCACTTTACAATTAAGAGGAAACTGTACAAACAGAGTGGTCATTCCACATTGAAAAGTCAGCAATTCAGACAATAGGAGGGCCCTGCTGGCGGGAGCTTAAAATTTATGAAGAGATTGGTGGAGACATGAGGCGTAAGTGCTTGCATTGTGCAATGGTCCAGCTGTCTTTTATATCTGGAAAAACATATAACTCTGTATGAGCCAACACCAGTCAGCGCAAATATTAAAGGGCTTCTGTCATCCCACTAAAGTCTTATTATTATTTTTTTGGGCTACTTATAATCCCTATACTGCGATATATCAATACAAAATGTTATTAATCAATAACATTATGTATTGATATATCGCAGTATAGGGATTATAAGTAGCCAAAAAAAAAAGACTTTAGTGGGGTGACAGAAGCCCTTTAAGCGCATTGCAGTGTGTGGAGTATCGGGATTATGGTCGGATGAGGGGTTTCAAGGACGAATATCGAAGGGGGCAAAAAAGAGCTAGGAATGTTGGAGGCCTGCCTGAAGAAATGTGTTGAAACTGAGGACGTTGGGAATCAATCTGATTGTCTGGGGCAATGCAATCCAGAGAACTAAGTGAAGCAAAAGTAAAGTCTTGTGGACAGGAGAGGGAAGTTCTGATTTTAGAGGATGAGAGAAGAGTGCGGGTAGGATGGCAGATGGGGATGAGCGAGAAGATGTAGGGCGGTGAAGCACTGTGGAGAGCATTCTGGGTGAGAGTCAGGAGTGAAGAGGTTTTATAGGAAGATGAGCCTGACTGCTGAATAGTGTTGGGCGCGAATATTCGTATCGCAAATTTTAATCGGGAAGATCGCCACTTCGAGAATTTGCGAATATTTAGAATATAGTGCTATATATTCGTATTCGCGAATATTCTAGATTTTTTTTTTTTACTTGAACACATAATCCCTCCCTGCTTCTTGCTTGGGGGCCAATGAGAAGGCTGCAATGTCTTTGTCTGAGCTTAGCAACATCCCTAGCAACTAATAGGAAAGTTGCCTACCCCTTACTATATAAGAACCTCCACAGCAGCCATTTTCTGCAGTTTTTTGCATTTATTAGAGAGAGAGAGCAGTGTCATTGCTGTGTTCTGAGCTTTCATCTGGATCATATTCCTTATCCAATTACATTAGATAGTTGAGTTGAGCGAACCCGAACTGTAAAGTTCGGGTTCGTACCGAACTTTAGGGTTTTCGGCACCCGGACCCAAATATTTACGTAAAAGTTCGGGTTCGGTGTTCGGCGATTTTTATGGCGCTTTTTGAAAGGCTGCAAAGCAGCCAATCAGCAAGCGTCATACTACTTGCCCCAAAAGGCCATCACAGCCATGCCTACTATTGGCATGGCTGTGATTGGCCAACTTCAGCATGTGACCCAGCCTCTATTTAAGCTGGAGTCACGTAGCGCCGCCCGTCACTCTGCTCGGATTAGTGTAGGGAGAGGCTGCAGCTGCTGTGAGGGAGAGATCAGGGAGAAATCTTATCAAGAACTGGTTTATGAACTCAGCGATCTACAGAAAAAGTGTTTTGTGGGTGCAGTGCACAATTTATTTAAGCCTGCCCTGAGCCAACTACTGCTGAAAATAAACTTTTTTTTCTTCAGTTAGTCAATATCAATACATGATCGGCAGCCATTTTATGCAACGATAGTGCCCCAGCATAGACTATCTGCAAGTCCAGAAATACAGCTTTGGCATACTAGGGGGAAAAACCCCTCTAATATACTGCACATCTGTGATTACACGTGCATAAGTCACTGTCACATTTAGGACAGAAATACAGCTTTTTGGTTAGGGTGAAAAAACCCTCTAATATACTACACATCTGGGATTACACATGCATAAGTCACTGTCACATTTAGGACAGAAATACAGCTTTTTGGTTAGGGTGAAAAAAACTTCTAATATACTGCACATCTGGGATTACACATGCATAAGTGACTGTCACATTTAGCCCATAAATACGGCTTTGGCATACTGGGGTGAAAAAAGCCTCTCATATACTGCACATCTGTGATTACATGTTCATAAGTCACTGTCACATTTAGGACAGAAATACAGCTTTTTGGTTAGGGTGAAAAAACCCTCTAATATACTGCATATCTGTGATTACACGTGCATAAGTCACTGTCACATTTAGGACAGAATTACAGCTTTTTGGTTACTGGGGTGAAAAAACCCTCTGATATACTGCACATCTGGGATAAGACGTGCATAAGTGAGTGTTACATTTAGGCCACAAATACTGCTGTCATATAGAGTTAAAAAAAAAAATAATAGAGTGCAATACCCTACATCAGGGTTTATATTGGCGGTTAATTATTTTTAACATACTTAACTACTTTTTACTTTGCTTTGTGAACGCTAACTATGAGGCAAACATCTAATACGGGACGCGGTCATGGTCGTGGTGGTGGTGTTGGTGGAGCCTCTGGTGCAGGGAGAGGACGTGGCCGTTCTGCCACAGCTACACGTCCTACTGAACCTACTACCTCAGGTCCCAGTAGACGCCAGAATCTACAGCGATATTTGGTCGGGCCTAATGCCGTTCTAGGAATGGCCTGAGCAAGTACAGGCATTAGTCAATTGGGTGGCCGACAGTGGATCCAGCACGTTCACATTATCTCCCACCTAGTCTTCTGCAGAAAGCGCACAGGTGGCACCTGAAACCCATGCCCATCAGTCTGTCACATCACCCCCGTGCATATCGGGGAACCTGTCTGAGCCTCATGTCATGCAGCAGTCTCTTATGCTGTTTGAAGACTTTGCTGGCAGGGTTTCCCAAGGGCATTCACCTAGCCCTTCCCCAGGGGTGGAAGACATAGAATGCACTGACGCACAACCATTTATGTAGTAATAGAATAATGAGCGAGCACTCATACACTTGGCAACCAGATTGACATGTGCAGAAAATATTTATTAAATCCCCATAAAATACACGTAATAAAATTTATAAGAACAATGTAGCAATAATATACAACATTACAGTCACATATATTGTGGTAGATATGATCGATACTATATTCATATGACTCAATAGTGTCGATAAATTCAATAATATATATCACACCAAAAAACTTCAAGTATATGCTGTTATTTGGGAAAGAGGGGGTATTATCTTCTAGAGCTCTATCCCAATTTGGGAAACTGAATGTCACTGAAAATGTTGTAGGTGTATTCACTGGGAGCGCAACATGTTCATAAAGTGTCCACAGGAATCCTGATAATGTGAAAAGTCTCTTATAGCTGATCCTTTTAAGGTCGATATGAGCTTTGGATTGAAGAAAACTTTAAATCGATATTTGGCTTACCGTCTAGCGTCTGCTGTCTCCCTATTGCTTCAATGGAGCTTTAGATATTTGCCGGCTTATTCAGTCGCTCCATACAGCAAGCTGGTTTAAATTTCGCGGGAGTTCCAAAGATCGCAGGAGTTGCCACTCTGTTCCGCAATTTCCTTTGGTGCAGCTTTCGACGATAAGAATAGTTAATCCTTTACTGTAGAAATTTTCTTCTGTATGGCCATACAGTATTATCGGAGGCTTTTCAATGCAGGTACATCACTTGTTTCACCATACGCGTTACGGGTAGATTCACTCTCCCTTCCTCAGTGATGCCAGGATTCCTGTGGACACTTTATGAACATATTGCGCTCCCAGTGAATACACCTACAACATTTTCAGTGACATTCAGTTTCCCAAATTGGGATAGAGCTCTAGAAGATAATACCCCCTCTTTCCCAAATAACAGCATATACTTGAAGTTTTTTGGTGTGATATATATTATTGAATTTATCGACACTATTGAGTCATATGAATATAGTATCGATCATATCTACCACAATATATGTGACTGTAATGTTGTATATTATTGCTACATTGTTCTTATAAATTTTATTACGTGTATTTTATGGGGATTTAATAAATATTTTCTGCACATGTCAATCTGGTTGCCAAGTGTATGAGTGCTCGCTCATTATTCTATTACTACATTTGCCTTTTAAGAGAGGGTGGGGTGATTCCCTCTATATGAGCTTGCAGCACCATACCTTAACTACTTGCTAGTGAGCCACCAGAACCTACCACTATTTTTTACAACCACTTATGTTTCCTGATGAGGACATGGGAATACCACCTCAGCACGTCTCTGATGAAGACGAAACACAGGTGCCAACTGCTGCGTCTTTCTGCAGTGTGCAGACCGAAAAGGAGGTCAGGGAGGAAGACTGGGTGGAAGACGATGCAGGGGACAATGAGGTCCTAGACCCCACATGGAATAAAGGTCGTGCCACTGACTTTCATAGTTCGGAGGAAGAGGCAGTGGTGAGACCGAGCCAACAGCGTAGCAAAAGCGGGAGCAGGGTGCAAAATCAGAACAGCCGCAGCCAAGAGACTCCGCCTGCTACTGACCGCCGCCATCTGGGACCGAGCACCCCAAAGGCAGCTTCAAGGAGTTCCCTGGCATGGCACTTCTTCACACAATGTGCTGATGACAAGACCCGAGTGGTTTGCACTTGTGCCATCAGAGCCTGAAGCGAGGCATTAACGTTCTGAACCTTAGCACAACCTGCATGACCAGGCATCTACATGCGAGACACGGGCTGCAGTGGAGTAAGCACCTTCAAAACCAAGAAAGGGCTCAGGCCCCTCCTGCTCCCTCTTCTGCCGCCGCCTCGGCCTCTTCCTCCGCCTCTGGAGGAATATTGGCACCTGCCGCCCAGCAAACAGAGGATGTGCCACCAACACCACCACCTCCGTCACCAAGCATCTCCACCATGTCACACGGCAGCGTTCAGCTCTTCCTCTCACAAACCTTGGGGAGAAAGCGTAAATTCCCACCTAGCCACCCTCGATCCCTGGCCCTGACTGCCAGCATTTCTAAACTACTGGCCTTTGAAATGCTGTCATTCAGGCTGGTGGAGACAGACAGCTTCAAACAGCTCATGTCGCTTGCTGTCCCACAGTACGACGTTCCCAGCCGCCACTACTTCTCCAGGAGAGCCGTGCCTTCCCTGCACAACCAATTATCGGATAAAATCAAGTGTGCACTGCGCAACACCATCTGTGGCAAGGTCCACCTAACCACAGATACGTGGACCAGTAAGCACGGCCAGGGACGCTATATCTCCCTAACTGCACACTGGGTAAATGTAGTGGCGGCTGGGCCCCAAGCGGAGAGCTGTTTGGCGCACGTCCTTCCGCCGCCAAGGATCGCAGGGCATCATTCTTTTCCTCCTGTTGCCTCCTCTTCCTACTCGGCTTCCTCCTCCTCTTCTACCACCTCCTCATCCGGTCAGCGACAGACCTTCACCACCAACTTCAGCACAGCCAGGGGTAAACGTCAGCAGGCCATTCTGAAACTCATATGTTTGGGGGACAGGCCCCACACCGCACAGGAGTTGTGGCTGGGTATAGAACAACAGACCGACGAGTGGTTGCTGCCGGTGAGCCTCAAGCCCGGCCTGGTGGTGTGCGATAATGGGCGAAATGGGCGGAAGCATGTTCACAGCAGGGTAGTATCCAATGCAGCTCGGGCCCATCACTGGTGCGTGGCTGGGGGGATACGGAGGACGCAGACGATACGCCTTCCACAGAGGACAGCTTGTCCTTACCTCTGGGCAGCCTGGCACACATGAGCGACTACATGCTGCAGTGCCTGCGCAACGACAGCAGAGTTGCCCACATTTTAACGTGTGCTGACTACTGGGTGGCCACCCTGCTGGATCCCCATTACAAAGACAATGTGCCGTCCTTAATTCCCTCACTGGACCGTAATCCTGAGAGCATTCCCGACTGATGCCGGGGGACAAGTGGAACCACAAGGCGAAGGCATGGGAGGAGGAAGAGGTCGCCAATGCAGCTGTGTCAGCGCCAGCACCTCAGAAGGCAGGGTTAGCATGGCCAACATGTGGAAAATCTTTGCCACCTCGCCGCAACAACCGGCCCCAACTCTGATATGGAGCGTGTTAGCAGGAGGCAGCATTTGAACAACATGGTGGAACAGTACCTGTGCACACGACTACATGTACTGACTGATGGTTCTGCCCCATTCAACTTCTGGGTCTCCAAATTGTCCACATGGCCAGAGCTTGCCCTGTATGCCTTGGAGGTGCTGGCCTGCCCTGCAGCCGGTGTACTCTCTGAACGTGTATTTAGCACGGCAGGATGCGTCATTACAGACGCAGCCGCCTGTCCACAGCCAACGTGGACAAGCTCACGTTCATTAACCACCTCAGATCCCCTACCTTAAACACCCTTAATGACCAGGCCACTTTTTACACTTCTGCACTACACTACTTTCACAGTTTATTGCTCGGTCATGCAACTTACCACCCAAATTAATTTTACCTCCTTTTCTTCTCACTAATAGAGCTTTCATTTGGTGGTATTTCATTGCTGCTGAAATTTTAACTTTTTTTGTTATTAATCGAAATTTAACTATTTTTTTGCAAAAAAATGAAATTTTTCACTTTCAGTTGTAAAATTTTGCAAAAAAAAACGACATCCATATATAAATTTTTCTCAAAATGTATTGTTCTACGTGTCTTTGTTAAAAAAAAATGTTTGGGTAAAAAAAAAAAAATGGTTTGGGTAAAAGTTATAGCGTTTACAAACTATGGTACAAAAATGTGAATTTCCGCTTTTTGAAGCAGCTCTGACTTTCTGAGCACCTGTCATGTTTCCTGAGGTTCTACAATGGCCAGACAGTAGAAACACCCCACAAATGACCCCATTTTGGAAAGTAGACACCCCAAGGTATTCGCTGATGGGCATAGTGAGTTCATAGAAGTTTTTATTTTTTGCCACAAGTTAGTGGAATATGAGTCTTTGTAAAAAAAAAAATAATCATCATTTTCCGCTAACTTGTGACAAAAAATAAAAAATTCTAGGAACTCGCCATGCCCCTCACGGAATACCTTGGGGTGTCTTCTTTCCAAAATGGGGTTACTTGTGGGGTAGTTATACTGCCCTGGCATTCTAGGGGCCCAAATGCGTGCGAAGTAGTTTGAAATCAAAATGTGTAAAAAATGACCTGTGAAATCCGAAAGGTGCTCTTTGGAATGTGGGCCCCTTTGCCCACCTAGGCTGCAAAAAAGTGTCACACATGTGGTATCACCGTACTCAAGAGAAGTTGGGCAATGTGTGTTGGTGTATCATTTTACATATACCCATGCTGGGTGAGATAAATATCTTGGCAAAAGACAACTTTTCCCATTTTTTTATACAAAGTTGGCATTTGACCGATATATTTATCTCACCCAGCATGGGTATATGTAAAATGACACCCTAAAACACATTCCCCAACTTCTCCTGAGTACGGCAATACCACATGTGTGACACTTTTTTGCAGCCTAGATGCGCAAAGGGGCCCACATTCCTTTTAGGAGGGCATTTTTAGACATTTGGATCCCAGACTTCTTTGCACGCTTTAGGGCCCCTAAAATGCCAGGGCAGTATAAATACCCCACATGTGACCCCATTTTGGAAAGAAAACACCCCAAGGTATTCAATGAGGGGCATGGCGAGTTGATAGCATTTTTTTTTTTGCCACAAGTTAGCGGAAATTGATTTTTTTTTTTTTTTTTTTTCTCACAAAGTCTCCCTTTCCGCTAACTTGGGACAAAAATTTCAATCTTTCATGGACTCAATATGCCCCTCAGCGAATACCTTGGGGTGTCTTCTTTCCAAAATGGGGTCATTTGTGGGGTGTTTGTACTGCCCTGGCATTTGAGGGTCTCCGCAGTCATTACATGTATGCCCAGCATTAGGAGTTTCTGCTATTCTCCTTATATTGAGCATACAGGTAATGAGATTTTTTTTTTTCCGTTCAGCCTCTGGGCTGAAAGAAAAAATGAACGGCACAGATTTCTTCATTCGCATCGATCAATGTGGATGAAAAAATCTCTGCCAAAAAAAAAAAAAGGAGGGGAAAGGCGTCTGCCATGACATAGGAGCTCCGCCTAACATCCATACCCACTTAGCTCGTATGCTCTGACAAACCAAATTTCTCCATTCACATCAATCGATGTGGACGAATAAATCATTGCCGGGATATTTATTTTTTTATATATATACAAAGTGTTTGCCAAAGCATATGAACACCGCCACCTCCTCAGCTCATATGCCTCGGCAAACGTATCTTTTACTGCAGAGGAGAAATCTCGTCTTGCAGCGCCGCATACACCGACTTTTGTGTAATCTGACAGCAGCGCAATGCTTCTGTCAGAATGCACAACAGTGCTGCAGCTGGTCGATCGGTTGGTCCACCTGGAAGGTAAAGAAAAAAAAAAAAAAAAAAAAAGAAACAACCAGGCCGCAATGCAATAAATTTATTAACTTTATAATAACTTTTGAGCAGAACATATAAACTTTATTGAACTGAACGTTAACTTTTTTTGCTTACCGGTGTTTTTTTTTTTTTGTTTGTTTTTTTACATTTATAGGACAAACCTCTCCTGCTCCATGGGACAATGTGCAAAGCGCAAATCGCCCAAAGATGTAGCGAAGTACATTATGCACTTTATCCCAGGTGAAAGGAGAGGTTTGCAGCAGCTGTGAGTGTAAGGGCCCTAATAGCCCTGTGTGCCTGTCCTGTGAGATGCAATCCCTATGCTAAGTGTACCTGTGTGTGGTACTTCCGGAAACACTCCCCTAAGGATAGGACAGGGTGGTCAGGACAGAAATAGCAGGTGTCATGCCTTATTTCACTCCTGCTATAGACACGACAACATCTTTTTCGGGGTGGCGCTTGGGTTGAGGTACCAGAAACAACACTGGGGAAATGTCGCTCATGTAGACGGCTCACTACACTGGTGGATGGGGCCACGGAACCTCCTGGTTACAGGAGGTTCGCGATGATCTCTTCCTGAAATTTGAGGAAGGATCCCGTTCTCCCAGCCTTACTGTAGAGACCAAAACTATTATATGCAGCCAATTGAATCAAATATACAGACACCTTCTTATACCAGCGTCTGGTGCGTCAGGAAACTAAATAGGGAGCCAACATCTGGTCATTGAAGTCCACCCCTCCCATGAGCGCATTATAGTCGTGGACTGAGAGGGGCTTTTCAATGACACGGGTTGCCCGTTCAATTTGTATTGTCGTGTCTGCGTGAATGGAGGAGAGCATGTAAACGTCACACTTGTCTCTCTATTTCACCGCGAGCAGTTCTTCGTTACACAAGGCAGCCCTCTCCCCCCTTGCAAGACGGGTGGTAGCGAGCCATTGGGGGAAGCCCCGGTGACTAGGTCGCACGGTGCCACAGCAGCCAATCTGTTCTAGGAACAAATGCCTGAAGAGGGGCACACTTGTGTAAAAATTGTCCACATAAAGATGGTACCCCTTGCCAAATAAGGGTGACACCAAGTCCCAGAGTGTCTTCCTTCTGCTCCCCAGGTAGTCAGGGCAACTGACCGGCTCCAGGGTCTGATCTTTTCCCTCATAGATCCGAAATTTGTGGGTATAGCCTGTGGCCCTTTCACAGAGCTTATACAATTTGACCCCATACCGGGCGCGCTTGCTTGGGATGTATTGTTTGAAGCCAAGGCGCCCGGTAAAATGTATTAGGGACAAATCATCAAATTTCTGGTTGAAGTGGTCTATGAGGGGCCGAATTTTGTGGAGCCGGTCAAAAGCTGGGTGGCCTCTGGGATGGGAGGTGGTGTTGTTGCTAAAGTGCAGGAAACGCAGGATGGTCTCAAAACGTGTCCTGGACATAGCAGCAGAGAACATGGGCATGTGATGAATTGGGTTCGTGGACCAATATGACCGCAATTCATGCTTTTTGGTTAGACCCATGTTCAGGAGAAGGCCAAGAAAAATTTTAATTTCGGAAACTTGGACTGGTTTCCACCGGAAAGGCTGGGCATAAAAGCTTCCCGGGTTGGCGGATATAAATTGAGTGGCATACCGATTTTTTCTGCCACGACTAAGTCCAAGAGCTCCGCAGTCAAGAACAGCTCAAAAAATCCCAGTGCCGAACCGATCTGAGCTGTCTCAACCCGAACTCCAGACCGGGCGGTGAAAGGGGGAACTAATGGTGCGGCTGAAGTTGGTGACTGCCAATCAGGGTTTGCCAGCACCTCAGGGACTCTAGGGGCTCTACGGGCCTGTCTGTGCGGTGGCTGCGACGGCGTAACTATTGCACGTGCCCCCGTACCAGCTTCAACTGCCCTTCTGGTGCTCGCCACTTCACCATGTTGTACGGCAGTGCTGGTACTAGGTCCAGGATGGGCTGCGCTGCTGGTGTATGCCTCACCATGTAATCCGACAGCGCCAGCCCCACTTTGCTGCCCTTGAAACGAATCCTGCACAACCTGTGGTCTAGCGACACGGGGCCGGGTACGCCTGGTGTTATCAGGGACCTCAACCTCCTCGTCCGAACTTTGGGTCAGAGAGCCACTGCTTTCTACAGGTTCATATTCTGACCCGCTAGATTCGTCAGATGAGGGTTCCCATTGCTCATCCGACTGGGTCAGAATCCTGTAGGCCTCTTCAGAAGAATACCCCTGTTTGACACTTGGACTACTAAATTTAGGGGTATTCCCTGAGACTACCCAAGAAAAAAAGCAAGCCTGTCTTACAAAGGGGAGGCTAGCGAAGTACCGGAGGCCGCTGCGATTAATAAAAAATATCAAAAATCAGCGAATAAGTGACTGCGGTGCGGTGGGCTGGGCGCTCACCGACGCTAACCACCTAACCAAGGTACCTAAAATATCCTAAAACCTATCAGTCAATACCAGTGAAAAAAAAATGTGACAGTTTACACTGATCACTTTTTTCCCTTTCACTAGGTGATTGACAGGGGGCGATCAAGGGGTTAATTGGGGTGATGGGGGTGATGGAGGGTGATCTGGGGGCTAAGTGTGGTGTTTGGTGGGTACTCACTGTGATGTCTGCTCCTCTGCTGGAACCAACCGACGAAAAGGACCAGCAGAGGAGCAGACAAGCCATTTAACACCTTATATTTATAAATATAAGGTGTTAGATGGCTTCTGATTTGATTTTTTTAAAATCAGCAACCTGCCAGCGACGATCATTGGCTGGCAGGCTGGTGACAAAATACTCCTCTAACTTTTGCCGGCCCGCGATGCGCACGCGCGGGCCGGCTCTGACCGAAATCTCACGTCTCACGAGAGGACGCGTATATGCGTCCAGGAGGAATAAATCGACCGCCTCCAGGACGCGTCGCTGCGTTCGGCGGTCCGGAGGCGGTTAAAATGAACCAGGCTTGGATCCCACAAGACTTGTCTGTACCTTGTGCAGAATAGACAGTTCTAACAGCCTCAACCATCCATCCTTGTACTCAAGTGCACTTATTCCTTTTTTTTTTTTTTATATGTCCCAATATTTTGGGGGATACCCCCATGTAAAAATGCAAAATAACACAGATCTGTGTTGGCTACCTATTCCTCCTTCGCCTCCGCTTCCACCTAGACCGCTACATGAGCCTACACGGCCACATCCACCCATTCACCGCCTCCTCAACCTCTTCCTCCTACATCATACCTAATTTTTATTTTTTTAAGGTTTTTTATGTTTTTCTAAGTCATTTCCTTATCCACATTTGTTTGCAGAGCATTTGCCATGCTCTTAAGCACATTTTGCTGCCTTTTGCAGCCCTCTAGCCCATTCCATGACATTTTTACAGCCATTTTAGTGCTCAAAAGTTCGGGTCCCCATTGACTTCAATGGGGTTCGGGTTCGGGGTCAAGTTCGGGTCCCGAACCCGATTTTTTTTTTTCAAGTTCGGCCGAACCTGCCGAACCCGAACATCCAGCTGTCCGCTCAACTCTACTTCTAAGGACCATAAAATGGCACATAACCTTCTCATAGTCAGTGCTGATCGATGGTGTCAGAATTCGACTTGTGCTCACTTAGTTACATATATCCGTTTTAGTACTCGATCCTTTCCTTCTTCCAAGAGATAACACCACGCCAACAAAAGTGTATGCCAACAGTTTTCTCCTCTCTCCCTATAGACAATTGATTAACATATACGCTCATCTAGCCAAGGGTGTATGGGGAGTCAAGAGCATTCAGCCAATGGCTGTACCTTTATTAAGAGCAGTAAGTGTTTTTTTCCTATGTCTAACCCATCAGTTTTTTTCTTTATACCACCACATACTGTACAGAACAGCTGAGTGATGTATCTTTCAGGCATAGTGAAGGTGGAGGTTTTGGTCCTATGTTCTAGTAATGATGATGAGGATTCCTGTCACAATCTTGTTTGTGCCAACCTATTCTGGACAAATGTAGGAGAGCATCGAGTCCACCATATTCTTGATTATGATTTCCTTAGGGTGAAGGTATTTGGGCAGGTAATGGCAGGAGGTCATCTGCCAGGCATCTATTAATGCAACTGGAAGTCCTGAGAAGACGGCCCTCATCAGTGTGTCCAGCTGGAAGGACAGCCAGTCACTGCCATGTTCATAGAGGAAGCCGGTGTTCCCGGATTTGATGATGACCTTGGTCTGGGGGCTTCGCTTCAATAACCGGACAACAGCATTACGGATATTTCTTATCCTCTGCAAATAAAATTTTACCGGGAATGAGGCAAAGTGCGCCATGCAGTTTATGACAATCACCAGGTCATTGTCCCCCCCTCCAATGTTATCCAGCTCATTGGCGATGTAGTGCAGCTCCTGTAAACGCATACGATGCATGGTAAGTGGTCTTTGGTGTACTCGCCATTGTATTAGATAGCCATGATCAGTATCCAAGGCCAGCAGGACTCCAGGGTCATAGCTGACATTACGGTCCACCGTCTGTAGAGCTGCCAAAACAAAACACACTGTTATATCACATATAGGTGACATCATTCCATACACAGTTTAAGAGGATGTACTCCGACCACAACATATCTCCTATGTGCAGAGCCATCCGATAAACATCAGTAGCCCTGATGGAGATAGCAAGTACACACCTAGGCTACCTTCATCAGTTCTATACACTGGAACTACCATCTAGGTGATCCCTGCAAGTTATTGTCTTTACTGCCAGGTGCAGACATTGGTACGATCGTGTCCCAGGTTTTTAGGAATGCCAAATGGTGATGCGGCCTCATAAGTTTTGTGTGTGTCACAGTGCTCCTACCACTCCCCAGGGTTAGGCTCCATAGCAATAAATGGGAGAATTGCAGTAGTTGGAGAATAATCAGAGTCCAGACTTTATACAGTTCAACAGCTTTACTTGAATAAACTTGCATCCAGACAATATTTGGTCTTTCTCTTGGCTCCAGCAGGTTTTGGGGTAAACTGGCAGGCAAACCTGGATACCTTGCTTTCTCTTTCTCTGTTGTGCTAAACTATGGCTTTAATCTGGTAGCTAGACTTTCTCACAGTTCTTGAGTGGAGTGCCTTTGGCCATTGACCCCCTCGTAATATCCTGTCTATAAACTGTAAGTGTGCTCTATGAGCTGCTTCACTTTGGAGTCCCCTGCTGAAGTAGGGGGGGGGGTCATTCCTCTCACTGTGTCATGTCTTGTATCTTTCCAACTCCACTCTAGACTGACTGTAGCTTCCTAGAACTATTCCGTTGGTAGGAAGCAGGGCTAGCCGACTTATGCCCAACAGGGGGGACAATGTAATGGTATGTTCCATTCTATCTAAAGATCTGTTTCTGCCAGAGACACTGGTGGTGAACCATGCATATTACATGTAATACAATACATAAGTTGCATAGCAATATATTAAGACACAATATCAATATCAGGACCTGGAATCAAATGCACAGATGGCATTCTTTATTAACCATTGGAGACAGTAGCAGGGTGTAGGAATTGGAGTCCCCGCTCTGTGTTACTATAGAAATCCACTTCCTGGTTCATCAGAGGTTCAGCCTGCCTTTATGACCTATGCTTTACATTGCAGCTTTGCTTACCCAGAATAGCTGCTGTGTGTAAGCAAAAGGTGAGGGCATGGAGGGATGAATCCTATTACAGTTATTATAGAATACTATGAACTATAGACAAAGAGATGGTTCCTCCATGGATTGCAGGTAGATTTGCGGTGCTTGGTCACCCATGAGCCTGTCACTGGTTAACCATTTGCCCTTCATTGGACCAATTTTGGATGGTACTAACAACTTGCACACTGAGGACATCCCCCAAGGCCAATTGTTTTGGCGATGCTGTGACTCAGATATATGTCCGTCACAATCTGACCTTCATGATAGTCTCTCAGATCTTAACATCTCCCCATTTTTCCTGCTTTCAAAAAAATCAGCTTAAAAAATTGACTGTTCACTTGCTGCTTAATATCTCCCATCAGGTTCTACTTCCACCAGGTACTCCATTATACCCTGTCTTTTAATGTTATGGCTGATGGGTGTAATATACAGACAAACGCACATGCACACTCACCACATACTGCACATGATAAACATGATCTAATGTCTTTAGCGGCATCTGCAGGAGTTATTACAGGTGTCTTATATACAATAATGAGCAATATTCATCTACAGTATACAGTATAAATCTGTAGGTGTCAGCCCTCTACAGAGTAATGAGGGGGGAGTTGTAGAGAGCGATGAGGAGAAAGCAAAGCTATTAATTTTTTTTTTCTCTCCACTGTATTCACTGAAGAAAATAAACTGTCAGATGAAATGCAGAATGTAAAAGTTAATTCCCCATTAAAAGTGCCCTGTCTAACACAGAAAGAAGTACAGCGGCCTCTTAAAAAGCTTAAAATAGACAAATCGCCAGGACCAGATGGCATACACCCCTGTATCCTAAGAGAATTAGGTAATGTCATAGCCAGACCCTTATTTATGATATTTAAGGACTCTATAGTGACAGGGAGTGTTCCACTGGATTGGCGCATAGAAAATGTGGTGCCAATATTCAAAAAGGGTCCAAAAACAGAGCCCGGAAACTATAGGCAGGTAAGTCTAACATCTGTCATAGGTAAACTGTTTGAAGGTTTTCTAAGAGATGCTATCTTGGAGTACCTCAATGAATAGAAGCAATCAACGCCATATCAGCATGGCTTCATGAGGGATTGGTCATGTCAGACTAATTTAATCAGTTTCTGTGAGGAGGTAAGTTCTAGACTTGACCGCGGCGAATCAATGGATGTTGTATATCTGGACTTCTCCAAAGCATTTGACACTGTACCACATGAAAGGTTGGTATATAAATTGAGAATGCTCGGACTGGGAGAAAATGTTCTTATGTGGGTAACTGTCTCAGTGATAAAAAACAGAGGGTGGGTATTAACAGTACACACTCAGATTGGGTCACTGTCACTAGTGGGTTACAACAGGGGTCAGTATAGGAAGGGTCACTGTCACTAGTGGGGTACCACAGGGGTCAGTATTGGAGGGGTCACTGTCACTAGTGGGGTACCACGGGGGTCAGTATTGGAGGGGTCACTGTCACTAGTGGGGTACCACGGGGGTCAGTATTGGGCCCTATTCTGTTCAATATATTTATTAATTATCTTTGTAATGGGTTCCTATGACCAGTTTTGAGGAAAGGCAGGGACACAACAAAGTCACTTCAATACAGTTTATTGCTTGTTCCAGCAACTTACAGTTCAGTTCAGCCGGATCGCAGCCGGGACAAGTAAACAGTTCATGTCATTCACAATAAAGTCCTGCAGTCTCGGGGGTCCTTTAGAAGCATCCACAGGCCAGTGTTTGCTTTACACACGCCTTGCAGGGTGTGATCTGCAGCCTCTCACACAACAGACACACCCTGCCTCATGCTGCTGATGACGCAATCGTGGACATGGGCCATGTATAAACCCCGGAGTGGATCATGGGGAGCAAGCACCAACCCAGCTCTTTGCTTACTCCCAGTAAAATCTAGGCCCGGATTAGCTGTTACCAGCTATACTAGGTAACACCAATCTCCACTATCTATCTTAGTGGACACTCTAGATTCTGGCTTCCACTCCACCAAGGTGGCACGTCTCAGGTGCAATACAGCAAACCCCAATATGTATCTCCTTAATAGGTTTCCTGCACCATTCTGGGAGATACATACTATACCCTTCGTATATGAGGCATGTCACTGCCACACATCTTGTAAAAGGCTTGCACAGTAAAATATCAATTTTTTACAAATGTCACTAAACTGTGTGAATTAACACAGAAGAGGACAGTATTCTATATAAATATACTACAGAGGACATTATACTGTATATATACACACTACAGAGGACAGTATACTGTATATATACTACAGAGGTCAGTATACTGTATATATACTACAAAGGTCAGTATACTGTATATATACTAGAGAGGGCAGTATACTGTATATATACTACAGAGGACAGTATGCTGTATATATACTACAGAGGACAGTATACTGTATATATACTACAGAGGACAGTATACTGTATATATACTACAGAGGACAGTATACTGTATATATACTACAGAGGACAGTATACTGTATATACACTACAGAGGACAGTATACTGTATATATACTACAGAGGAAAGTATACTGTGTATATATACTACAGAGAACAGTGTACTGTATAAATATACTACAGAGGTCAGTATACTGTATATATAATACAAAGGTCAGTATACTGTATATATACTACAAAGGACAGTATACTGTATATATACTAGAGAGGGCAGTATACTGTATATATACTACAGAGGACAGTATGCTGTATATATACTACAGAGGACAGTATACTGTATATATACTACAGAGGACAGTATACTGTATATATACTACAAAGGTCAGTAGACTGTATATATACTACAGAGGGCAGTATACTGTATATATACTACAGAGAACAGTATACTGTATAAATATACTACAGAGGTCAGTATACTGTATATATATACTACAGAGGAGAGTACACCGTATATATATATACAGTACAGACCAAAAGTTTGGACACACCTTCTCATTCAAAGAGTTTTCTTTATTTTCATGACTATGAAGGCATCAAAACTATGAATTAACACATGTGGAATTATATACATAACAAACAAGTGTGAAACAACTGAAAATATGTCATATTCTAGGTTCTTCAAAGTAGCCACCTTTTGCTTTGATTACTGCTTTGCACACTCTTGGCATTCTCTTGATGATCTTCAAGAGGTAGTCCCCTGAAATGGTCTTCACTTCACAGGTGTGCCCTGCCAGGTTTAATAAGTGGGATTTCTTGACTTATAAATGGGGTTGGGACCTTCAGTGGCGTTGAGGAGAAGTCAGGTGGATACACAGCTGATAGTCCTACTGAATAGACTGTTAGAATTGGTATTATGGCAAGAAAAAAGCAGCTAAGTAAAGAGAAACTAGTGACCATCATTACTTTAAGAAATTAAGGTCAGTCAGTCAGCTTAAAAATTGGGAAAACTTTGAAAGTAAGGGCTATTTGACCATGAAGGAGAGTGATGGGGTGCTGCGCCAGATGACCTGGCCTCCACAGTCACCGGACCTGAACCCAATCGAGATGCTTTGGGGTGAGCTGGACCGCAGAGTGAAGGCAAAAGGGTCAACAAGTGCTAAGCATCTCTGGGAACTCCTTCAAGACTGTTGGAAGACCATTTCAGGGGACTACCTCTTGAAGCTCATCAAGACAATGCCAAGAGTGTGCAAAGCAGTAATCCAAGCAAAAGGTGGCTACTTTGAAGAACCTAGAATATGACATATTTTCAGTTGTTTCACACTTGTTTGTTATGTATATAATTCCACATGTGTTAATTCATAGTTTTGATGCCTTCATAGTCATGAAAATAAAGAAAACTCTTTGAATGAGAAGGTGTGTCCAAACTTTTGGTCTGTACTGTATATATATATATATATATATATATATACTACAGAGGACAGTATACTGTATATATATAACAGAGAACAGTATACTGTATATATGCTACAGAGGTCAGTATACTGTATATATACTACAGAGGAGAGTACACCATATATACACTCACCTAAAGAATTATTAGGAACACCTGTTCTATTTCTCATTAATGCAATTATCTAGTCAACCAATCACATGGCAGTTGCTTCAATGCATTTAGGGGGGTGGTCCTGGTCAAGACAATCTCCTGAACTCCAAACTAAATGTCAGAATGGGAAAGAAAGGTGATTTAAGCAATTTTGAGCGTGGCATGGTTGTTGGTGCCAGACGGGCCGGTCTGAGTATTTCACAATCTGCTCAGTTACTGGGATTTTCACGCACAACCATTTCTAGGGTTTACAAAGAATGGTGTGACAAGGGAAAAACATCCAGTAGGCGGCAGTCCTGTGGGCAAAAATGCCTTGTGGATGCTAGAGGTCAGAGGAGAATGGGCCGACTGATTCAAGCTGATAGAAGAGCAACGTTGACTGAAATAACCACTCGTTACTAGAGTTGAGCGAACACCTGGATGTTCGGGTTCGAGAAGTTCGGCCGAACTTCACGGAAATGTTCGGGTTCGGGATCCGAACCCGAACCGAACTTCGTCCCGAACCCGAACCCCATTGAAGTCAATGGGGACCCGAACTTTTGGGCACTAAAAAGGCTGTAAAACAGCCCAGGAAAGAGCTAGAGGGCTGCAAAAGGCAGCAACATGTAGGTAAATCCCCTGCAAACAAATGTGGATAGGGAAATGAATTAAAATAAAAATTAAAAAAATTAAAATGACCCAATATCAATTGGACCGAGGTCCCATAGCAGAGAATCTGGCTTCACGTCAGCAGAGAATCAGTCTCTTCATGCCATAGCAAAGAATCTGGCTTCATGTTAGCACAGAATCAGTCTCTTCATGCCATAGCAGAGAATCTGGCTTCATGTCAGCACAGAATCAGTCTCTTCATGTCATAGCAGAGAATCAGGCTTCACGTCACCCACCACTGGAACAGGCCACTGTCACACATTTAGGCCCCGGCACCCAGACAGAGGAGAGCGGTCCCGTAACAGAGCATTTGGCATTATGTCAGCGCAGAATCTGTCTTCATGTCATAGCAGAGAATCAGGCTTCACGTCACCCACCACTGGAACAGGCCACTGTCACACATTTAGGCCCCGGCACCCAGACAGAGGATAGAGGTCCTGTAACAGAGAATCTGGCTTTATGTCAGCACAGAATCTGTCTTCATGTCATAGCAGAGAATCAGGCTTCACGTCACCCACCACTGGAACAGGCCACTGTCACACATTTAGGCCCAGGCAGAGGATAGAGGTCCCGTAACAGAAAATCTGGCCTTATGTCAGCGCAGAATCAGTCTTCATGTCATAGCAGAGAATCAGGCTTCACGTCACCCACCACTGGAACAGGCCACTGTCACACATTTAGGCCCAGGCACCCAGCCAGAGGAGAGAGGTCCCGTAACAGAGAATATGGCCTTATGTCAGCGCAGAATCAGTCTTCATGTCATAGCAGAGAATCAGGCTTCACGTCATCCACCACTGGAACAGGCCACTGTCACACATTTAGGCCCCGGCACCCAGACAGAGGAGAGCGGTCCCGTAACAGAGAATCTGGCCTTATGTCAGCACAGAATCTGTCTTCATGTCATAGCAGAGAATCAGGCATCACGTCACCCACCACTGGAACAGGCCACTGTCACACATTTAGGCCCCGGCACCCAGACAGAGGAGAGAGGTCTTGTAACAGAGAATCTGGCCTTATGTCAGCACAGAATCTGTCTTCATGTCATAGCAGAGAATCAGGCATCACGTCACCCACCACTGGAACAGGCCACTGTCACACATTTAGGCCCAGGCACCCAGGCAGAGGAGAGAGGTCCCGTAACAGAGAATCTGGCTTCATGTCAGCACAGAATAAGTCTTCATGTCAGCACAGAATAAGTCTTCATGTCATAGCAGAGAATCAGGCATCACGTCACCCACCACTGGAACAGGCCACTGTCACACATTTAGGCCCCGGCACCCAGACAGAGGAGAGAGGTCCTGTTACAGAGAATCTGGCCTTATGTCAGCACAGAATCTGTCTTCATGTCATAGCAGAGAATCAGGCATCACGTGACCCAACACTGGAACAGGCCACTGTCACACATTTAGGCCCCGGCACCCAGGCAGAGGAGAGAGGTCCTGTAACAGAGAATCTGGCCTTATGTCAGCACAGAATCTGTCTTCATGTCATAGCAGAGAATCAGGCTTCACGTCACCCACCACTGGAACAGGCCACTGTCACACATTTAGGCCCAGGCACCCAGGCAGAGGAGAGAGGTCCCGTAACAGAGAATCTGGCCTTATGTCAGCGCAGAATCAGTCTTCATGTCATAGCAGAGAATCAGGCTTCACGTCACCCACCACTGGAACAGGCCACTGTCACATATTTAGGCCCAGGCACCCAGGCAGAGGAGAGAGGTCGCGTAACAGAGATTCTGGCTTCATGTCAGCACAGAATAAGTCTTCATGTCATAGCAGAGAATCAGGCTTCACGTCACTCACCACTGGAACAGGCCACTGTCACACATTTAGGCCCAGGCACCCAGGCAGAGGAGAGAGGTCCAGTAACAGAGAATCTGGCCTTATGTCAGCACAGAATAAGTCTTAATGTCATAGCAGAGAATCAGGCTTCACGTCACCCACCACTGGAACAGGCCACTGTCACACATTTAGGCCCCGGCACCCAGACAGAGGAGAGGTTCATTCAACTTTGGGTTGCCCCGCAATATAATGGTAAAATGAAATTAAAAATAGTATTGAATGAGGAAGTGCCCTGGAGTAGAATAATATATTGTTAAGGGGAGGTAGTTAATATCTAATCTGCACAAGGGATGGACAGGTCCTGTGGGATCCATGCCTGGTTCATTTTTATGAACGTCAGCTTGTCCACATTGGCTGTAGACAGGCGGCTGCGTTTGTCTGTAATGACGCCCCCTGCCGTGCTGAATACACGTTCAGACAAAACGCTGGCCGCCGGGCAGGCCAGCACCTCCAAGGCATAAAAAGCTAGCTCTGGCCACGTGGACAATTTGGAGACCCAGAAGTTGAATGGGGCCGAAACCATCAGTCAGTACGTGGAGGGGTGTGCACAGGTACTGTTCCACCATGTTAGTGAAATGTTGCCTCCTGCTAACACGTTCCGTATCAGGTGGTGGTGCACTTAGCTGTGCACCAGCTGCGTTGGCGACCTCTTGCTCCTCCTCTGCCTTCGCCTTGGGCTTCCACTGGTTCCCCTGTGACATTTGGGAATGCTCTCAGTAGCGCGTCTACCAACGTGCGCTTGTACTCGCGCATCTTCCTATCACGCTCCAGTGTAGGAAGTAAGGTGGGCACATTGTCTTTGTACCGGGGATCCAGCAGGGTGGCAACCCAGTAGTCCGCACACGTTAAAATGTGGGCAACTCTGCTGTCGTTGCGCAGGCACTGCAGCATGTAGTCGCTCATGTGTGCCAGGCTGCCCAGAGGTAAGGACAAGCTGTCCTCTGTGGGAGGCGTATCGTCATCGTCCTGTGTTTCCCCCCAGCCACGCACCAGTGATGGGCCCGAGCTGCTTTGGGTGCCACCCCGCTGTGAACATGCTTCATCCTCATCCTCCTCCACCTCATCCTCGTCCTCCTCGTCCTCCAGTAGTGGGCCCTGTCTAGCCACATTTGTACCTGGCCTCTGGTGTTGCAAAAAACCTCCCTCTAAATCACTTCGAAGAGACTGGCCTGAAAGTGCTAAAAATGACCCCTCTTCCTCCTCTTCCTCCTGGGCCACCTCCTCTTCCATCATCGCCCTAAGTGTTTTCTCAAGGAGACATAGAAGTGGTATTGTAACGCTGATAACGGCGTCATCGCCACTGGCCATGTTGGTGGAGTACTCGAAACGGCGCAACAGGGCACACAGGTCTTGCATGGAGGCCCAGTCATTGGTGGTGAAGTGTGTCTGATCCACAGTGCGACTGACCCGTGCGTGCTGCAGCTGAAACTCCGCTATGGCCTGCTGCTGCTCGCACAGTCTGTCCAGCATATGCAAGGTGGAGTTCCACCTGGTGGGTACGTCGCATATGAGGCGGTGAGCGGGAAGGCCGAAGTTATGCTGTAGCGCAGACAGGCGAGCAGCGGCAGGGTGTGAACGCCGGAAGCGCGAACAGACGGCCCGCACTTTATGCAGCAGCTCTGACATGTCGGGGTAGTTGAGAATGAACTTCTGCACCACCAAATTCAGCACATGCGCCAGGCAAGGGATGTGCGTCAAACCGGCTAGTCCCAGAGCTACAACGAGATTTCGCCCATTATCGCACACCACCAGGCCGGGCTTGAGGCTCACCGGCAGCAACCACTCGTCGGTCTGTTGTTCTATACCCCGCCACAACTCCTGTGCGGTGTGGGGCCTGTCCCCCAAACATATGAGTTTCAGAACGGCCTGCTGACGTTTACCCCGGGCTGTGCTGAAGTTGGTGGTGAAGGTGTGTGGCTGACTGGATGAGCAGGTGGAAGAAGAGGAGGAGGAAGCTGAGTAGGAGGAGGAGGAGACAGGAGGCAAAGAATGTTGCCCTGCGATCCTTGGCGGCGGAAGGACGTGCGCCAAACAGCTCTCCGCCTGGGGCCCAGTCGCCACTACATTTACCTAGTGTGCAGTTAGGGAGATATAGCGTCCCTGGCCGTGCTTACTGGTCCACGTATCTGTGGTTAGGTGGACCTTGCCACAGATGGCATTGCGCAGTGCACACTTGATTTTATCGGACACTTGTTTGTGCAGGGAAGGCACGGCTCTCTTGGAGAAGTAGTGGCGGCTGGGAACAACATACTGTGGAACAGCAAGTGACATGAGCTGTTTGAAGCTGTGTGTGTCCACCAGCCTAAATGACAGCATTTCATAGGCCAGTAGTTTAGAAATGCTGGCATTCAGGGCCAGGGATCGAGGGTGGCTAGGTGGGAATTTACGCTTTCTCTCAAATGTTTGTGAGATGGAGAGCTGAAGGCTGCCGTGTGACATGGTTGAGATGCTTGGTGACGCAGGTGGTGGTGTTGGTGGTACATCCCATGTTTGCTGGGCGGCAGGTGCCAACGTTCCTCCAGAGGCAGAGGAAGAGGCCGAGGCGGCGGCGGCAGCAGCAGAAGAGGCCGAGGCGGCAGCAGCAGAAGATGTAGCAGGGGGAGCCTGAGTGACTTCCTTGTTTTTAAGGTGTTTACTCCACTGCAGTTCATGCTTTGCATGCAGGTGCCTGGTCATGCAGGTTGTGCTAAGGTTCAGAACGTTAATGCCTCGCTTCAGGCTCTGATGGCACAGCGTGCAAACCACTCGGGTCTTGTCGTCAGCACATTGTTTGAAGAAGTGCCATGCCAGGGAACTCCTTGAAGCTGCCTTTGGGGTGCTCGATCCCAGATGGCGGCGGTCAGTAGCAAGAGTCTCTTGGCAGCGGGTGTTCTGATTTTGCCCACTGCTCCCTCTTTTGCTACGCTGTTGGCTCGGTCTCACCACTGCCTCTTCCTCCGAACTCTGAAAGTCAGTGGCACGACCTTCATTCCATGTGGGGTCTAGGACCTCATCATCCCCTGCATCGTCTTCCACCCAGTCTTGACCCCTGACCTCCTGTTCAGTCTGCACACTGCAGAAAGACGCAGCAGTTGGCACCTGTGTTTCGTCATCATCAGAGACGTGCTGAGGTGGTATTCCCATGTCCTTATCATCAGGAAACATAAGTGGTTGTGCGTTCACCCCTGGTGAAGAGCTAGGTGGATGCCCTTGGGAAACCCTGGCAGCAGAGTCTTCAAACAGCATAAGAGACTGCTGCGTAACTTGAGGCTCAGACAGTTTCCCTGATATGCATGGGGGTGATGTGACAGACTGATGGGCTTGGTTTTCATGCGCCATCTGTGCGCTTTCTGCAGAAGACTGGGTGGGAGATAATGTGAACGTGCTGGATGCACTGTCGGCCACCCAATTGACTAATGCCTGTACCTGCTCAGGCCTTACCATCCTTAGAACGGCATTGGGCTCCACCAAATATCCCTGTAAATTCTGGCGGCTACTGGGACCTGAGGTAGTTGGTTCACTAGGACGTGTGGCTGTGGCAGAACGGCCACGTCCTCTCCCAGCACCAGAGGATCCACTAACACCACCACGACCATGTCCTCGTCCGCATTTCTTATTAGATGTTATCCTCATTGTTCCCGTTCACCACAATTTTGAGAATGGCAAATTTGGGAATAGTTTTTCAACCCAGAAAAAAAAGTCTGCTTTTACGGTCACTACAAATAACTTGACCAGCTAAAACAGTACAGATTTGCTTGAATAGAAATGTGAGACCTGTTTTTTTTTTTTGCACTGTGTGACAGGTTAAGGTTTAATCACAGAATCACACTTCTATCAGCACGGTAGCGTGTGTCTTAGGTTTTTCTGAATGACACTATCAGTACCTTCAATGTAAGATATCCTTTTTGAGATAGATTTCAAGTAGGCCTCAAATACCAGAAACTAGTTATTTTGAGAATAGCAAATTTGGGAATTCTTTTTCAACCCAGAACAAAAAGTCTGCTTTTACGGTCACTACAAATAACTTGACCAGATAAAACACTGCAGATTTGGTTGAATAGAGATGTGAGACCTGTTTTTTTTTTGCGCTGTGTGACAGTTATAGGTTTAATCACAGAATCACACTTCTATCAGCACGCTAGCGTGTGTCTTAGGTTTTTCTGAATGACACTATCAATACCTTCAATGTAAGATTTTCTTTGTGGGATAGATTTCAAGTAGGCCTCAAATACCAGAAACTAGTTATTTTGAGAATGGCAAATTTGGGAATGCTTTTTCAACCCAGAACAAAAAGTCTGCTTTTACGGTCACTACAAATAACTTGACCAGATAAAACACTGCAGATTTGGTTGAATAGAGATGTGAGACCTGTTTTTTTTTGCGCTGTGTGACAGGTATAGGTTTAATCACAGAATCACACTTCTATCAGCACGCTAGCGTGTGTCTTAGGTTTTTCTGAATGACACTATCAATACCTTCAATGTAAGATTTTCTTTTTGGGATAGATTTCAAGTAGGCCTCAAATACCAGAAACTAGTTATTTTGAGAATGGCAAATTTGGGAATGCTTTTTCAACCCAGAAAAAAAGTGTGCTTTTACGGTCAATACAAATAACTTGACCAGCTAAAACAGTACAGATTTGGTTGAATAGAAATGTCAGGTCTATTTTTTAGGCGCTGGGTGACAGGCTCAACTTGCCCCTGATGTAATATATGGCCAAAAAATAACCACACTGTTGATGGTTAAATGCACTTGGGTGACACAGGCTCAGCCTGCAGCTGATGTAGTATATGGCCAAAAAATAATCAGACTGTTGATGGTTAAATGCACTTCGGTGACACAGGCTCAGCCTGCAGCTGATGTAGTATATGGCCAAAAAATAATCAGACTGTTGATGGTTAAATGCACTTCGGTGACACAGGCTCAGCCTGCAGCTGATGTAGGATATAGCAAAAAATTAACCACACTGTTGATGGTTAAATGCACTTGGGTGACACAGGCTCAGCCTGCACCTGATGTAGTATATGGGCAAAAAATAACCACACTGTTGATGGTTAAATGCACTTGGGGGACACAGGCTCAGCCTGCACCTGATGTAGTATATGGCCAAAAAATAACCAGACTGTTGATGGTTAAATGCACTTGGGTGACACAGGCTCAGCCTGCAGCTGATGTAGGATATAGCACAAAATAACCACACTATTGATGGTTAAATACACTTGGTGGTAGCTTGTGCTGGCGCACCACAAGTCACAAAATGGCCGCCGATCACCCCAGAAAAAAGTGACTGAAAAATGCTCTGGGCAGCCTAAAAACACTGAGCAATTGAATAGCAGCAGTTCAATGATCCACAGCTGGAGATCGATCACAGAATGAAGTCTTTTGGAGGAGTTAATCACTGCCTAATATCGCCCTAACGTCGCAGCTGCAACCTCTCCCTATGCTTCAATCAGCAGAGTGACGTGCAGCGCAACGTGACCCAAGCTTATATAGAGGCTGGGTCACATGCTGCACTGGCCAATCACAGCCATGCCAATAGTAGGCAAGGCTGTGATGGCCTCTTGGGGCAAGTAGTATGACGCTTGTTGATTGCCTGCTTTGCAGCCTTTCAAAAAGCGCCAAGAAAGCGCCGAACACCGAACCCGAACACGGACTTTTACGAAAATGTTCGGGTTCGGGTCCGTGTCACGGACACCCCAAAATTCAGTACGAACCCGAACTATACAGTTCGGGTTCGCTCATCCCTACTCGTTACAACCGAGGTCTGCAGCAAAGCATTTGTGAAGCCACAACACGCACAACCTTGAGGCGGATGGGCTACAACAGCAGAAGACCCCACCGGGTACCACTCATCTCCACTACAAATAGGAAAAAGAGGCTACAATTTGCACGAGCTCACCAAAATTGGACTGTTGAAGACTGGAAAAATGTTGCCTGGTCTGATTAGTCTCGATTTCTGTTGAGACATTCAAATGGTAGAGTCCGAATTTGGCGTAAGCAGAATGAGAACATGTATCCATCCTCTGATGGCTACTTCCAGCACGATAATGCACCATGTCACAAAGCTCGAATCATTTCAAATTGGTTTCTTGAACATGACAATGAGTTCACTGTACTAAAATGGCCCCACAGTCACCAGATCTCAACCCAATAGAGCATCTTTGGGATGTGGTGGACCGGGAGCTTTGTGCCCTGGATGTGCATCCCTCAAATCTCCATCAACTGCAAGATGCTATCCTATCAATATGGGCCAACATTTCTACAGAATGCTATCAGCACCTTGTGGAATCAATGCCACGTAGAATTAAGGCAGTTCTGAAGGCAAAAGGGGGTCCAACACCGTATTAGTATGGTGTTCCTAATAATTCTTTAGGTGAGTGTATATATATATATATATATATATATATATACTACAGAGAACAGTATGCTGTATGTATATACTACAGAGGACAGTATAATGTGTGTGTATATATATATATATACTACAGAGGACAGTATACTGTATATATACTACAGAGAACAGTGTACTGTATATATGCTACAGAGGTCAGTATACTGTATATATACTACAGAGGAGAGTACACGTATATATATATATATATATATATATATACACTACAGAGAACAGAATGCTGTATGTATATACTACAGAGGACAGTATAATGTATATATATTTACTACAGAGGACAGTATACTGTATATATACTACAGAGGACAGTATACTGTATAGATATATATACTACAGAGGACAGTATACTGTATATATACCACATAAGACAGTATACTGTATAAATATACTACAGAGATCAGTATACTGTATGTATATACTACAGAGGACAGTATAATGTATATATATGCTACAGAGGACAGTTTTCTGTATGTATATACTACAGAGGAGAGTATACTGTATATACAGTCAGGTCCATAAATATTGGGAAATCGACACAATTCTAACATGTTTGGCTCTATGCACCACCACAATGGATTTGAAATGAAACGAACAAGATGTGCTTTAACTGCAGACTGTCAGCTTTAATTTGAGGATATTTACATCCAAATCAGGTGAACGGTGCAGGAATTACAACAGTTTCCATACGTGCCTCCCGCCTTTTAAGGGACCAAAAGTAATGGGACAGAATAATAATCAAAAATCAAACTTTCACTTTTTAATACTTGGTTGCAAATCCTTTGCAGTCAATTACAGCCTGAAGTCTGGAACGCATAGACATCACCAGATGCTGGGTTTGATCCCTGGTGATGCTCTGCCAGGCCTCTACTGCAGCTGTCTTCAGTTCCTGCTTGTTCTTGGGGCATTTTCCCTTCAGTTTTGTCTTCAGCAAGTGAAATGCATGCTCAATTGGATTCAGGTCCGGTGATTGACTTGGCCATTGCATAACATTCCACTTCTTTCCCTTAAAAAACTCTTTGGTTGCTTTTGCAGTATGCTTTGGGTCATTGTCCATCTGCACTGTGAAGCGCCGTCCAATGAGTTCTGAAGCATTTGGCTGAATATGAGCAGATAATATTGCCCGAAACAGCTCAGAATTCATCCTGCTGCTTTTGTCAGCAGTCACATCATCAATAAATACATGAGAAGCAGTTCCATTGGCAGCCATACATGCCCACGCCATGACACTACCACCACCATGCTTCACTGATGAGGTGGTATGCTTAGGATCATGAGCAGCTCCTTTCCTTCTCCATACTCTTCTCTTCCCATCACTCTGGTACAAGTTGATCTTGGTCTCAACTGTCCATAGGATGTTGTTCCAGAACTGTGAAGGCTTTTTTAGATGTCATTTGGCAAACTCTAAGGCCCCTTTCACACGAGCGAGTATTCCGCGCGGATGCGATGCGGGAGGTGAACGCATTGCACCCGCACTGAATACCGACCCATTCATTTCTATGGGGCTGTGCACGCGAGCGGTGATTTTCACGCATCACTTTTGCTTTGCGTGAAAATCGCAGCATGCTCCTCTTTGTGCGTTTTTCACGTAACGCAGGCCCCATAGAAATGAATGGGGTTGCGTGAAAATCGCAAGCATCCGCAAGCAAGTGCGGATGCGGTGCGATTTTCAAGCACGGTTGCTAGGAGACGATCGGGATGGAGACCCGATCATTATTATTTTCCCTTATAACATGGTTATAAGGGAAAATAATAGCATTCTGAATACAGAATGCAAAGTAAAATAGCAGTGAAGGGGTTAAAAAAAAATCAAATCGTTTAACTCACCTTAATCCACTTGCTCGCGTAGCTCGGCATCTCCTTGTGTCTCCTTTGTTGAAGGACCTGTGATGACGTCACTCCGGTCATCACATGGTACGTCACATGATCTTTTACCATGGTGAATCACCATGGTAAAAGATCATGTGACGTACCATGTGATGACCGGAGTGACGTCATCAAAGGTCCTGTAACTGTATTTAATGCTCACCATAGGTCCTTCAACAAAGGAGACAGAAGGAGATGCCGGCTACGCGAGCAAGTGGATTAAGGTGAGTTAAATATTTTTTTATTTATTTTTAACCCGTCCAGTGCTATTTTACTTTGCATTCTGTATTCAGAATGCTATTATTTTCCCTTATAACCATGTTATAAGGGAAAATAATAATGATCGGGTCTCCATCCCGATCGTCTCCTAGCAACCGTGCGTGAAAATCGCACCGCATCCGCACTTGCTTGCGGATGCTTGCGATTTTCACGCAACCCCATTCACTTCTATGGGGCCTGCGTTGCGTGAAAAACGCAGAATATAGAGCATGCTGCGATTTTCACGCAACGCATAAGTGATGCGTGAAAATCACCGCTCATGTGAACAGCCTCATAGAAATGAATGGGTCGGTATTAAGTGCGGGTGCAATGCGTTCACCTCACGCATTGCATCCGCGCGGAATACTCGCCCGTGTGAAAGGGGCCTAAGGCTACTTTCAGACTAGTGTTCAGAGAGGATCCGTCTGGTGTCTGCACAGACGGATCCTCTCCTATAATGCAGACGTTTGGAAAAAATTGTAAGTCTGAAAGTTGTTCAGACGGATCCGTCCAGACTTTACATTGAAAGTCAATGGGGGACGGATCCGTTTGAAAATTGAGCCATATGGTGTCAACTTCAAACGGATCCGTCCCCATTGACTTACATTGTAAGTCTGGACGAATCCGTTTGCCTCCACACGGCCAGGCGGACACCCGAACGCTGCAAGCAGCGTTCAGGTGTCCGCTTGCTGAGCGGAGCGGAGGCTGAACGCTGCCAGACTGATGCATCTGACGGATCCGCGTCCACTCAGAATGCATTGGTAGCTGGACGGATGCGTTCGGGCCGCTTGTGAGACGAAGCTCCACAAGCGGAGTCCCGACGCTAGTGTGAAAGTAGCCTAATCTGGCCTTCCTGTTTTGAGGCTCACCAATGTTTACATCTTGTGGTGAAGTCTTCTCTTGATTGTTTGACTTTGACACACATACACCTACCTCCGGGAGAGTGTTCTTGATTAGTGATGAGCGTTAGGGCAATATTCGAATCGCGATATTTCGCGAATATTCGCCATATATTCGAGAATTCGCGAATTCGTGATCTCCAGGCATTATCTTCTGGATCGCATGAACTGGTATTTAAAAAAAAAAAAATTGAATATTCGTGATTACGAATATATTATGGATATTTTAAATATTCGCAAATTCTCGAAGTGCCGATATTCGTGATTAAAATTTGCAATTTAAATATTCGTGATCAACACTATTCTTGATCTGGCCAACTGTTGTGAAGGGTGTTTCCTTCACCAGGAAAGAATTCTTCGGTCATCCACCACAGATGTTTTTCATTTTCTTCGGGGTCTTTTGGTGTTGCTGAGCTCACCGGTGCGTTCCTCCTTTTAAGAATGTTCCAACCGGTTGTTTTGGCAACGCCTAATGTTTTTGCTATCTCCTAATGGGTTTGTGGTGTTTTTTCAGGCCTAATGATGGCTTCCTCATAGTGACAGCTCTTTGGATCTCATCTTGAGAGTTGACTGCAACAGATTCCAAATGCAAATACAGACTGGAAATGACCTCTGGACCTTTATCTGCTCATTGTAATTGGGGATAATGAGGGAATAACACACACCTGGCCATGGAACAGCCGAGAAGCAATTGTCCCATTACTTTTGGTTCCTTAACAAGTGGTGTCACTACCAGAGCTTTTGACGTTCTCACAGCTCTGTTTCTCCACCCCTGTGATGAATGTCACTACTAGAGCTGGGAGGAGTTTTCTGTTTCCTTCCTCCAGGTGTTCCTCCTCCGTTTGATTTCCCCTGCCTTTATATTCCCCCTCTTCCTATTGTAGGTGTGGATTATATTTCTCATTTGGGGTTGTAGCTCTTGCTTGAGTAATCTTCCCTTGTATGCTATCCTTTTACTGGACCTGTGTTCTGCTGCAGCAAGTGCTCCGGATATTGCCAGCCTGTCTTTGGATCCGTCTTCACTGCGGCTGCAGCCCTTCAGCTAAGTGTGCAGACATTGCTGTGTATCTGAGTGTTTTCTGACTGGATCCGAGGTGACCAGGGGTTCCCTCCATATACTGAGCAGGGCACCGGTGGCCGGCCCTTTCCACTATTGTAAGGGTTACAGTGGTCATCAGTCTTAGGTACTCGGGCATGCCTCTTTCCACCATTTGGATCCGGGCATGGGCTTAGCAGCATAGGGAGAGCTTTTGAGGGTCTGACAGGGGTCAACCCTTATCCTCCCTAGTTTGGGTCCGGTCAGTAGCTCTATTTTCTGTGCATGCTCTTGTTGCTCACATACAGCCGTGACAGTGGGAGGCACATATGCAAAATGGTTGTATTTCCTGCACGTTCATCTTATTTGGATGTAAATACCCTCAAATTAAAGCTGACAGTCTGCAGTTAAAGCACATCTTGTTTGTTTCATTTCAAATCCATTGTGGTGGTGTATAGAGCCAAAAATGTTAGAATTGGTCAATGTCCAAATATATATGGACCTGACTGTATATTGTACAGAGGTCAGTATACTGTTTATATATATACTACAGAGGACAGGATACTGTAATAAAACTACAGAGGACAGTATACTGTATATATATATATATATATATATATATATATATATTTATACACTGCTCAAAAAAATAAAGGGAACTCTTAAACAACACAATGTAACTCCAAGTCAATCACACTTCTGTGAAATCAAACTGTCCACTTAGGAAGCAACACTGAATGACAATCAATTTCACATGCTGTTGTGCAAATGGGATAGACAACAGGTGGAAATTATAGGCAATTAGCAAGACACCCCCAATAAAGTAGTGGTTCTGCAGGTGGTGACCACAGAACACTTCTCAGTTCCTATGCTTCCTGACTGATGTTTTGTCACTTTGAATGCTGGCGGTGCTTTCACTCTAGTGGTAGCATGAGACGGAGTCTACAACCCACACAAGTGGCTCAGGTAGTGCATCTTATCCAGGATGGCTCATCAATGCGAGCTGTGGCAAGAAGGTTTGCTGTGTCTGTCAGCGTAGTGTCCAGAGCATGGAGGCGCTACTAGGAGACAGGCCAGTACATCAGGAGACGTGGAGGAGGCCGTAGGAGGGCAACAACCCAGCAGCAGGACCGCTACCTCCGGCTTTGTGCAAGGAGGAACAGGAGGAACACTGCCAGAGCCCTGCAAAATGATCTCCAGCAGGCCACAAATGTGCATGTGTCTGCTCAAACGGTAAGAAACAGACTCCATGAGGGTGATATGAGGGCCCGACGTCCACAGGTGGGGGTTGTGCTTACAGCCCAACACCGTGCAGGACGTTTGGCATTTGCCAGAGAACACCAAGATTGGCAAATTCGCTACTGGCGCCCTGTGCTCTTCACAGATGAAAGCAGGTTCACACTGAGCACATATGACAGACGTGACAGAGTCTGGAGACGCCGTGGAGAACGTTCTGCTGCCTGCAACATCCTCCAGCATGACCGGATTGGCATTGGGTCAGTAATGGTGTGGGGTGGCATTTCTTTGGAGGGCCGCACAGCCCTCCATGTGCTCGCCAGAGGTAGCCTGACTGCCATTAGGTACCGAGATGAGATCCTCAGACCCCTTGTGAGACCTATGCTGTGCGGTTGGCCTGAGTTCCTCCTAATGCATGACAATGCTAGACCTCATGTGGCTGGAGTGTGTCAGCAGTTCCTGCAAGACGAGGCATTAATGCTATGGAATGGCCCGCCCGTTCCCCAGACCTAATCCAATTGAGCACATCTGGGACATCATGTCTTGCTCTATCCACCAACGTCACGTTGCACCACCACGACTGTCCAGGAGTTGCAGATGCTTTAGTCCAGGTCTGGGAGGAGATCCCTCAGGAGACCGTCCTCCACCTCATCAGGAGCATGCACAGGCATTGTAGGGAGGTCATACAGGCATGTGGAGGCCACAACACACTACTGAGCCTGATTTTGACTTGTTTTAAGGACATTACATCAAAGTTGGATCAGCCTGTAGTGTGTTTTCCACTTTAATTTTTGAGGTGTGACTCCAAATCCAGACCACCATGGGTTGAAAAATTTGATTTCCTTTTTTTTTTTTTTTTTTGTGTGATTTTGTTGTCAGCACATTCAACTATGTAAAGAACAAAGTATTTCAGAAGAATATTTAATTAATTCAGATCTAGGATGTGTATTTTTGGTGTTTCCCTTTATTTTTTTGGAGCAGTGTGTATATATATATATATAATATAATATACACTACAGAGGACAGAATACTGTATATATACTACAGAGGACAGATACTGTATATAAACTACAGAGGACAGGATACTGTATATATATATATATATATATATATATTTAAAATAAATACACACTACAGAGAACAGTATACTGTATATATACTACAGAGGACAGTATACTGTATATATACTACAGAGGGCAGTATACTGCTACACAGGGATCTTGATAAATTGAAGGCTTGGGCAAGAAGTGACAGATGGGTTTTTAACACTGACAAATGTAAGGTTATGCACATGGGAAAGGAATAATACAAGTCACCCGTACATACTTAATGGTAAAAACACTGGGTAACACTGACATGGAAAAATACCTAGGAATTATGTGAACCACAAACTAAGCTGTAGAAACCAGTGTCAGGCAGCTGCTGCCAAGGCCAATAAGATAATGGGTTTGCATCAAAAGCGGAATAGATGGCGGTGAATGAGAACATAGTCCTGCCACTTTCCACATCACAAGTCAGACCACACTTGGAATACTGTGTACAGTTCTGGGCTCCTGTGAACAAGGCAGACATAGCAGAGCTAGAGAGTGTCAGAGGAGGGCAACTAAAGTAATAACTGGAATGGGCGAACTACAGTACCCTGAAAGATTATCAAAATTTAGGGTTATTCACTTTAGAAAAAAGACGACTGAGGGGAGATCTAACAACTATATATAAATATATCAGGGGTCAATACAGAGATCACTCCCATCATCTATTTATCCCTAGGACTGTGACGAGGGGGACATCCTCTGCGTCTGGAGGAAAGAAGGTTTGTACACAAACATAGAAGAGGATTCTTTACGTAAGAGCAGTGAGACTATGGAGCTCTCTTGCCTGAGGAGGTGGTGATGGGGAGTTCACTAAAAGAGTTTAGGAGGGGCCTGGATGTATTTCTGGAGTGTAATAATATTACAGGCTATAGCTACTAGAGAGAAGTCGTGATCCAGGGAGTTTATTCTCTTGTCTGATTGGAGTCGGGGAAGGAATTTTTTCCCCTAAATTGAGGAAAAATTGGCTTCTTCCTCACAGGGTTTTCTTTGCCTTTCTCTGGAAACTTGCAGGATAACAGGGCTGCACTGGATGACAGAGGGCTTTTTTCAGCCTTATATATTATGTTTTATGTACCCGTTCCAGTAACTCACATGGGATAAACTTCACAAGGTAGAACCACCATTGACGAATAGTTGAATCTCCCAAACATGTAGACAACCTTTCCCTTCAGACAGGAGGTGACGTCGATGGAGAAGTGAGCGTCTGTTCCTGCACACACGAGACTGCCACACGTCCTGATAATAATATCCTGAGGGGTCCGGAATGGGGAGTCCAGGTCTACAAACACTTTTATCCCCTGCACAATATTGTGCAATGACTATTCATGTACCAGAAGTAATACATCCGCGATTGTCCCTCCTCCCAAATGTTCTCACACTGTGCTGGAAGTCTGGGGAAGGATGGTGATTTTTTCTCAGAGTTGATGAAATTGTCTGATCAGTGACCGACCTGTGAGGACACAACTTATAGACTGGGATCTGGTGGTTCTTAACTTCAGACATTATGTTTATTGGTATCCCTATGGAGATTCCACAAAATCCAGTATGTTATACCTACTCATATTTCTTGATTGGTAGTACTAGTAGAACATTCTAGCCTATGACCTGCTGTGTTTCCACAGATGTGCATCTGGATTACTTGAGAAGGTAGTCAGATGGTCCTAGTGCTAACTACAAGTACAAAACATCCAACTGACGGATGATTCTTCTGGGACCAGTCTTTAATGATGCCTAGTAGGATGGAGTAGTAGGATAGTGATGAGTGTCAGAGTAAATATTAGAATTTGCGATATTTCGCGAATATTTACTAGAAATATTCGTCATACAGTTGCCGAAAAAGTATGTGAACCCTTTGGAATAATATGGATTTCGGCACAAATTGGTCATAAAATGTGATCTGATCTTCATCTAAGTCACAACAATAGACAATCACAGTCGGCTAAACTAATAGCACACAAAGAATTAAATGTTACCATGTTTTTATTGAGCACAACCATTTAAACATTCACAGTGCAGGTGGAAAAAGAGCTAATTGGAGTGAGGTGTCAGCCAACTGGAGTCCAATCAATGAGATGAATTGGAGGTGTTGGTTACAGCTGCCCTGCTCCTTTAAAAAACACACACCAGTTTTGGGTTTGCTTTTCACAAGAAGCATTGCCTGATGTGAATGATGCCTCGCATAAAAGAGCTCTCAGAAGACCTACGATTAAGAATTGTTGACTTGCATAAAGCTGGAAAGGGTGATAAAAGTATCTCCAAAAGACTTGCTGTTTATCAGTCCATGATAAGACAAATTGTCTATAAATGGAGAAAGTTCAGCACTGCTACTACTCTCCCTAGGAGTGGCCGTCCTTTAAAAGATGACTGCAAGAGCAAAGCGCAGACTGCTCAATGAGGTGAAGAAGAATCCTAGAGTGTCAGCTAAAGACTTACAAAAGTCTCTGGCATAATGCTAACATTTCCTGTTAGCGAATCTACGATATGTAAAACACTAAACATTGCTGCACATTTACAGTTTGCACAAGAGCCCCTGGATGTTCCACAGCAGTACTGGCAAAATATTCTGTCGACAGATGTAACCTAAGTTGAGTTGTTTGGAAGAAACACACAACACTATGTGTGGAGAAAAAGAGGCACAGCACACCAACATCAAAACCTCATCCCAACTGTGAGGTATGGTGGGTGGGGGCTTCATGGTTTGGGGCTGCTTTGCTGCATCAGGCCTGGACGGATTGCTATCTTCAAAGGAAAAATGAATTCCCAAGTCTATCAAGACATTTGCAGGAAAACTTAAGGCCATCTGTCCACCAGCTGAAGCTCAACAGAAGATGGATGTTGCAACAGGACAACGATCCAAAGCATAGAAGTAAATCAACAACAGAATGGCTTAAACAGAAGAAAATCCGCCTTCTGGAGTGGCCCCAGTCAGAGTCCTGACCTCAACCCGATTGAGATGCTGTGGCATGACCTCAAGAAAGCGATTCACACCAGACATCCCAAGAATATACTGAACTGAAACAGTTCTGTAAAGGGGAATGGTGAAGAATTACTCCTGACCGTTGTGCACGTCTGATCTGCAACTACAGGAAATGTTTGGTGGAAGTTATTGCTGCCAAAGGAGATTCAACCAGTTATTAAATCCAAGGGTTCACATACTTTGTCCACCTGCACTGTGAATGTTTACATGGTGTGTTCAATAAAAACATGGAAACATTTAACTCTTTGTGTGTTATTAGTTAAGCAGAGTGTGATTGTCTATGGTTGTGACTTAGATGAAGATCAGATCACATTTTATGACCAATTTGTGCAGAAATCCATATCATTTCAAGGGGTTCACATACTTTTCTTGCAACTGTATATTCACGAATTTAATAATTTGCGATTGTATTTTATTCTTGGTTACGAAAATCGGCAATGTAATATTTAAGTAATACAGGTGTGGTCACTTATGCTACATTTTCCAAGCTGGTATAAGTTTTCCTGAGACTGGAGAGCATGGTTGGCACTGCAGATCATTACAATACCTTTACATGCAGATAGAGTGCTCCAATATATTCGTGCTTGCGAATTTTCGGCAATTAATGATGCGCATATTTTTTCGCAATATGTGCAACTTGTGACATCACAGCACTATGTCTGTAGCAGGTATGTATGGACAGCAGAACCTATCAGCTACACTATATCACTATCTAACCTACACTGACTATCTCCCACTAACTAGCTGTATTATATATATAAGCTAACTAACTAACTAATGTAATGAGTGGCACAGAGCACAGCAATGTCACTGCTCTCTCTCTCAGAATTTTTAAAAAAAACTGTAGAAAATGGCTGCTGGGAGGTTCTTATATAGTAAGGGGTAGGCAAACTTTCCTATTGGTTGCTAGGGCGATTGCCTAAGCTCCGACAGAGACATTTCTGCCTTCTCATTGGCCCACAAGCAAGAAGCAGGAGGGATCATGTGGTCAGATGAAAAAATCTAGAATATTCGTAAATACGAATCTACTGGGTCGGCCATTTATATGGATACACCTTAATAAAATGGGAATGGTTGGTGATAATAACTTCCTGTTTGTGGCACATTAGTATATGTGAGGGGGGAAACGTTTCAAGATGGGTGGTGACCCATGGCGGCTATTTTGAAGTCGGCCATTTTGAATCCAACTTTTGTTTTTTCAATAGGGAAGAGGGTCATGTGACACATCAAACTTATTGGGAATTTCACAAGAAAAACAATGGTGTGCTTGGTTTTAATGTAACTTTATTCTTTTAATTAATATCACCAACCATTCCCATTTCATGAAGATGTATACATATAAATGGCCCACCCTGTATAGCACTATATTCGAAATCTTTGCAAATTCTCGAAGTTGCCATATTTGTGATTAATTTTCGCGCCCAACACTAATGCCTACGTATAATAGTGATGACTAGTGAGCAAGCAGATGGTCCTAGTGCTAACTACAAGTACAAAACAATCCAACTGACTGATGATTCTTCTGGGACCAGTCGTCCAGGATGTCTTCAATGATGCCTAAGAGTGAAGACTAGTGAGCAATCCCAAAGAAGTCAACTGTTCTGGGTAACCTTCATCATCTCCTTCCCCAATAAAATGCTCCCTGCACATCTACATTCAGGCATAAACTAATACCCACCATATTCCCTATGTAAAGATGGGACTTATGAGAAGGTTTGAGTTGGGGCGACCATTGGGCACAACACATAGAAACATGACAGATGTAATGTCTGATGTTCATTCTGACTTGTACTCACTTTTGTAGAAATTGCTGCTCGGTGGCATTGAGTATTGGGTAGCTACCACCTGCTGAATGCTCCCGGTAGGCACTGCAGGGAAAGCCCTTTGGCCGGTTGCAGAACCACTCCTCTCTGATTGTACGTCACGGTATGTACACACGTCAGGTCCTGGAGGCTGCACATTACACTTCACCGTAGCGCTGCTTCCATGGTGGCTGTAATATCCATTGAAGTCAACCTGTTCAATATCAGTATTAATAAGTCAGAGCAACTGCAGTTCTTGTATTTTTTCTTGAAGAGGTTTCACTAGTCATCTGAATGTCTTTCTCAATTAGAATGACTTGTACGAGAATTCTCCTGCATTAAATACTGTTGACTCGTTCTTCAGTCATGTAAGGAATTGATAGCATTTGCATGACTGAAGCTGTTAGGTGCAGTTAAACTGCCTGGGGAGAGGTGTTTTAGCTGCATTGTAAGTGGCTCTAGCTCAGGAAACCTCATGCATATAATTGTAACTGTCACTTTACCCTGTGTAAAGGACAGAAGGGAAGCGGGGGAGAGCAAGGCATGGGCAGGGATAGGAGGAACTCTGATTTTTCATCCTCCTTTATGACTTCAGATGACTTTTCAGACTTTTTTCAGTCTTTTTTTCCCAAGAAAATTAGAATTTGAGCAGTTTTCCCATTTAATCACCACTGAGCATATATATAATATATAAACGGAAATATCAAGGGAAGCAATTCTGTGTTAAACCCCCTCAAAAAACAAGGGGCCACTCCTACGCCCAGAGAAAAAAAGATTCAGTCATAAGAGGTGAGAAGCATTCTTTACAGTAAGGGCTGTGAATCTCTGGAGGAGACGCAGGAGATGCTTACAGCAAATCGAGGAGATGCTTCAGAAAGGGTGTAGTTGACTTTTTACTTCAAAATAACATTGAGGCTTCTGACAAGCACAGAAATCGGTCTTCTACACACCCTTTCCCTTTGGCCCAACCCTTTTGTAAAGAAGATAGACATTGATCCAGGGATTTGTTCCGTGGATCAATATAATAGGATCACAGGTTGGACTTGATGGACTTTTGTCTTGTTCCATCCTTAACAACTCTGTGAACGTAATTTATTGACTCCATGACCCGAGCATTTCTTAAAGTCCAAATCGCAGTGTCAGAATCAGTTTATACAGTTTACATTGTCCAAATCCTTTATCATGAAACACACAGCTTGCTTCTCAATACCTATCAATCTAGTCTTACTAAAGAGAAATGGCGCCATAAATAATTGTTTTCTTGTACCACTGAAAATAGAGGGAGCGTGGAGAGAGGGGCACGCTCAGGGAGACTTCTCGTGACGGTTCAGATCGTCTATTTTCCAGAATAAAAGGAGAAAGATTTTTAGCAGATTCTCATTTAGACACAACTGAGCAACTCACCCCTTTGTGCCACTGAAGTAATAGTACATCAGCCGAGAGGTGAACAGAGCGGAGACATCAGCTGATAACTACATATTCAAGTCCCCAAAGAGGAATACAAATTACAGTGAAAAAAGTTGTAAATAAGAAAAGATAAACAATAAAAAAATAAAACATTTATTGGTGTTACCACATTTATTAAAATATAAAAATGGAAAAAAGTAAAATGACTGATTCGCCATTTTCGGTCACCTTTCCTCCCTCACAAAAAAATAAATAGAAAATTACCAGAAACTCACATGTACCCCCAAAATGATGGTTGGAATAGTTCTGGGCAGCATGGTGGCTCAGTGTTCAGCACTGGTGCCTTGCATTGCAGTGGTCCTAGGTTCAAGGACAACATCTGCATGGAGTTTGTATGTTCTCCCCGAGATCTTTCCTACCACAATCCAAAGACAGACTGATAGGGACCTTAGATTGTGAGCTCCTGGGGACAGCGTGATGATAATGACTATAAAATGCTCTGGAATATGTCAGTGCTATAGAACTGAGTAAAATAGATAAAATATGGTGATGCAAAGAATTGTTTTATTTTTTAAAGGTTTTTAAATGTTTAAAAGTATTGAAACAAAATAAAAACGATAAAAACTGTGTATCGCCGTAATTCACCTGACCCGCAGAATAAGGATATCATGTAATTGTTCGCCTATAATGAACACTATAAAGAGTAAAACCCGAAAAACCATGATTTTTTTTTAACAAATATATATATTTTTTCCAGTTTCCAAGATATGCCATTAAAAATACAACTTGTCCTGTAAAATATAAAAATAAGGCTTTATAAGGCTGTGTGAACAAAAATATAAAAAAGTTATTATGTTTGGAAGGCGGTGAGTCAAAAATGAAAAGGCAAACGTGCAAATTAGCCTGGTCCTTAAAGGGTCGAAGTTCATAAATGTTACATTCCTCTTCTCTCCAGCAGAGCAGCACCTTACCTTACCAGCTTCAGACACGCCCCCTCTTCCCTCCAGCAGAGCAGCAACCTTACCTTACCAGCTTCAGACACGCCCCCTCTTCCCTCCAGCAGAGCAGCACCTTACCTTACCAGCTTCAGAAACGCCTCCTCTTCTCTCCAGCAGAGCAGCACCTTACCTTACCAGCTTCAGGACACGCCCCCTCCTAACTCCAGCAGAGCAGCACCTTACCTTACCAGCTTCAGACACGCCCCCTCTTCCCTCCAGCAGAGCAGCACCTTACCTTACCAGCTTCAGACACGCCCCCTCTTCCCTCCAGCAGAGCAGAACCTTACTAACCAGCTTCAGACACGCCCCCTCTTCCCTCCAGTAGAGCAGCACCTACCTTACCAGCTTCAGACACTCCCCCCTCTTTTCCCTCCAGCAGAGTAGCACCTTACCTTACCTGCTTCAGACACGCCCCCTCTTCTCTCCAGCAGAGCAGCACCTTACCTTACCAGCTTCAGAAACGCTCCTCTTCTCTCCAGCAGAGCAGCACCTTACTTACCAGCTTCAGACACGCCCCCTCCTAACTCCAGCAGAGCAGCACCTTACCCTTACCAGCTTCAGACACGCCCCCTCTTCCTCCAGCAGAGCAGCACCTTACCTTACCAGCTTCAGACACGCCCCCTCTTCCCTCCAGCAGAGCAGAACCTTACCTAACCAGCTTCAGACACGCCCCCTCTTCCCTCCAGTAGAGCAGCACCTTACCTTACCAGCTTCAGACACTCCCCCTCTTCCCTCCAGCAGAGCAGCACCTAACCTTACCAGCTTCAGACATGCCCCCTCTTCCCTCCAGCAGAGCAGAACCTTACCTTACCAGCTTCAGACACGCCCCCTCTTCACTCCAGCAGAACAGCACCTTACCTTACCAGCTTCAGACACGCCCCCTCTTCACTCCAGCAGAGCAGCACCTTACCTTACCAGCTTCAGACACGCCCCCTCTTCACTCCAGCAGAGCAGAACCTTACCTTACCAGCTTCAGACACGGCCCCCTCTTCACTCCAGCAGAGCAGCACCTTACCTTACCAGCTTCAGACACGCCCCCTCTTCCCTCCAGCAGAGCAGAACCTTACCTTACCAGCTTCAGACACGCCCCCTCTTCACTCCAGCAGAGCAGCACCTTACCTTACCAGCTTCAGACACACCCCTCTTTACTCCCTTCAGCAGAGCAGGATATCTTGCCCGAGAAGCTTCAGACACGCCCCCTCTACACAGGAGTGCTGTCTGAGGAGGAGAGAGACCGCAGGACTGATGCAGCAGTGTGAAGACAGTCTGCACTATGACTGTCTCTTCTCTGTGGGACAGGAGAGGGTCAGGAAACTCTTTGATCTGCCTGCTGGATGCTGTAATAGACCAGCAGCTTCATGCTGTTTAGTTGTTTTACTGCCTCATTAAGCAGTTTTCCTCCATGACACCTGCCCCCCATATACTGTCCTTTCTCACCCTCATGGAGCCCCTGCCGTCTCCTTTTCTCCCTCATGTATCCAGAGCTCCTGTTCCACCCTCCTATCTCCTGTAGCTGCCCTGACACAGAACTCCTGCCCCTACTTCTTGTATGAATCGCCCTCATAGCTCCTTACACCTACTTGCTGTGTCCGCTTCTCCTGTCCACCCAGGGCCCCGGGCCCCTGTCTCACTCCTCTGCCTCTCATTTTGGTGGTGTCTAAACCGCATGTGTCCACGGCCTTTGGTGTACGCTGTGACACTTAACGCTTGCTGTTGCCTGTGGAAACGTGTTGCTGTTTCAGCTTGCGGGGGCAGTGTCATGGCGTTTGTGGTGTGTGCCGTGACATGGTTTCCTTGCATGTTGTTGCCTGCGGCAACGTGTAGCTTTTATGCTGGTGTGTGCACATCCCCTTTCAGTTGTTTCCTCCTCTGCCCGGTGCTGGAGGGGTTAACCACCTTGTTGGCGTGGTCACTAGGTGCTTCATCTTACCTGTGGCTAGAGGCCAGGAGTCAGTGGTACTCCAGCCATGGTGTGTGTTCGAGTTATGCACCTGGTCTTCATGTTCCATCTCCAGAATGCGGGCCTCCTAGGGGGACATTTAGGGTCTCCAGCAATGTCTTCTCTCCCTTACATGTGTTGTATGTTTGGTGTGGGGTTATGATTCACTGTGTTGTATTGTCTAGCCTGGTGTTCCTTGTCTGGTATGTTTGGTGATATATTCCAGCATGGTTGCTAGACTTCTAGCCTGTATGCAGTGCCACCTGGGGATGCCATGCACCTTGAGGCATGGGGGTCCTGGCGGCGTCTGGTGTGTTGGTATCCTGTGTGAGTTGCTGTATGGTGTCCTGTTTGGTTTTAGGGCTCCCGGTAAGTATCACGGGTCCAGTCGTGGTGGCAGCGGCAGGTAAGTGTGTCCGTCTTGTTTTCTTACCTGCCGGATTCTCTTGCTGCATATGGTTTTCCCCCCCCCTTTTCCGTTCGTGAGGAGTTAGGGCTAGGTATATGGATGTATTAGGAGTGACCTGCTCCCTTAAACTTGTGTTCAGGGCCTATTGTGCTTTCCCTTATTTCCCAGTCATCGTATGGTGGGGGGTTTTCCCCCACTCCTTACGTATCAGCATGCATCATAAGGACCTCTAATGTCATAGGGTCTAGTGACTGCACCCTCAACCCTGTACTGTGCCCCCTTATACCCTGCATTGTGCCCTCTTACCACACCCTGTACAGTGCCTCTAGTCAGTTCCCTGCACTATGCCCACTTATACCCTTTTATCCAGTCACTGTATGGCAGTGTTATCCAGTTACTGTATAGCGGTGTTATCCGGTCACTGTATGGTGTGCTATCCAGTTACTGTATGGCAGTTTTATCTGGTCACTGTATGGTGGTGCTATCCAGTTACTGTATGGCAGTGTTATCCGGTCACTGTATGTTGGTGATATCCAGTTACTGTATGGCCTGTGTAACCGGTCACTGTATGTTGGTGATATCCAGTTACTGTACGGTGGTGGTATCCAGTTACTGTATGGCATTGTTATACGGTCCACTGTATTGTGGTGGTATCCATTTACTGTATGGTGGTGTTGTAACGGTCACTGTATGGTGGTGGTATCTATTTACTGTATGGAGGTGTTATCCGGTCACTGTATGGTGGTGATATCCAGTTACTGTACGGTGGTGTTGTCCGGTCACTGTATGGTGATGGTATCCAGTTACTGTATGGCGTTGTTATACGGTCACTGTATGGTGGTGTTATCCGGTTACTGTATGGTGGTGTTGTCCGGTCACTGTATGGTGGTGGTATCTGTTTACTGTATGGTGGTGTTGTCCGGTTACTATATAGTTGTGTTATCTGGTCACTGTATGGTGGTGGCATCCAGTTACTGTATGGTGGTGTTATTCAATAACTGTATGGCATAACTGTATCCCCTTCCCTGCCTACGCCACCTTTTTTAGACCTGGCATGAGCCAGGAAAAGTTGCAGATTGCGGAGCAAAGGACCTTTGCACCACAATCTGTGTCAGAAATACACCTTATATAGATGTATTTCAGTTTAATAAATGACCCCCTAATTATATTATTATTCCAGGGTAGGGCTGATATCGTTATAGTGTATTATACTGTGCCCTGTATTTCCCAATAGATAAATATCCTTGGGAAACACATTCGACATCGCCGACCACCAGGCCCAGGTAGCGCTCTGTCAGTACATGCGGGCTCCCCTCTCCGCCCCACTGTGTACTGGTGCTTATTCTGACACTAGGGCTGGTTTCACATCACAATTTTTGCCATCCGTTTAATGTATACAAAAAACATATACATTAAAAGACGCCTCAGACTGATGCCGTACAGTGGCGTCCGTTCACCATACAGTTCCATGGTAAAAAAAAGATACATTAACGTATGCATTTCTTTTACTGGACTCTTCAGAATACAAAAACATGGAGCGCTGCACATTTATATACAGTACCTTATTTTTTGGCAATGTATACATCAAATGGATAGGAAAAAACATGATGAGAAAACCACTACGGGGGGGGGGGGGGGTCGTACAAAAAATGTGTTTGGGGCCTAGCTAGTGAGGGCCCTTACACAGTATAATGACCCCCAGTGCCCCCTCCATACAGTATAACCCCCACCGGGGGTCATTATTCTGAATGGGGGTGACTGGGGTCATTATTCTGAATGGAGGGGCCACTGCGGGGTCATTATACTGTGTGGGGGGCCCACTGAGATTTATCGCCCCAAAGGCCCACATGAACCTGGAGCCGGCCCTGCATGGATCAGCTCCTGTAAGTATTTTACAGCATACATGTAAATAGCGTATAAATGACAGAGAATAGAAATGGAGCATTACTGAACTGACCCTATACGGAACTCGTCAGCAGCAAACAACCTCAAGCACACAGAACATTAAAATACAGGTCCCAAAAAATACAAGAAAACACACTAGACTGTGGAGCTACAGATTTCAGAATACACACTAAACTATAACAAGATCAGAATAACAGGATCTGTGAGGAACTGCACATGTCAAATAATAGACCTGACACCAGACTCCGAGGAGAACTGCATGAAATAGACTCAACAGCAGCACTTCACACTAATCAACCAGCCAAAGCTCGGAGGTAACCAGCCATATTCATATTAACAGCAGCTGTATTGTGATTGCACAAATAAACCTAGTAACTAGGTTGTTGTGCATTTTCATACGTATACAATATTATCTAATGACATTATAATCAAAATGAATGCTCATCTCATTGCCTTTAAGAATAAGATCAGCCTGAACCAAAGTTATATTATATGGCTGAGGAAACCAAGATGAGTTCATGGCAAGTTCAGTTTATATAAAAAAATAATGTGAACAGAAACGGTATTTAAAAGTTATTGCTAAAGATATGGGACCATCTGTAAGGAGTAAGCCAACTCCCTAAGACATGTCTGTCTGGAGGAAACAAGGTTACTTGATAAGGACTCATGTCCTTGAGGCACACCTGCTGTATGAGGTTCAATTTATATCTTCATAATTATATTATATATATACACTCACCTAAAGAATTATTGGGAACACCATACTAATACGGTGTTGGACCCCCTTTTGCCTTCAGAACTGCCTTAATTCTATGTGGCATTGATTCAACAAGGTGCTGATAGCATTCTTTAGAAATGTTGGCCCATATTGATAGGACAGCATCTTGCAGTTGATGGAGATTTGAGGGATTGCAGATCCAGGGCACGAAGCTCCCATTCCACCACATCCCAAAGATGCTCTATTGGGTTGAGATCTGGTGACTGTGGGGGCCATTTAGTACAGTGAACTCATTGTCATGTTCAAGAAACCAATTTGAAATGATTCGAGCTTTGTGACATAGTGCATTATCCTGCTGGAAGTAGCCATCAGAGGATGGATACATGTTCTCATTCTGTTTACGCCAAATTCGGACTCTACCATTTGAATGTCTCAACAGAAATCGAGACTCATCAGACCAGGCAACATTTTTCCAGTCTTCGACAGTCCAATTTTGGTGAGCTCGTGCAAATTGTAGCCTCTTTTTCTTTTTGTAGTGGAGATGAGTGGTTCCCGGTGGGGTCTTCTGCTGTTGTAGCCCATCCGCCTCAAGGTTGTGCGTGTTGTGGCTTCACAAATGCTTTGCTGCATACCTCGGTTGTAACGAGTGGTAATTTTAGTCAACGTTGCTCTTCTATCAGCTTGAATCAGTCGGCCCATGCTCCTCTGACCTCTAGCATCCACAAGGCATTTTTGCCCACAGGACTTCCGCATACTGGATGTTTTTCCCTTTTCACACCATTCTTTGTAAACCCTAGAAATGGTTGTGCGTGAAAATCCCAGTAACTGAGCAGATTGCGAAATACTCAGACCGGCCCGTCTGGCACCAACAACCATGCCACGCTCAAAATTGCTTAAATCACCTTTCTTTCCCATTCTGACATTCAGTTTGGAGTTCAGGAGATTGTCTTGACCAGGACCACACCCCTAAATGCATTGAAGCAACTGCCATGTGATTGGTTGACTAGATAATTGCATTAATGAGAAATAGAACAGGTGTTCCTAATAACTCTTTAGGTGAGTGTATCTCTGCATGGTATATTTAGTTTACAACATATGTTAATCAATAATTCATATAATGTGTTATCTATGTGTAACAACTATCGATGTATGTATTTACCATTAGAAGGTATTGTAGAAGGTATAGAAACAAGTAAGTTATGTTAATTGGATTTCAAAACATTAGTGATTCATGGATGTAGATAAGTGAAATGTACAAGTTCCGAGTCCAAGCATCAAAGCCGCTATATAAAATTTTCATCAAGTCAACCTATTTTCAAAAAGATAGGAGAAGACAGTCAACTCCAACAAGTCCAGGATATAGGTAATTAAAAGTGTCAGGGAAAGACCTTCCTCAATGATTTAAAGGTAAGAAAGGTCACGAGTTCATGTGAACATATTATTAGATATTTAATTTAATGCTTAAAAGTTGTGATGTTCATCTACAGTACCGCAGTGCCATCTGGAGGCTATAGACAATATTATATTATTTCATTATTTGTTTCTATACCATATTAGGAGTTGATATGACATAATGGTGTTATTAGCATTACGAATACACCCACCTTACCTGGTTGGAATCCCTAATCTAAATGGGATGATTCTTAGATAAGTGGGGGGAATAATTACTCGTGTACGGGGTAGCAAGAAAAAAGAGAGCTAGGGGGAGGAAAAGAGAGAAGTGGAACTCTCTAGAGGGGTCTATCGAGATGAAAGCCATAATGAGATGGCGCATATGGATGGACCACCCAGCTTTCCTAGGAGCAGAAGTGAGATTCCTACTAGACTTGGTAAGAGACACAGAAAATGATATTTCATTTAGTAAGACTAATTTGATAGTGTGGGTGAAATTATACCATCTAGATTGGCAAATAAATAAATGATTAAATAAATTGATCATCTGGTCTGCTAACAGGGATAACATGATTAACACTATGGGGGCACTGTGGCTGCTCTTGTGGCTTATATTGACAGCATGAGTGAATTGTCAAACTTATCAGTCACCCTGCTGAGAATGATCATTAGAGGGACCCTGACACATGCAAGTTAATCTGTAGGTACCATGATATGGGGAGCAGGAGAAGGAATGGAGTAGATTGAGCTAAGTTTTTCTGAAAAAAATAAAAATAAATAAAACTTAGCTCTTCTGACTGGGGAGTCAAGTAGGAAAGAGTAACTCAATGATTGACAGCCCTTCCTGTTGAGATGCCTGCCAATTGCTGACCGCCCACGAGAACTCCTGAAGCTGGCCATAAGCTTGAGATTTTAAATATCCATACTGGTCAGTTTAGAATATTTTGTGCTGACAATCGTCACTTTTTAAGACATGACCAAGATGACAGGTGCTAACCAATGGCTGACATCTGCCAAACACTTCATCTCCATGTTGGAATTTTTTTGGTGTGTTATAAAATTTTCTAGTCCAGAATAGCATATCTCAATCCTATCAATGGAAGCCCAAACCAGGCCACACATATCGCCGAGGTCTACTAGAAGTTTTTATTTTAACCTATAGCATTATCATCTAAAATGACAACTATCACATTCCATGAAACACAAGTAATTTAGGAAATGGCCATCTAAACTACCTAATGAAGTTGTCTGAGATATAATAAAAGATACATGCCTTGGAACGGGAAAAAAAAAACTATTTACTATGCCCACTTTAGCTCTAATGTTGGAGCATAGTTATCGGCACTCCCTTCATCTGCTGGCATCAAAATAATTTATGATCCATTCAACACAAATCAAAACTAAGACGAAACCTCTGTTTCACCTTGTAGGGCCGAGAGTCCCTCTTCCTGCTTATAATGGAAACGGCTTCACTGGAATGTACCAGAGAGATGTGAACCTCAGCATCTCCAGGCCAGAGCAGAAGGAACGTGGCTGAATATCTGCCATTTCTCTGTGGTCGGTGACTGCACCCGTTACTCCAGCTTTCAGCTTTGGAGAGTGCAGCTTGACCTGAAAATAATCTCCTCCATAGGTTTTTGGTCGACCATAATGATCCCGAGCAAATATGACAACAGTTATACGATCTCCTATGTGGTAGACTTCTTGTGGATGCAGCAAAACATAAAATGTAGTCTTTGGACTTGTAGAAGACATGAAGTCCACTCCACTGGGGACCTCAGGCCATTCAATGAGCTTGATTAGGCTTTGGATCACTTCTTGGTCTGAATTGGGTGAGATTTTTGAAGACAGGTAGCTGACAGGTGGTGGATGCCAATGACCTGGAGATCTTATTGTGAGCAATTGGAAAATGATCTGTAAATAGACACAAGAATAAGTCAAAGAAAACAAGATTTTACAGATTTATTGTGTATTCGTAAAGGCTTCCGTCAAACCCTTTCACTTTTTTGTATTTGTTATTTTGCCCCTTATGCTAAAATATAAAGGTGCTAATTTGTCTCTGTTATTTTGCACTCAATCCCACATAATGAGAAAATGAGAACAAAAGTAAAGTTGAGCGAACCCGAACTGTAAAGTACTGTAAAGGATTTTTGGACCCCGGACCCGAACCCGAATATTTCAGTAAAAGTTTGGGTTCAGTGTTCGGCGCTTGTCTTGGCGCTTTTTGAAAGGCTGCAGAGCAGCCAATCAACAAGCGGTTAACTGTCTGACCTTAGAAGCCATCACAGCCATGCCTACTAATGGCATGGCTCTGATTGGCCCGTGCAGCATGTGACCCAGCCTCTATATAAGCTGGAGTGACGTAGCGCCGCACGTCACTCTGCTGTGCTTAATGTAGGGAGAGGACGCTGCTGGTGATTTCAGGGAGAGAATAGGACTGAATCTTTGCTCAAACTCTGAATCTAACTCAGCGATCTACATGCATTGTGTTTTGTGGTGCAGGGCACAACTTTTTTACCCTGCCCTGAGCCCAGTGACCGAAAAAAAAAAAGAAGTTTAATAAGCTTTAGGGACATTGAAAATCCCAATTGTTTTGGCAATTTACAACATCTGGTGCATTTGCAGGCTTAGTCAGTGTGCAATTTAAGGTAGAAATACAGCCATCACTTTCTGGGTTTTTAAAAACACACTTTTTGTGCCAAAAAACACTATTTTCCAGATCTGCAAGTGTTAAATTCAAGATTAATATATACAGCTTTCATATTCTGTTACCAAAAAAAAACACTTTTTTGGCAATATACATCTGGATTAGTCCGTGTGCAATTTAAGCTAGAAATACAGCCATCATTTGCTGGGGTTTTAAAACACACTTTTTTGCAAAAACCACTATTTTCAGGCCTTGCAGCATCAGCACGTGTGAAATTACAGGATTATATACTGCTGTCAAATTCAGTTATTAAACAAAAATTGGGGAAAAAAATTAGTTGGCAGCCTTTGCTGCAGATTTCTGTCACGGGAAGGGAAGGTAGAAGGAAGTGCACCCCTAGACTGCCACCCTCAACATGTCCCTGCCTACTTGCACCACCCGCCCTAGGTGACGGGGCGCAACTGGGCGACGGTCCCTAACATCCGTAAGTGCCGGGTAGGGGAGGAAGGAACAGAGAGGGTACCGGACAGCTAGGCATAGAACAGTACGTGATATGCAGGCAGACAAATAGACAAGGAAGTGAACAAGAGAGAGGTACCCTGTGAAGGAGAAGGCAAAGGCGGGTCAGCTAGCCGAGGTCAAACCGGGAGGTCACGTCAATACAAAGGAAGAAGCAGGTGGCAAATCCGAGAACGAGCCGAGGTCAGAATCCGAGATGTAGCGTCAAAACCAAGGGAGCAGACAAAGGGAGGTCAGGAAACGGTCAAGGTCAAATTCCAGAGGTCAATCAATAGAGTAGCTAACATTACACACAGCCTAAGAGACTAAAATCACAGGCAACCTGTAGCCAGCAGGCCGCCTGTATTTATAGTGGGGAGTGAGGGTCATGTGACGTGGCCAGCGTCACATGACCGCCAGACAGACAAGTCGAGCACCGGGGTGATCAGCTCGGCGCTCAAGACAGACCTAGGAGCAGGGAGCCTCCCAGCTAGCAAAGCCGCCCTGGGAACGAGGCCAAACACAGATCCTCGCTCCTGAAGCTAAGCAGTGCGGCAGACGGGCTCAAATAATTTTGTACAAAATGATTTGCCAAGCATCTCTAATTTATAAGTATAGCACTAGCAATTATTATGCATTTTTGTACTTTTTTTTGCTTTGCAGAGAGCTGTTGCATTGCATGTTTTGTTTTACAGTGTTCTCAGCCATAGCATCGTGCCCCTGCGCATTGGGATGTGCTGACTGACCCCATTTTCTTTGAAGCTAAGCAGCAGGTCTGCGGCTAAAGGAAGACCGAGTGCGCCTTCGGCGCCCTTTACAATCTCATTGTGTGATACCGCCTTTACATACTGTCTTTCTATTCAGTTATTTGAATAAAGGCATTTTCAGCACAATTCTTTGATAGTGTCCTAGTGTGGATTAGGCCGTGTGAGATACACCCTTTAAATACAGGGGTTTGATTCAGATATTTGAAATACCGCCATTTTGGGCAAACTAATCTTTAATTCAGGCCTACTGTGGTCAGGCCGTGTGAGATACACCCTGTATATACAGGGGATTGATTCAGGAATTTGAAATACAGCCATTTGGGGCAAAAAAATCTTAATTGAGGCCTACTGTGGGTCAGGCCATGTGAGATACACCCTGTATATACAGGTGTTTGATTCAGGTATTTGAAATACAGCCATTTTGGGCAAACAAATCTTTAATGAGGCCTACTGTGGGTCAGGCTGTGTGAGATACACCCTGTATATACAGGGGATTGATTCAGAAATTTGAAATACAGCCATTTTGGGCAAAACATCTTTAATTGAGGCCTACTGTGGTCAGGCCGCGTGAGATACACCCTTTAAATACAGGGTTTTTTTTCAGTATTTGAAACACAGACATTTTGGGCAAACAAATCTTTAATTGAGGCCTACTGTGGGTCAGGCCGTGTGAGATACACCCTGTATATACAGGGGTTTGACTCAGATATTTGAAATACAGCAAATTTTGGCAAACTAATCTTTAATTGAGGCCTAGTCTGGTTCAGGCCCTGTGAGATAAACCCTTTACATACTATTGTTCTATTCAGGGGCGTAACTAGAAGTGACTGGGCCCCACAGCAAATATTTGTAAGGCCCCTTCAGCGCGCTTCGCACCTCCCTTCTCCTGTGTAAACCCCACTCCTTGGCACAGTGTAGCGGTATACTGTTATTGTGTGGCACAGTGGATGCTATATGTGTATAACATAAACACATTTCATATGAAATCCTACAGTTACTTGACCCTTGGGGATCTCGGACACCACTTCAACACTTGGCTGGGGGCTCGGCGGAGCTGATGTTGTGTTTTTATCCTAATGAGAAAGATTTCATAATAAGGATTTGGAGAAGGGGCAGAGGGATAGCAGAGCAGGGAGAGGCTGTGCTGCTACTAGGGGGGTCATACCATGGGGGAGTAATAAAGCCCACTATAATGCCCCCCCAGTAGTAATAATTCTCCTTATAATGTGACAGTGCAAAAATACCCCTTGTAATGCCCCCAGTTGAGCTAATGTTCCCATAGTGCCCCCATAGTGCCCCCATAATGTCCCAGTATAAAATACCCCTATATAGTGCCCCCCAGTAAATTCCCCCAATGTGCTCCTCTCCCCCCTTCCTGCTAGTGCCCCCCATAAATGTACCAGTATAAAATGCCCCATATATAGTGCCCCAGTAGATGCCCCTCAGTGTCCGGCCTCTGATAGGCTTCCGGCCTAGTGTCCCCCATAATGCCCCCCAATAATGTGCCAGTAAGTGTCCCCATAGATGCCCCCCCATCATGTGCCAGTATCAGTGCCTCTCTCCCCCCCCACATGTCCCAGTATCATAGTACCATATCCCCCCCCCAATGTGCCAGTATCATAGTGCCAAACCCCCCATGTGCCAGTATCAAGTGCCTCTCTCTTCCTCCCCATGTCCCAGTATCATAGTGCCATCTCCCCCCCCCAAAAAAAGTGCCAGTATCAAGTGCCTCTCTCCCCCCATGTGCCAGTATCATAGTGCCAAACCCACCCATGTGCCAGTATCAATTGCCAACCCCCCCCCCCCCCACATGCCAGTATCAAGTGCCTCTCTCCCTCCCTCCCATGTGCCAGTATCAGGTGGCTCCTCTCCCCCCATGTGCCAGTATCAGGTGCCAACCCCCCCTCCTCCCCCAGGTGACATTATCAGGTGCCAACCCCTCTCCCCCCATGTGCCAGTATCAGGTGCCTCTCTCCCCCCCATGTGCCAGTATCAGGTGCCAACCCCCCCAGGTCCCAGTATCAGATGCCAACCCCCCTCCCCCCATGTGCCATATCAAGTGCCCCCGCTCCCCCCATGGCAGTAACAGTCGGGTATTAAAAAATAATAATAAACACTTCTACTTACCTCCATGTCAGCGATGCGATGCAGCCTCTTCCTGTGTCCCGCCCTGTATGTCCATATATGGAGTCAGTGCTTGTATTTCAGAAAAGTTTATGCTCGATTCGAACCCACGACCTTCTGTATCAGAGCAAAGCACTTAACTACAAGACCATAAGAGCTGCCTTGCTGCTGACTGAAAAAAATGAGACTTCTACTGTTATAGCTGGCTAAGTGTACATCTATACACATGACAGCTGCTCATATATAGAGATATAGCAGAGCTAAGTGTGCTGGGACAGCTGTCATATAGAGATATAGCAGTGCTGGGTGTGTTGGGGCAGCTGTCATGTGTATAGATGTACACTTAGCCAGCTATAACAGTAGAAGTCTCATTAGCGAGGGGCCTGGTCAGCCGCTGCTGCTGTGAAGGGGCCCTGAACATTAAGACAAGAATCAATATTTAACTAACTTGAAAATAAACTGTCACACACGCTGCCGAGGCGCCGGGCCCCGAAGCAGCTGTTTTCCCTTCTGCCAGGCTGCCTGTGTGAGTGTCTGTGTGTGTTAATAAAAAAAATAAAAAAACTGAATGAGGTCCAGACGGGCCCTCAGTGGCGTAGGGCCCATAGCCACTGCTATGGTTGCTATGGCGATCCCTACGCCACTGGTTCTATTCTACTATTAAACACCCATTTAGGGCAAGATCCTAAATTCGAGAAATATGAGGAGAGCGTCAAATAAGGGACATCGCCCAGGTCGTGGTGCTGCTGGTGGAGCTCCTGTTGCAGGGCGAGGACGTGGTCAATCTGTGCCAGCTACACGCACAAGTGAAAACCCTTAATCAGGTGCGAGTAGGTGAAGAACCTGCAGTGGTATTTGGTCGGGCCTAATGCGGCTCAACGAATGGTGAGGCCTGAACAAGTACAGGCGATAGTAGATTGGGTTGCTGACAGTGGATCCAGTTCCTTCACATTGTCTCCACCCAGTCTCCTGCTGAAAGAACACAGTTGGCAACTGCAGGCCGATGTCCATCAGTCTTTCACCTCACCCCCTTGCAAATCAGCCAAGCACTCTGAGCCCAAAGTCATGCAGCAGTCTCTTCTGCTTTTTGATGACTCTGTTAGCAGGGTTTCCCAGGACCATCCACCTAGCCCTGAACCAGAAGTGGAAGAGATTGAGTGCACTGATGCTCAACACTTATCTTTCAAGATGAGTACATGGGAGGACCATCGCAGCACGTCTCAGATGATGACGAAACACAGGTGCCAACTGCTGGGGCTTTCAAAAGTGTGCAGACCGACAAGGAAGGCAGGGGTGAAGACTGGGTGGAAGATGATGTGAAGGACGATGAGGTCCTCGACCCCACATGGAATCAAGATCATGCGAGTTACCTATGTAGTTCGGAGGAAGAGGCGGTGGTCGCACAGAGCCACCAGCACAGCAGAAGAGGGAGCAGGGTGCAAAAGCGGAGCGGCCGTCCTCTAGACAGTACGCCTCCAACAGCCCACTGCAGCAAGGGACCGAGCACACCAAAGCCATCTCCAAGGAGTTCCCTGGGCGTGGCAGCTCTTCAGACAATGTGCTGACGACATGACACGAGTTGCTTGCACGCTGTGCAATCAGAGCCTGAAGCGAGGCATAAACGTTCTCAACCTGAGCACATTCTGCATGACCAGGCATTTAAGTGCAAAGCACGAGCTGCAGTGGAGTAGACACCTCAAAACCTCTGGCTCCTCCTGCTTCCTCTTCTGCTGCAGTTGCGGCCTCTTCATCCACCTCTGGAGTGACAGTGCCACCTGGCACCCCACAAACAGAGGATCTGCCAGCAACACCAACACCTGGGTCACCAAGCATCTCCACAATGTCCCACGGAAGCGTTCAGCTCTCCATATCCCAAACGCTAGAGAGGAAGAGGAAGTACCCCCCTACCCACCCGCGATCCCTAGCCCTGAATGCCAGCATTTCTAAATTACTGGCCTTCGAAATGCTGTCATTCTGTCTGGTGGAGACAGATATTTTTAAAGGCCTTATGGCGGTGGCTGTCCCACAGTACGTCGTGCCCAGCCACCACTACTTTTCAAGACGAGCCATCCCTTCCCTGCACAAACAAATAGGGGACAAAATCAGGTGTGCACTGCGCAACGCCATCAGTGACAAGGTGCACCTCACTACGGATACGTGGACCAGTAAGCATTGTCATGGACGTTATATCTCCATAACAGCACACTGGGTAAATGCAGTGGGCTGCTGGGGCCTGAGGCGGATAGCAGTTTGGTGCATGTCCTTCCACCACCGAGATGTGCAGGGCGCTTCAGTTGCCTCCTGTTGCTTCCTCCTCCTACTCCACTTCCTCATCCTCTACCAGCTCCTCATCCGGTCAGCGTAACCCCTTCACCACCAACTTCAGCACAGCAGGGGTAAACGACAGCAGGCAGTTTTAAAACTTATCTGTTTGGGGGACAAACCCCACACTGCGCAGGAGTTGTGGCGGGGTATAGAACAACAGACCGATGAGTGGTTTGTGCCAGTCAGCCTCAAGCCCGGCCTGGTGGTGTGCGATAATGGGCAAAATCTCGTAGCAGCTCTGGGACTAGCCGTTTGACGCACATCCCTTGCCTGCTCATCCGCTGAATTTGGTGGTGACGAGACTCTATAAAAATTACCCCGATATGTCAGAGCTGCTGCTAAAGTGCAGGCCGTCTACGCGCGCTTTCGGCGTTCTCACCCTGCTGCTGCTCCCTTTCAGGGCTTCCGCGTAACTTCAGCCTTCCCGCTCACCGCCTCATATGCGACGTGCCCACCAGGTGAACTCCACCTTGCACATGCTGGACAGACTGTGCGAGCAGCAGCAGGCCATAGTGGAGTTTCAGCTGCAGCACGCACGGGTGAGTCGCTCGGCGGAACGGAAGCAGGCACCACTTCACCACCAATGACTGGGGCCTCCATGCGAGACCTGTGTTCTTTGTTGCGCTGTTTCGAGTACTCCACCAACATGGCCAGTGCCGATAACGCCGTTCTCAGCGTTACTATCCCACTTCTATGCCTCCTTGAAAAAACCTCCTAGCGATGATGGAAGAGGATGTGGCAAAGGAGGAGGAGGAGGAAGAGGGATCAATTCGTAGGGTTTCTGGCCAGTCATTCCCAAGTGGCTCCGAGGGTGGTTCCTGCACCCACAACCAAGGTACACAATTGTCCAGCCAGGGCACAGTTTCTGGAGGATGAGGAGGGTGAGGATGAGGAGGTGGAGGATGAGGAGGTGGAGGGATGAGGAGATGCAGGAGGAGGAAGCATGTTCACAGCAGGGTGGCACCCAACCAGCTCAATGCCATCACTGGTGCATGGATGGGGGGGGTGATACAGAGGACACAGACGATACACCTCCCACAGAGGACAGCGTTTCGTTGCCTCTGGGCAGCCTGGCACACATGAGCTTTTACATGCTGCAGTGTCTCCGCAATGATTGCCGAGTTGCCCACAGTCTAACTTGGTGCTGATTACGCGGCTGGATCCCCGTTCAAGGACAACGTACCGTCCTTAATTGCCTCACTGAGCGTGATTGTAAATGCGCCAGTACAATCGCACGCTGATAGACGCGCTGCTGGTGGCATTCCCACCTGACAGCGGGGCACAGTGGAAGCACAAGGCGAAGGCAGAGGATGAGGAAGAGGTCGCCAATGCAGCTGGGGCACCGCCACACCTCAGAAGGCAGGGTTAGCATGGCCGAAATGTGGAAAAGCCTTGTCAGCACGCCACAACAACCAGCACCACCAGCTGATATGGAACGTCTTAGCAGGAGGCAGCATTTCACCAACATGGTGGAGCAGTAGGTGTGCACACGACTACACGTACTGAATGACGGGTCTGCACCCTTCAACTTCTGGCTCTCCAAATTGGGCACATGGCCTGAGCTTGCCCTTTACGCCCTGGAGGTGCTGGCCTGCCCTGCAGCCAGTTGTATTATCTGAGCGTGTGTTTAGCACGGCAGGGGGCGTCATCACAGACAAGCGCAGCCGCTGTACACAGCCAACGTGGACAAGCTCACGTTCATTAAAATGAACCAGGCATGGATCCCTCAGGACTTGTCCGTACCTTGTGCAGAATAGACATGTATACCAGCACTAACCAGCCATTGTTATACTACAGGCGCAATTGCTCATGTTTGTATTTTGGATATTTCACACTCTTTTGGGAGTGTACCTTAATTTTACAAATTAAATTAAAACTAAAAACCTGTGTTGGCTACCTCGTCCTCCTCCACCGCCGCTTCCACCTACTCCGCTACGTCCACCGCCTCCTCAAACTCCTACTCCATATGGAACTCCACCTCATAAATCCATTTTTTTTTTGTATGTATTTTATATCTTTTCACTACTCTGTCATTTACATTTTTGGGTGAAATTCACCAATTTTGGTGTGTATAGTACCACTGCTATACCTAGTGGACCGGTAAAAAAAAATGTAAAAAATTGTCAGTTATATATTCTGGTGAAATTCACAAATTTGTGGCTGTGTCGAACCACTGCTATACCTAGTAGACCGAAAAAAAAATAGAAATTGTCAGTTACATTTTTGGGTGAAATTCACAAATTTTTAAATTTAAAACCAAAAACCAGTGTATTATCAAATAAGAAAAGGCTCCACCAGCAAACTACTGGAGCTCAGCCTTTCAGTTACCAGCTGAAAAAAGAGATCAAATCAATAGAAATATAGGTTGGCTCACAGTATTTTTGCATTAAAATTTTTATTAATACACGAAATTAAATGACTTATACCATCATACAACATACATACATGCATACATGTGTAAATATAGGTATATAAGTGCGGAGCTCACGCACAATCCTATATATCTGGAGTACTCCTAATAGGACCAAATGTCTAGAGTGAAGCTGCAAGAGATATTCAAATGAACCGCTTGTATGTCCAGGACATGGATGGCAAATTGCCAGGTGATTGAAACAAAAGTTCAAACAAAGATTACAAAATGTCCTTGCTGTATTCTCATCAAGAGAGGTTCTGCATTCACATAACCTGTAACAGATCTTAGCCGCAACTGTTAGGCAGTGCTCCACTTACTTTTTCGCTTGCGGAGCAAGATTTCAGACAAGCTCACTCAGCGTCTCACGTGTCCAGCCAGGTAATGAATCGCTGGGTTAGTGACGCAGGCGTCTGAAGCCGTCAGACAACAGAAGCTGGTTGAGCTGAGCTGAGCTGGTGATTGCCTTAGCCTGTCAGGCCGGCAGCAGTAGATGTAACAAGGTTTACCTTGATTTGCGGCAATAGTGACACAGGTGTAGTCCACTTTTTGAGTAGTTAGTGAATGCAAACCTTTAAAGCGGTATGGGACGTCTTCGGATATTTTTAAAGTATCCGAAGACGTCCCATACCGCTTTAAACGTTTGCATTCACTAACTACTCAAAAAGTGGAGCGAAAAAGTAAGTGGAGCACTGCCTAACAGTTGCGGCTAAGATCTGTTACAGGTTATGTGAATGCAGAACCTCTCTTGATGAGAATACAGCAAGGACATTTTGTAATCTTTGTTTGAACTTTTGTTTCAATCACCTGGCAATTTGCCATCCATGTCCTGGACATACAAGCGGTTCATTTGAATATCTCTTGCAGCTTCACTCTAGCCATTTGGTCCTATTAGGAGTACTCCAGATATATAGGATTGTGCGTGAGCTCCGCACTTATATACCTATATTTACACATGTATGCATGTATGTATGTTGTATGATGGTATAAGTCATTTAATTTAGTGTATTAATAAAAATTTTAATGCAAAAATACTGTGAGCCAGCCTATATTTCTATTAAAAACCAGTGTAGGCTACCTCCTCCACCGCCCGCTTCCACCTACACCACCACATCCTCCGCCTCCTCAACTTCCTACTCCATATAGACCTGGTCCTCCTAGATCAAGATCATTAAAACATTTTTTTTTAGGTATTTTATGTTATTAAAGTCATTTCCCTATCCACATTTGTTTGCAGAGCACTTGCCATGCTCTTAACCACATTTTGACGCCATTTGCAGCCCTCTAGCCCTTTCCATGACATTTTTAACAGCCATTTTAGTGCTCAAAAGTTCGGGTCCCGATTGACTTCAATGGGGTTCGGGGTTCGGGGTCAAGTTCGGGTCCCGAACTCAAACTTTTTTCCGAAGTTCGGCCGAACCCGTCGAACCCGAACATCCAGGTGTCCGCTCAACTCTAGTGGTTAGAAAACATTGGAGTATTTTAACTAAAGCATACCCAGATGTGGAGGAATTTAAAAATCCACCATTGATTTGTAACAAAAAGAACCCCAGTCTGAGAGATAAATTAGTCCATGCAGACATAGGGAGTAAAAAGGAAACATTGAGACAAAGCACATTGAGGACAATAAAGAAAGGCACATTTCCGTGCCTGCTTTGTCTTCAATGTTCTTATATTATTAAGGGTTCAGAGGTATATCATCCTCGCACAGGAAAGGCCTTCAAAATTGAAGGTTTTTTTTACCTGTAAGTCAAAAAATTTGATCTATTTGATCAAATGCCCATGTGGGCTTGAGTATGTGGGCGAAACTATGCAAAAGGTGAGGGACAGGATATGCAAGCATAAGTCCCCAATTAGGATTATTACCGTTGCCTTCCCACTTGATAAGTGTAAACATTCCATATCTCAATTAAGGTTTCAGGTTTTGGAGAAAGTTGTGAGACCAAGGAGAGGAGGCGATATAAAAAAATCTTTTACTCTGTAGAAAGGCATTTTGGATACATACTCTTGATACATTGTATCCCAGAGGTCTTAATCGCGATTATGAGGTTGTAAGGTTATGAGACTATGTGTATGTTTTCGTATTGCTTGATTCTAATAATTTCTTTCTTTTCCTTTATTGTAGACATTATCGGCTCGTTGATCTGCTATTTTAGATATTGTGAAAATTCTTCTGTTATGTGTGTTCCCATGCTATAGTGAAACCAAGAAATCGGTTGGTTTATTTTTTGTTCCTGCCGATAAGGGGGTGGATGATGTCACTTTGCTTAATTGATGTGTAGATATAAGAGTCACTGTGAATTTTAGATGTATCTGTTGATGAAGGCTTTATGCCGAAACGCGTTATTTTGAAATAATCTACTCTCCTGAGCAAGAAAGAAGATTAATATTCGCAACACACTGTCGGTGCTTGCAGCGTTTTGGTGTCCGTCTGATGAAACTGAGACAAACGGATCCGTCCTGGCACACAATTTAGGTGAATGGGGACAGATCCATTTTGACTTTCAATGGTGTTCAAGACGGATCTGTTTTGGCTATGTTAAAGATAATACAAACAGATTCCTTTTGAACGGATGCAGACGTTTGTATTATCTGAACGGATGCGTTTGTGCAGCTCCATCACAGATCCGCACCAAACGCGAGTGTGAAAGTAGCCTTATTTTCACATGGGAGTGGTATTGTGTGCCAGCCTTGTGGAGAAAAACTGCCATACTGGAGATACTCAGAGCTAGAGACAGCCAAGCTTGGCTTAGATCTAGTATATTTTGAGCCTGTTACCACTGTATCAGCCTCATCACCAAATCCTGAAGGGACCACAAGCTACCAGTGCCCTTACTGCAACCACCATCGCTACAGTTGCTACTAATATTACCAACAGCACAGTTATGCTTTGAGTCATTTCTCCCCATCCTGATTCCCTGCTTTGTATTTTCCCTGAGTGCCACTGTTACTACCACTGTCCCTACCATCACCACAATGGCCACAAGTGCCACTACCATCACCACCACATTACAGCTATGCATGGGGTCCCCAGCCTCTACTTGAACCTCCTTCTCATAGAAGTTCAAATGCTGTCTGTTCTCACACAAGTCATCAACAGGGAGACTCTCTTGACGCCATAGCACTCTTTTGAAAAAAAAAGAAGGTGCCCCACTAGGAGGTGACAGTCAAGAAAGAGAGGACACAACTTAAAGGCTTCTTTGGGATTGCAAGGAGGAGGAGGTGGAAGAGGTGGCATTGACATCTTTTTGATGTGACTGACAGGAAAATTGAGGCATCCAGATGACAATCTCATCCTATTTGTCCAGAATAATAATATGCCACTGATCAGAAGCTAGGGAGTAATGTGGCCTACTACTACAGGCTGGATGGCTTGTGCTGGTGCTGCAGCTACTACCAAGTGCTAACTCTCCAATGACAAGAACTCTTCTGTTTTCCAGACATTTTAATATGAGACCTAAGACTTAAAACTCATGAGTTTGGTACATGGATTATTAAATGAAACTAGCAAAATTGCACATGTTTCAGTCATTTAAAGACAGAAGCACTATTAAATGTCTCTTCCTGTCTACAAACACAATGCACATTGGTATTGACAATTTCAATGATAATAAAATGCATGAAATGAAACTGCTATATTAATGTAGTTATCGGTTAATAAGTAACTGGTAAATAAATGCTGTATTTGCATTCAGTAATAATGCGGGTTATGATGCAATACAATGTGTTCACAGTTAACTGGTATACACATGCTGTTATTGCAGCAAAACACATTCACTGATATTACGCAGTATAGTTTTTAGAACAAAAAGGACAATTGCTCAGCTTTTGTAGCAAAATGTATGCTATTGGGGTGCTGGAAATAGGCCTATGACCTGTGGAAACTTTCCCCCTCCAAACAAAATAGCTGGGTGACTACAGAAAAAGTTAGTTTCTTGCAGGATTTTGTAATTTTGTCATCTGTATGAGACAATAATGACCAATCTATTACTCACTCTATGTAATAAGCTTTCCCCAATAAAACTCTAAAATCTACCCAATTATATTTCCAATTATTTTCCTAGTGCCTCCATAGTGTCCCTATAGTGTCCTTAGTAATTTGCTTGTGTCTGCAATTGGTTTTTCGGCAGACACTGCCACAGCACATCCGATCACATCCACAGCAAAGAACAGAATGGCATCTGGCTCGTACTCAGCAGAAGGACCTGGCTAAATATTGCCTCCTGATCTGCTGAATCTAGGTTGTCTGTCTGAGCCTATTAGGGCAAGCACCTCTGACTTCCTTCAAGTGCCCAGTGGTCCTTCATCTTCTTTCTCCCCCCTTATGTGAATCAATCTAAACAAATCGCTAAAACTTTTTATTCATTTGACTAATTCATTTTTGTGAAATTTATAATGAATCCAATTTGTTCAACCTCTTGCCTACCGCCGCATGACTTTATACGTTGTGTCGGTAGACTCTTACCTGTAACCCAACGTATAAAAACATTTTGTTACATTGCGATCTGCCAGTGCTCTGTGATGCTGCAGGTCGCTGTGACCGCACTGCCATTAGAGGAGGAGTAGTCGCTTGTGCAGTAGGACAAGGCTGATGATGATGACAACACTGACCTTGATGACCAATCATCTTAATAGGGAACAGGGCTGGGAAGACATCTCGGGCTGGCTGGTGAGAATGGCGAGCTGTATGCTTGTTTACTTTTGCATTGACAGGCATATCATTCACATGAAGCAGTCTGATGATTACTGGATAGCCATGATTTTAGACTCTCGCTATCAAATGGGGGAATGTTTTTCTGTTGCCAAGGTTAAATTACCTTATTACCAAGAAATACTTCTTCTAGCTTTCGAAGAGCAGACCCCCGTCGTCATTGTGTCTGAGGTCAATCTCCACCCCACCCCTCCCTGGGTCAGACAAGTAGCAGAAGTCACAGCAGCGACCAGTTCAGTCTCATGGACATGATGGAGCAATTCTTTCATGTGCCATGCAAAGCTGAGACAAATTAGCAAACAGAGACATACAGCCCCAACATCGGGGTTCAGTCATACCTAGACTCTGACTCTTTTCCAGTGCAGACCGTGTTCCCTGACCATATGGAATTCTGGCAGGCAGACTAGAACAGTGGCCCGAACTGGCCCAGAATAGTCATTCTGTTCTCTCTTGCCCAGCTTCCAGAGTCATCTCAGAGAGGGTTTTCAATGCTCAAATTGACGAATCAGACACAAAATTTATTTCACTCATTTCCAATATTAAGATGATGTCTCACCTTCCTGGACCTACTGTAGATGTAGCTCATTGATATTGTGCTGTTATTGAGTCAGATATCTACCATACACCAAGCTCCTTCTCTACAAGGCCCTCCCCCAGTTTAAATTCCAAGGACATACATCATTATGTAAAGAATATTACCCTGAGGTGGAGAACACTGAATCTTCTTCCCAAGAGAATCCCAAACAAATACCAGTAAATTATTTAGTAATCTATGTATTATACACTGCGTGCAGAATTATTAGGCAAATGAGTATTTTGACCACATCATCCTCTTTATGCATGTTGTCTTACTCCAAGCTGTATAGGCTCGAAAGCCTACTACCAATTAAGCATATTAGGTGATGTGCATCTCTGTAATGAGAAGGGGTGTGGTCTAATGACATCAACACCCTATATTAGGTGTGCATAATTATTAGGCAACTTCCTTTCCTTTGGCAAAATGGGTCAAAAGAAAGACTTGACAGGCTCAGAAAAGTCAAACATAGTGAGATATCTTGCAGAGGGATGCAGCACTCTTAAAATTGCAAAGCTTCTGAAGCGTGATCATCGAACAATCAAGCGTTTCATTCAAAATAGTCAACAGGGTCGCAAGAAGCGTGTGGAAAAACCAAGGCGCAAAAGAACTGCCCATGAACTGACAAAAGTCAAGCGTGCAGCTGCCAAGATGCCACTTGCCACCAGTTTGGCCATATTTCAGAGCTGCAACATCACTGGAGTGCCCAAAAGCACAAGGTGTGCAATACTCAGAGACATGGCCAAGGTAAGAAAGGCTGAAAGACGACCACCACTGAACAAGACGCACAAGCTGAAACGTCAAGACTGGGCCAAGAAATATCTCAAGACTGATTTTTCTAAGGTTTTATGGACTGATGAAATGAGAGTGAGTCTTGATGGGCCAGATGGATGGGCCCGTGGCTGGATTGGTAAAGGGCAGAGAGCTCCAGTCCGACTCAGACGCCAGCAAGGTGGAGGTGGAGTACTGGTTTGGGCTGGTATCATCAAAGATGAGCTTTTGAGCTTCGGGTTGAGGATGGAGTCAAGCTCAACTCCCAGTCCTACTGCCAGTTTCTGGAAGACACCTTCTTCAAGCAGTGGTACAGGAAGAAGTCTGCATCCTTCAAGAAAAACATGATTTTCATGCAGGACAATGCTCCATCACACGCGTCCAAGTACTCCACAGCGTGGCTGGCAAGAAAGGGTATAAAAGAAGAAAATCTAATGACATGGCCTCCTTGTTCACCTGATCTGAACCCCATTGAGAACCTGTGGTCCATCATCAAATGTGAGATTTACAAGGAGGGAAAACAGTACACCTCTCTGAACAGTGTCTGGGAGGCTGTGGTTGCTGCTGCACGCAATGTTGATGGTGAACAGATCAAAACACTGACAGAATCCATGGATGGCAGGCTTTTGAGTGTCCTTGCAAAGAAAGGTGGCTATATTGGTCACTGATTTGTTTTTGTTTTGTTTTTGAATGTCAGAAATGTATATTTGTGAATGTTGAGATGTTATATTGGTTTCACTGGTAAAAATAAATAATTGAAATGAGTATATATTTGTTTTTTGTTAAGTTGCCTAATAATTATGCACAGCAATAGTCACCTGCACACACAGATATCCCCCTAAAATAGCTAAAACTAAAAACAAACTAAAAACTACTTCCAAAAATATTCAGCTTTGATATTAATGAGTTTTTTGGGTTCATTGAGAACATGGTTGTTGTTCAATAATAAAATTAATCCTCAAAAATACAACTTGCCTAATAATTCTGCACTCCCTGTATTCCATGGGGTCCCTCCCAGTTAGCTCAAAGATAATATAATACTTATCCCTCTTACCCCAGTGATGATGAGTATGATGAGGAGCCAGAGGCACAGGGTTCGGTGGAAGTTCTTGCTCCTGGTCATGATGATTTCCTTGGGTCTTCAGTTGGCTTCTTGAGGTTGTGGCTCCCCCTATGGTCAGAATGCTGAGAAGTGCAGACGATCACCTCACTGTGGATTCTGGAAGAGAGTCACTTCTCTTCTGCTATCCAGATCTACCCTTCTTCTCCAGCGTCCTGCCCACCATCTCATCATAGTTTTCTCCACCTTTCTGTACTAACAGGTTTACGGTATTTCTCGTTAAACAGAGCGTCCTAGTTCTTCTTGTGTAAATCTATTTATAACCGGGTGTCACCATTCTGCTTGTCCGAGGTCGGTGCCTGTGTGCTCCCTGCTGTCAGCCATCATGCCCTGGAGAATAAAATCTGCCCTGTATGTCCACATTAATTGATGATTGTCTGGAAATTCTTTCTCTCTTGATGACCTAAATATTTTTTTGCACGATTTGACAAAGACAATGAGCTGCCTATCATCAAACTAGCCCAGCAAGAGGCTCCATCATGTTCCCTGATGCTGAGAGCACATGAGGTAGAATGGGCCTTAAGCCACAATGATCACCACAAAGCAGCTGGCCCTGATGAAGTTCTTGGAAAGGTGCTAAAAACTTTGATAAACAGCTGAAAACCGTGTTTACCAGTATATTTAACAGCTCACTAGAGCCGACCATTGTCCCCAATTGCATTAAGTCCTCCACAATTGTCCCAATTCCAAAACAGGCAGGGGTGAAGACCTTAAGTGATTATCGCCCGGTGGCTCTCATTGTTATAAAGTTCTTTGAACAACTTGTCCTCAGGCACATGAAGAGCAGGATCTGCACCTCCATGGACCTATACCAGTTTGCTTACAGAGCACAGGTCGGCTGAGGATGCCGTCTCACTTACCCTTCACACCTGGAGAAGAGAGACAGCGATGTGCGGATGCTGTTCATTGATTACAGCTCGGCCTTTAACACCATCCCACCCAACAAGTTGGCAACGAAACTGAACAACTTGGGTCTCAGCTCACTCCTGTGCAACTGGATAATGGATTTTCTTACAAAAAGACCACAAATCGTACACATGGGCAAGCACTTTTCTTCATCCTTAACACTGAACACTGGGGCACCGCAAGGCTGTGTGTGGAGCCCTCTCCTTTACTGCCTCTTCACCAATGACTGCAAACCTATTCACAATACCAATACCATTATACAATGTGCAGATGACACGATCGTGATTGGCCTAATCAACAATGATGAAACAGTCTATAGGAAAGAGGGAATGAGAGAAAAGAACGCAACCGGCTCTGCTACATGTGCCTATACAGTCACTGGAGCACATAAAACACTTGGATCCCGAACCTTCACGGTGGTGCTCTGTCGGTGATATAGTAGTTATAATGATAGCAGAAGAAAAAAGCACTGCGGCACTCACCACTGGTCACAAAGTTGCTGTTTGCAGTTTATTTTTCAAATGCACATCGTGGACGCGGACAGGACACAGGTGAATGAACAGGCTACAGCTGTTTCGCGCTGTGTTGCGCTTTGTCAAGCCTCCTGTGACGTGAAGGAGGAGGGGGCTAGAAATACCCCCATCTCATGCGGTAGTTATGCATAAGATACATTATATGCAAGAAGCCTATAAACAACTTAGCCACCTCCGGACCGCCGAACGCAGCGACGCGTCCTGGAGGTGGTTGATTCATTCCTCCTGGACGCATATACGCATCCTCTCGCGAGACGCGAGATTTCCTGTAAACGCGCGCACACATGCGCGCGCGTTCACAGGATTGGAAGGTAAGCGAGTGGATCTCCAGCCTGCCAGCGGCGATCGTTCGCTGGCAGGCTGGAGATGCGATTTTTTTTAACCCCTAACAGGTATATTAGACGCTGTTTTGATAACAGCGTCCAATATACCTGCTACCTGGTCCTCTGGTGGTCCCTTTTGCTTGGATCGACCACCAGAGGACACAGGTAGCTCAGTAATATGTAGCACCAAACACCACTACACTACACCCCCCCTGTCACTTATTAACCCCTTATTAACCCCTGATCACCCCATATAGACTCCCTGATCACCCCCCTGTCATTGATCACCCCCCTGTAAGGCTCCATTCAGACGTCCATATGATTTTTAAGGATCCACTGATACATGGATCGGATCCGCAAAACACATACGGACATCTGAATGGAGCCTTATAGGGGGGTGATCAATGACGGGGGTGATCACCCCATATAGACTCCCTGATCACCCCCCTGTCATTGATCACCCCCCTGTCATTGATCACCCCCCTGTAAGGCTGCATTCAGATGTCCGTATGATTTTTACGGATCCACTGATACATGGATCGGATCCGCAAAACACATGCGGACATCTGAATGGAGCCTTATAGGGGGGTGATCAATGACAGGGGGGTGATCACCCCATATAGACTCCCTGATCACCCCCCTGTCATTGATCACCCCCCTGTCATTGATCACCCCCCCTATAAGGCTCCATTCAGATGTCCGTATGTGTTTTGCGGATCCGATCCATGTATCAGTGGATCCGTAAAAATCATACGGACATCTGAATGCAGCCTTACAGGGGGGTGATCAATGACAGGTGGGTGATCAGGGAGTCTATATGGGGTGATTACCCCCGTCATTGATCACCCCCCTATAAGGAATGGAGCCTTATAGAGGGGTGATCAATGACGGGGGTGATCACCCCATATAGACTCCCTGATCACCCCCTGTCATTGATCACCCCCCTGTCATTGATCACCCCCCTGTAAGGCTCCATTCAGACATTTTTTTGGCCCAAGTTAGCGGAAATTATTTTTTTTTTTTTACAAAGACTCATATTCCACTAACTTGTGTCAAAAAATAAAATCTCACATGAACTCACCATACCCCTCACGGAATCCAAATGCGTAAAATTTTTTAGACATTTATATTCCAGACTTCTTCTCACGCTTTAGGGCCCCTCCCTTGGGGTGTCTTCTTTCCAAAATGGGGTCACATGTGGGGTATTTATACTGCCCTGGAATTCTAGGGGCCCTAAAGCGTGAGAAGAAGTCTGGGATCCAAATGTCTAAAAATGCCCTCATATAAGGAATGTGGGCCCCTTTGCACATCTAGGCTGCAAAAAAGTGTCACACATGTGGTATCGCCGTACTCAGGAGAAGTTGGGCAATGTGTTGTGGGGTGTCATTTTACATATACCCATGCTGGGTGAGATAAATATCTTGGTCAAATGCCAACTTTGTATAAAAAAATGGGAAAAGTTGTCTTTTGCCAAGATATTTCTCTCACCCAGCATGGGTATATGTAAAATGACACCCCAAAACACATTGCACAACTTCTCCTGAGTACGGAGATACCACATGTGTGACACTTTTTTGCAGCCTAGGTGGGCAAAGGTGCCCACATTCCAAAGAACACTTTTCGGATTTCACCGGCCATTTTTTTCAGATTTTGATTTCAAACTACTTACCACACATTAGGGCCCCTAGAATTCTAGGGCAGTATAACTACCCCACAAGTGACCACATTTTGGAAAGAAGACACCCCAAGGTATTCGCTGATGGGCATAGTGAGTTCATAGAACTTTTTATTTTTTGTCACAAGTTAGTGGAATATGAGACTTTGTAAGAAAAAAATAAAAATTAAAAAAAATCATCATTTTCCGCTAACTTGTGACAAAAAATAAAAAGTTCTATGAACTCACTATGCCCATCAGCGAATACCTTAGGGTGTCTACTTTCCGAAATGGGGTCATTTGTAGGGTGTTTGTACTGTCTGGGCATTGTAGAACCTCAGGAAACATGACAGGTGCTCAGAAAGTCAGAGCTGATTCAAAAAGCGGAAATTCACATTTTTGTACCATAGTTTGTAAACGCTATAACTTTTACCCAAACCATTTTTTTTTTACCCAAACATTTTTTTTTTATCAAAGACATGTAGAACAATAAATTTAGGGAAAATTTTATATATGGATGTCGTTTTTTTTGCAAAATGTTACAACTGAAAAATTTCATTTTTTTTGCAAAAAAATCGTTAAATTTCGATTAATAACGAAAAAAGTTAAAATGTCAGCAGCAATGAAATACCACCAAATGAAAGCTCTATTAGTGAGAAGAAAAGGAGGTAAAATTCATTTGGGTGGTAAGTTGCATGACCGAGCAATAAACGGTGAAAGTAGGGTAGGTCAGAAGTGTAAAAAGTGGCCTGGTCATTAAGGGTGTTTAGGCTAGGGGGGCTGAGGTGGTTAGGGATATCAATACCAATGCTCCCCTAACCTCAGACCCCACTTCTAAGTATCAACAGCAACTTGAAACATTATTGTGGAAGTATGTTGACAGAGGTTTTCTAACGAAGCGCATGGCCGAAAAGCTCTATCCCCAGTTCCCTATTAAACCTGTGTGGTATATAGTACCCAAGATCCATAAATCGCTGGTAAACCCACCTGGGCGCCCCATAGTGTCAGGGAACGGTTCTTGACCGAACCCCTGTCCCAAAACCTGGATTGGATGTTGTGCCCAGTGTTAAAGGGGGTCCCTTCCTATTTGGAGGATACCACCGATTTTTTGGAGGCTTTGAAGGATATACAATGGCAGAACGGCTTTTATTTAGCCGCGGTAGATGTGGAGAGTCTATACACCAGGATTCCACAGGAACTGGGGATAGAGACGATTAGGGACATCCTGCGCAGAATCAATAAAAGTAACGAATATGTTGATTTCGTCACAGAATCCCTCTTATTCATATTGACACATAATGCTTGGTTCAAACAATTGTCAGGCACAGCGATGGGGACACCAGTCTCATGCACCCTTGCTAATTTATTTTTAGCTATTTTTGAAGAGAGGTATATCTACACCGTCCAGAATCCATTCATTCGATAGATCAAGGTTTTCCTTCGATATATCGATGATATATTCATTGTCTAGACAGGTGATCTGCATATGTTTAGTGCATTTGTGGAATATTTGAATCAAGCTAACAATATGAATATGCGGTTCACCAGCACAATCAGTGCGGAGGAACTGGATTTTCTTGATGTCAAGGTGAGGGTTAAGGATGGTCAGCTAAACCCCACTATTTATAGAAAAGTCACATCCACGAATGCACTACTACATTACGAAAGTTACCACCCACCCCACATAAAAACCGCCATTCCTTATGGCCAATTCATGCGCCTTGCTAGAATTGTGAAAGATGACACTGAGTTTAAAGAGCAATGTGGAGACATGAAGACACGATTTTTACAGAGGGGTTACCCGGAGAAGATAGTAGACAACGCATATTTGAAGTGCTTGCACAAGAGGGAGGTTCTGGGTAGGGACATCCACAAAAAAAAGAAAAAGAGGAGACAACAAAATAATGATGGCGAGCGTAGAGCGGTGTTCACATTCGACTTTTCCCCAGTGGCTTCCAAAACAGTGATCTTGAATAACTGGCAGATGCTGCAGAGGGATCCCTCCCTGGCAGCCATGGTGGACAATCCTCCCATTGTCAGCTTTCGCAGAAGCAAAACTATAGGAGATGCCGTTGTGAGGAGCAACCTCCCCCGTCCAGCTGATAACTGGCTGGGCAGGAGTGCTCCCAGAGGAAACTTCGCATGTGGACACTGCATTATGTGCGCACATGTATACAGAAGTATCTGCAGCTGGGACATGTAGGACATGTAGTCAAACAATTTATACACTGCAAGACCCAATATGTTGTGTATGCGATTTTGTGCCCATGCGGGAGATTTTACATTGGAAAGACACACAGGTGTCTATATGTACGTTTTAGGGAACACAAAAAATCTATTATTATCAGGAATGGAGCAACCAGATTAATTGAGCATATACACTCACCTAAAGAATTATTAGGAACACCTGTTCTATTTCTCATTAATGCAATTATCTAGTCAACCAATCACATGGCAGTTGCTTCAATACATTTAGGAGGGTGGTCTTGGTCAAGACAATCTCCTGAACTCCAAACTGAATGTCAGAATGGGAAAGAAAGGTGATTTAAGCAATTTTAAGCGTGGCATGGTTGTTGGTGCCAGACGGGCCGGTCTGAGTATTTCACAATCTGCTCAGTTACTGGGATTTTCACGTACAACCATTTCTAGGGTTTACAAAGAATGGTTTGAAAAGGGAAAAACATCCAGTATGCGGCAGTTCTGTGGGCAAAAATGCCTTGTGGATGCTAGAGGTCCGAGGAGAATGGGCCGACTGATTCAAGCTGATAGAAGAGCAACGTTGACTGAAATAACCACTCGTTACAACCGAGGTATGCAGCAAAGCATTTGTGAAGCCACAACACGCACAACCTTGAGGCGGATGGGCTACAACAGCAGAAGACCCCACCGGGTACCACTCATCTCCACTACAAATAGGAAAAAGAGGCTACAATTTGCAAGAGCTCACCAAAATTGGACTGTTGAAGACTGGAAAATGTTGCCTGGTCTGATGAGTCTCGATTTCTGTTGAGACATTCAAATGGTAGAGTCCGAATTTGGCGTAAACAGAATGAGAACATGCATCCATCCTCTGATGGCTACTTCCAGCAGGATAATGCACCATGTCACAAAGCTCCAATCATTTCACATTGGTTTCTTGAACATGACAATGAGTTCACTGTACTAAAATGGCCCCACAGTCACCAGATCTCAACCCAATAGAGCATCTTTGGGATGTGGTGGAACGGGAGCTTCGTGCCCTGGATGTGCATCCCTCAAATCTCCATCAACTTCTATCCTATCAATATGGGCCAACATTTCTAAAGAATGCTATCAGCACCTTGTTGAATAAATGCCACGTAGAATTAAGGCAGTTCTGAAAGCAAAAGGGGGTCCAACACCGTATTAGTATGGTGTTCCTAATAATTCTTTAGGTGAGTGTACATAATGAACATGCAGGAAGCAGTGAAATATTGAAATGTGCAGGTATTGAAGTGGTCCACACCCCCATTAGAGGGGGGGACAGAAAATGCATTCTCCTGCAGAGAGAAGCTGCATGGATAACTAAAACACAAGCCTTGGGCCCTCTAGGGTTAAATGACAAGAATTACCTAGCTGTTTTCATTTGATTGGTTTTAGCACACATGTTTTTTATACGTCCACGATGTGCATTTGAAAAATAAACTGCAAACAGCAACTTTGTGACCAGTGGTGAGTGCCGCAGTGCTTTTTTCTTCTGCTATCAGTCTATAGGAAAGAGGTTGAGACCCTAGAGAGATGGAGTAAGAACAACAACCTCATACTCGATACCAAGAAAACAAAGGAGCTGATTCTGGATTTGTCATGGATGGTGTTGCAGAAAACCAGAAGACACAAATAAAGATCCGACTGACTTGATCCCAAACTAAGGAACATAAGTGTGAGCCCTATAAAAGCCCTAGTGCTCTCCCTGACTGCTCAGCCCATGCAAAGATCTTTATGATAGAAAATTGCATGCCCTTGTACCTCGACTGTGTGACACCTGAACACCCTATAATAGTGAGGGGACACGACCACCGGCTCCCTACACTTAATACGGAGGGAGTCAGGGTCACCTAGGATCAAGCCAACAGGAAAACACAAACAAACAGACTTATCTGAGGAACCAGCATAGCAGTGAGCACAAACCAGGAAGTTGTATAAACCACAAAGTGAGGCAGTATGGGAGGGGATATAAAGGAGAGGCAATCACTGCTAATAGATGACAGCTGGGAGAGGGAGGAGAGATGTCAAAATGAAACCAAAACAAAAGAACATCATGCAGGAGGTACTGAAGAACGTCTGTCAGAACTTCTCAGAGATCTGGCGGTGGCAGGATTTTAGGAAGAAGAAAAGAAAGGGACACCATACCATTAGCATAAATGGTGGAAACGTGGAGATTCTTGGGAGTACATATTAGTCAGAACCTGTCATGTATAAAAAACACAACAGAAATGACCAAAAAAGACCTTCAGAGGCTTAATTTTCTGAGGAGTCTGAAGAAAGCACAACTCCCAAAACAGCTGCTAGTCAATTTTTACAGGTGCACCATAGAATCTGTCATCACATACTGCATTACAGTGTTGTCCTCTGGCTGCTCTTCTGAGGACAAGAAGACCCTCAAGCGCATCATCAGAATGGCTGGAAAAATCCCTGGTACTCAGTTACCATCACTGGATGACATCTTCACTAGAGATGTCCCGAACTATTCGCCGGCGAAAATCGTTTGTTCGCGTTCGCCCCCTATACGTCATCATTGAGCAAACTTTGACCCTGTACCTCACAGTCAGCAGACACTTTCCAGCCAATCAGCAGCATACCCTCCCTCCCAGACCCTCCCACCTCCTATCAAAAAGCAAAGACAGTATCCATCTTAATTTTATTCTGAAGCTGCATTGTTAGTGAGAGCAGGGAGAGTGCTGCTGCTGCTGCTGCTGCTGCTGACTTAAAAGGGAAATCGTTAGCTAGGCCTGTGTTCAGTGTCCACTCCAGTCCTCAAAGACTCATCTGATCTGCTGTAAGGGCTGGTATATCTGATCTGCCCTTTTTAGGGCTGGTACATCAGTCTGCTTTTATTTTTATTTTTCTATATACATATTGCAGTTGCCTGCCCGTGTGTGAGAGGCCACAGGCCCACAGACTGTACTGTGTGCCCACCACTCATATCGGGTGGCACAGTACCTTGCAGACAAAAAAGTCATTTAATTTTTTCTCTGTAATATAATTTCAGTTGCCTGCCAGTGAGTGTCAGGCCCACAGACTGTACTGTGCCCACTGCCCACCACTCATATCTGGTGGCACAGTACCTTGCAGATAAAAAAGTCATTTAATTTTTATCCTTTAATATAATTGCAGTTGCCTGCCAGTGTGTGTCAGGCCCACAGACTGTACTGTGCCCACTGGCCACAACTCATATAGGGTGGCACAGTACCTTGCAGATAAAAAAGTCATTACATTTTTTCTCTGTAATATAATTGCAGTTGCCTGCCAGTGAGTGTCAGGCCCACAGACTGTACTGTGCCCACTGCCCACCACTCATATAGGGTGGCACAGGACCTTGCAGGCAGAGGCATGCCACCCTGCAGGGGCCGTCGTGGTGGTGGTGCTGTGATTTCCTTTGGCCCTAGAATATTCTGAGGACATAGTTGACTGGCTAACACAGGACACCCAATCTTCTACAGCTTCCGCTCGGAACCTTGACGCACCATCCTCCTCCAGCTCAGCTTCGGGCACCTCTCAAGTTACCACTCGCCCGCCCGCCACCACCACCAACACTAGCACCACAGCCGCTTCAGTTGATCTGTCAGAGGAGTTATTTACACATCAGTTGGAAGAAATGAGTGATGCGCAACCATTATTGCCAGAGGATGTAGATAACAGGCATATGTCTCAGTCAGGCAGTATTACACACCTGGACGTACGCAGGGCCGTCTTTACCAAGGGGCAAAAGGGGCAGCTTCCCTGGGCCCAGTTGCTCCTGGGGGGCCCAAGGCAGCTGCCTCTTGAGCCCTGCTAGCTACTGCCCCGGGTGTCAAGCTGTCAGCTACACAGGGGGGCTGCCGTGCCTGCCTGCACTGAGTCCAGGCATCATGATTATACTGTGTTAAAGTTGTGATCTAGGACCTTAATGACATCATCACCATGTGACCAGTAACCTAGCAATTACTGGTCACATGGCTATGAGGTCATCACAGGTCCTATCAGGAGTGTTGCAGAAGTTAACTGTGGAGCTTTTTTGTGTGAACATTACATCAGAAAAAGGTGACAGGGGCTGTTATGTTAATATACTGTAAACTACTGTATAGTGGGGTGCTGTATACTGTGTGGGGGCCTGTATACTGTGGTGGGATGTATACTGTGTGGGGGCCTGTATACTGTGGGGGGCTGTATACTGTGTGGTGGGCTGTATACTGTGTGGGGGCCTGTATACTGTGGGGGGGGGGGGCTGTATACTGTGTGGGGGCCTGTATACTGTGTGGGGGCCTGTATACTGTGTAGGGGCTGTATACTGTGTGGGGGCCTGAATACTGTGGGGGGGGGGGCTGTATACTGTGTGGGGGCCTATATATTGTGTGGGGGCCTGTATACTGTGTGGGGCCTGTATACTGTGTGGGGGCTTGTATACTGTGGGGGGATGTATACTGTGTGGGGGCCTGTATACTGTAGGGGGCTGTATACTGTGGGGGCCTGTATACTGTGGGGGGGCTGTATACTGTGTGGGGGCCTGTATACTGTGGGGGCCTTAATACTGTGGGGGGGGCTGTATACTGTGGGGGGGCTGTATAGTGTGGGGGGCCTGTATAGTTTGGGGGGGCCTGGATATTGGGGGGGGGGGCCTGTATACTGTGGGGGTCTGTATACTGTATACTGTGGGTTCGGTATAGTGTGGAGTGCTATACTGCTGTACTGTATAGTGTGGGGGGCTGTATCGTGTATAGTTTGGGGTGCTGTATACTGTGGGGTGCTGTATACTGTGGGCTGCTATACTGCTCTACTATATACTGTGGGTACTGTATAGTGTGGGGTGCTATACTGCATACTGTGTGGTGCTGTATACTATAGGGTGCTATACTGCATACTGTGGGGTGCTGGGGTGCACTGTAACGCTAGGGTGAGCCGAGCCCTGGTCTCCTTCCTGCAGAGCGGTGCCCACTTCCAGCCTGAGCCCAGCTGCCCAGAGCCCTGATCCTGAGCCGCTGGAGTCTTCAGAACTGAAAGTATTTACAGTCATTCACTGTACTCTACCAGATGTGTGGATTTTTTGTGTGTGTGTTGTGGTGGAGGGCGTGCTTGCATGCTAAGGTGTGGGAAGGCGGGATCCAGGGGGCCCAAGTAAATTTTTGCCCAGGGTCCAATCAATATTAAAGACGGCCCTGGACGTACGGTGTGATGATGATGATGTTGTACCCGCTGCTGCTTCCTTTCCTGAGTTGTCAGATACAAGTGAAGCGGTTGATGATGACAATGTGTCCGTGGATGTCACGTGGGTGCCCACTCGAAGAGAAGAAGAACAGGGGGAAAGTTCAGATGGGGAGACAGAGAGGAGTAGGAGACGAGTTGGAAGCAGGGGGAGGTCGTCGCAAGGAGCTAGTGGCACAGTCAGACAGCATGCATCGGCACCCGGGGTCAGCCAGACAGCACGCCAATCAACGCATGCTGTTGCCTTCACCAGAATGCCGTCATTGCAAAGCTCAGCAGTGTGGCATTTTTTTTGTGTGTCTGCCTCTGATAACAGCGATGCCATTTGCAACCTGTGCCAAAAGAAACTGAGTCGTGGGAAGTCCAACCCACTAGGTACAACTGCTTTGCGAAGGCACATGATCTCTCATCACAAATGTCTATGGGATCAACAGATGATGAGTACAAGCAGTACACAAACTCAAAGCCACCATCCTCCTCCTGGTCCAGCATCTTCAGCCACGTCGACCACTGCTGTCCTCCTTGCCCCCTCTCAACCACCCGCCACCCCGCCTCTCACCTTCAGCAGTTCCTGCTCATCTGCCAACAGTCAGGTGTCTGTCAAGGAAATGTTTGAGCGTAAGAAGCCAATGTCACAGAGTCACCGCCTTGCCTGGCGTCTGACAGATGGCTTGTCGGAACTCTTAGCCTGACCAGCTCTTACCATACAAGCTGGTGGAGTCTGAGGCCTTCAAAAAAATTTTAGCTATTGGGACACCGCAGTGGAAGGTACCCGACCGAAATATTTTTTTCACAAAAGGCAATCCCCAACCTGTACTCTATTGTGGAAAAGGAAGGCATGGCATGTCTGGCACACAGTGTTGGGGCAAGGGTCCATCTGACCACTGATACCTGGTCTGCAAAGCACGGTCAGGGCAGGTTTATCACGTACACTGCGCATTGGGTAAACCTGCTGACGGCTGCCAAGCATGAAATGCGTGGCTCTGCAGAGGAGTTGGTGACACCACCACGACTTGCAGGCAGGCCTGCTGCCACCTCCTCTACTCCTTCAACTCCATCCTCTTCGCTAACCTCCTCGGCTGAGTCCTCTTCTGCTGCTGCGTCTTGCTCCACATCAACTGCACCCCCCAGCTCCCCAGGGGCTATTCCACATCCCGGATACGACAGTGTCACGCCGTCTTGGGGTTGACTTGCCTGAAAGCAGAGAGTTACACCGGACCAGCACTCCTGTCCGCCCTGAACGCATAGGTGGATCAGTGGCTGACCCCACACCAACTGGAGATCAGCAAAGTGGTGTGTGACAACGGAAGCAATTTGTTGGCGGCATTAAATTTGGGCAAGTTGACACATGTGCCGTGCATGGCACATGTGTTGAATCTGATCATACAACGCTTTGTGCAGAAGTACCCAGGCTTACAGCCCGACAAGTTGGAATTCAACACTCCTAATGTTCGACCGCCTGCTCCAACAAGAAAAAGCCATCAACAAATATTTGTATATATTTTTTTGCCACGTTACTGGACGCTCATGCGCAATGCCTGTAGGCTCATGCGTCCTTTTGAGGAGGTGACAAACCTAGTCAGTCGCACCGAAGGCAACATCAGCGACATCATCCCATTTGTTTTCTTCCTGGAGCGTGCCCTGCGAAGAGTGCTGGGTCAGGCTGTAGATGAGCGTTAAGAGGAAAAGTTGTGGTCACCATCACCACCAGAAACAGCCTTATCATCATCGCTTGCTGGACCTGCGGCAACGCTGGAAGAGGAGTCTGAGGAAGAGGAGTCAGAGGAGGAATGTGGCTGTCACGGATGGTGTTGCAGAAAACAAGAAGTAACAAATAAAGATCCGACTGACTTGATCCCAAACTAAGGAACAAAAGGGTGAGCCTTATTAAAGACCTAGAGCTCTCCTTGACTGCTCAGCCCATGCAAAGATCCCAATGATAGAAAGTTGCATGTCCACGTACCTCGACTGAGTGACACCTGAAAACCCTATAATAGTGAGGGGACACGACCACCGGCTCCCTGCACTTAATGCGGAGGGAGTCAGGGTAACCTAGAATCAAGCCAAGAGGAAAACACAAATAAAGGAATAGACTTATCTGAGGAACCAGCAGTAGCAACTTCAAGCATTAAGCACAATCCAGGAAGTAGTATAAACCACAAAGTGATGCAGTATGGGAGGGGATATAAAGGGATGCAATCAGTGCAACTAGATGACAGCTGAGAGAAGGAAACGAGATGACAAAACGAAAGCAATACAAAAGAACCTCAAGCAAGAGGTACTTAAGAACGTCTGTCAGAACTTCTCAGATTTCTGGCGGTAACAGTGGCTTTGAGGAGGAGGAACACCAACCACAGCAGGCTTCTCAGGGTGCTCGTTGTCACCTATCTGGTACCCGTGGTGTTGTACGTGGCTCGGGGGAAGAACAGACCTTCAATGAGATCAGTGAGGATGAGGAACGGGACATGAGTAGCTCGGCATCCAACCTTGTGCAAATGGGGTCTTTCATGCTGTCATGCCTGTTGAGGGACCCTCGTATAAAAAGGCTGAAGGAGAACGACCTGTACTGGGTGGCCACGCTACTAGACCCCCGGTATAAGCAGAAAGTGGCTGAAATGTTACCGAATTACCGGAAGTCGGAAAGGATGCAGCAGTTACAAAACAAGTTAAAAAGTATTCTTTACACAGCGTATAAGGGTGATGTCACAGCACAACGGGAATCTAACAGGGGAAGAAGTGTAAGTAATCCTCCTCCTACCACGACCATGCCGGCAAGGACAGGACGCTTTACAGACGTGTTGTTGATGGAGGACATGCAGAGCTTTTTAAGTCCTACGCATCGCCACAGCCCTTCGGGGTCCACCCTCAGAGAACGACTCGACCGACAGGTAGCAGACTACCTTGCCTTAACTGCAGATATCGACACTCTGAGGAGCGATGAACCCCTTGACTACTGGGTGTGCAGGCTTGACCTGTGGCCTGAGCTATCCCAATTTGCGATATAACTTCTGGCCTGCCCCGCTTCAAGTGTCCTGTCAGAAAGGACCTTCAGTGCAGCAGGAGGTATTGTCACTGAGAAGAGAAGTCGCCTAGGTCAAAAAAGTCTAGATTACCTCACCTTTATTAAGATGAATGAGGCATGGATCCTGAAGGGACTGACAGTGGGGGATGCATTTGACTAAAAAAGGCCTGATGATGAGATGCCTTGGGCTAAAAATGGTCCATACGCTGCTTTATTTAATCTCTGCATGCCGGATGACTTGCGTGACTTCTCCGCCACCAACTGGGGTTTAAGCCGCAATGTTTTAGTGCACTCTCTGCCTGGAAAACATCAATTTACAGCGGCTGCAACAATACCTAATTTTTCAGTCATGTGTACATGCCTAATTTTTCTGGCCTCTGGTGCTGCACTGGCACATACATGTTTCAATTCCCCTTCGTGATCGTTACCTTGTTGTGGTGAAGGAGCTTGCGTATCACAATGAAGCGACCACCTCTATGAGTGTGTTGGCAATGTTGGCACACCTCAGATGATAAGGTCGTTGCTTCATTGTGAACAGACCAAAAGCGATCGGCTGGATAATTTTTCATAGAAAAAACATAAATTTTCTTTGTGATCATCTAAGGTGATCATTAAAGCCTACTAGGCCAACAATGGGCCCACACTGCAGAATCATTGTTTTCTGGGTCACTTAACTGTCACTGAACTACCTCAGCACGACCATAGGCTTTGAAAAACCGCCATCGCCTGCAATCTCCCAAACGTGCGCACGAGCACAGTCATCACTACACCAAGATTGACGCATAGAGGAATAAAATTTATATCATGAGTGAGTCAACTATTGACAACTCTTTGCGGTTGTCTAAAATCTATTCGATACACGTCCCCTGATAGGGAACGTACCAGGGATTAAACTGATAAGAATAGTACTACTTAACACACCACTCATATAGGGTGGCACAGTACATTGCATGGCGCACGCGCAGTGCCCCAAATTGGAAGTAAAAGGACCGACCAACCATCTTTTTCCATCTCATGGTTCCTAAAATCTATTACATACACCGGCTCCTGATAGGGGACAAAACAGAGATTAAACTGGTGAGAACAGATTTTTTAAATTTAAATAAAAGAGGACAGCCTCTGCGGATCTGGGTATTTTTTGGGTGCGTTACTGATGGCTCATGCGTCCTTTTCCAGAGGTGACAAACCTGGTCAGTCAAACCCAAGGCAACATCATCGACCTCATCCCATATGCGTTTTTTCTGGAGCGTGCCCTGCGAAGAGTGCTGGATCAGGCCGTAGATGAGCATGAAGAGGAAGAATTGTGGTCATCATCACCACTAGAAGAAGCCTTCTCGTCGTCGATTGCTGGACCTGCGGCAACACAGAGAGAGGAGTCTGAAGAAGAGGAGTCAGAGGAGGAAGGTGGCTTTGAGCAGGCGTCCCGGAGGGCTTGTTGTCACCTTTCGGGGACCCTTGGTGTTGTACGTGGCTGGGTGGAGGAAGAGACCTTCAATTACGTCAGAGAGGACAAGGAACAGGATATGGCTCGCTTGGTATCCAACCTTGTGTAAATGGGGAATTTGCGGTTGTGCAAATGGACTGTTTGCGGTTGTTTGCGGTGCGTTAAACGGGTAGTTTGGTCTGTCACTGTGAAACGGGCGTAACCCTTACACTACCTGATCGATACAACATCATACCTGATCGTATACACACACTGGATGTTTTAAAGCACGTTATTCCAAAAAATTTAGGAATGTTAGGTGATTTATGCCCTTTATGTATCAAAACCGGACTCTGCATCAACCACGTCATTTTAAATAGGAGTTTTGTCATGGATCCCCCTCCAGCATGCCACAGTCCAGGTGTTAGTCCCCTTTAAACAACTTTTCCATCACTATTGTGGCCAGAAATAGTTCCTGTGGGTTTTAAAATTTGCCTGCCTATTGAAGTCTATGGCGGTTCGCCCGTTCGCGAACATTTGCGGAAATTTGCGTTCGGCGTTCGCGAACGGAAAATTTTATGTTTGCGACATCTCTACACACCATGTAAACATTCACAGTGCAGGTGGAAAAAGTATGTCAACCTTTGGATTTAATAATTGGTTGAACCTCCTTTGGCAGTAATAACTTCAACCAAACGCTTCCTGTAGTTGCAGATGTTCACAACGGTCAGGAGTAATTCTTGACCATTCCTCTTTACAGAACTGTTTCAGTTCAGCAATATTCTTGGGATGTCTGATGTGAATCGCTTTCTTGAGGTCATGTCACTGTAATGACCGGCGTCACAGACAGGGAGGGAAAAGGGAAAGCCCTGCCCAAGGGAGAGGGAAAGGTGGTGACCCCTGACTCACCTTGCGGCTGGCACCTGACTGCCCTGACGTCCCTAGACGGGTTCCTCACCCGTGCGGCGATCACGTGCCTAAACCCTGGCTTTCCCTAAAATGAGCCCTAGATAGTGAACGGGCCGGTGGGATCGCTAGTCCGCACCACTGACACTAAGAGGGAAACACCAACAGGGGTCCAACAGGGGTCCAGAGGGTAGCGTTCTGGACCAACAACCAGAGAACGCAGCAACACAGCTCCAGAGGGTCAGAATAGATGTCCAGGCAGGAAGCTCTATATCTGGCAACCAGAGAAGTGTGAGAGGGGAATATAAGGAGGTTGGGAGTGCTGGACAAGGAACAGCTGAGGAGAAGGAGCTACGGATCCCTGAGTGAGCCAAAAAGGATTGCAAGGCAAACCCAGAAAGCTACCATAAGGAAACAGCCCTATCTTAAATAGAGCGCGCAGCCAACCGCTGCGACTTCCTGACCCCGGGTATAACGGAGTCAGGCGTGGTTCTTGACACCCTCGTGACAGTCACAGCATCTTAATCTGGTTGAGGTCAGGACTCTGACTGGGCCACTCCAGAAGGCGCATTTTCTTCTATTTAGGCCATTCTGTTGTTGATTTACTTCTATGCTTTGGGTCGTTGTCCTGCTGCAACCCCCCTCTTCTTTTGAGCTTCAGCTGGTGGACAGATGGCCTTAAGTTCTCCTGCAAAATGTCTTGATAAACTTGGGAATTCATTTTTCCTTCGATGATAGCAATCCATCAAGGCCCTGACGCAGCAAAGTAGCCCCAAACCATGATGCCCCCACGACCATACTTCACAGTTGGGATGAGGTTTTGATGGTGGTGTGCTGTGCCTCTTTTTCTCCACACATAGTGTTGTGTGTTTCTTCCAAACAACTAAACTTTGGTTTCATCTTTTCACAGAACATTTTGCCAGAACTGCTGTGGAACATCCAGGTGCTCTTATGCAAACTATAAATGTGCAGCAATGTTTTTTTTGGACAGCAGTGGCTTCCTCTGTGGTATCCTCCTTTGAAATCCATTCTTGTTTAGTGTTTTAATTATCGTAGATTCGCTAACAGGGATGTTAGCATATGCCAGAGACTTTTGTAAGTTTTTAGCTGACACTCTAGGATTCTTCTTCACCTCATTGAGCAGTCTGCGCTGTGCTCTTGTAGCAGCAGTGCTGAACTTTCTCCATTTATAGACAATTTGTCTTACCGTGGACTGATGAACAGCAAGGCTTTTGGAGATACTTTTATAACCCTTTACAGCTTTATGCAAGTCAACAATTCTTAATCGTAGGTCTTCTGGGAGCTCTTTTGTGCGAGGCATCAATCACATCAGGCAATGCTTCTTGTGAAAAGCAAACCCTGAACTGGTGTGTGTTTTTCATAGGGCAGGGCAGCTGTAACCAACACCTCCAATCTCATCTCATTGATTGGACTCCAGTTGGCTGACACCCCACTCCAATTAGCTCTTGGAGATGTCATTAGTCTAGAGGTTCACATACTTTCTCCACCTGCACTGTGAATGTTTACATGGTGTGTTCAATAAAAACATGGTAACATTTAATTCTTTGTGTGTTATTCGTTTAAGCAGACTGTGATTGTCTATTGTTGTGACTTAGATGAAGATCAAAAAATAGTAATAGAAATTAGAGGGGCACTCCGTATAAGGGAACAGAGACGGTAGTTAAAGATAAAAATTTTAATCTAAAATGAGAAACATTGCATCAATCACAGAAATAAAAACATCCATATATAAACACAGTAAATATGTCAAAACTAGAGCAGGGCCCTGAAAGTGGCCTGATGGAAATGAAAGTTCAAGGGTTCATAGGATATTCCCCTCTATCCAAATCAGTCCCAGCAGATCTAAATAGACCTAGATATGGCTCCAAAATGCACAATTAAGCAGCGTCCAACAAAGGGTATATATGTGATGTACTGTCCAACTTCAAGCCTCCAATGTAGGCGGATAAACAGTAGTATCCAGTCCTGAAAACAATCTCTGTTCAGATGTTGTAACAGAAAAGTAGCAAGTGTCTCTTACCCTATGCCGTGCTCGGCTCAATAGGATGAATCAGAGAAGCAGCCGATCCCAGCTCAATGCGGCGTCCCACGTGGTGTAGAGTCAAAGCGTGACGTCTCACGTGACTCACCAGCTGGAGCTGTAGTGACGTATTCAGTTTTCCTTAAGAGCACCGCCTCAGTGCGAGAATAACTGTGCAGATCACCCCGACCGGCGTAGTTTCTTCTCGGTCACTTGTAGTTACTTGGGGGAAAAGGCTCACTGTCCCAACTTGGCCCAAACGCGTTTCAGCTCCAGCTGGTGAGTCACGTGAGACGTCACGCTTTGACTCTACACCACGTGGGACGCCGCGTTGAGCTGGGATCGGCTGCTTCTCTGATTCATCCTATAGAGCCGAGCACGGCATAGGGTAAGAGACGTTTGCTACTTTTCTGTTACAACGTCTGAACAGAGATTGTTTTCAGGACTGGATACTACTGTTTATCCGCCTACATTGGAGGCTTGAAGTTGGACAGTACATCACTAGGGATGAGCGAACCCGAACTGTATAGTTCGGGTTCGTACCGAATTTTGGGGTGTCCGTGACACGGACCCGAACCCGAACATTTTCGTAAAAGTCTGGGTTCGGGTTCGGTGTTCGGCGCTTTCTTGGCGCTTTTTGAAAGGCTGCAAAGCAGCCAATCAACAAGCGTCATACTACTTGGCCCAAGAGGCCATCACAGCCATGCCTACTATTGGCATGGCTGTGATTGGCCAGTGCACCATGTGACCCAGCCTCTATTTAAGCTGGAGTCACGTAGCGCCGCACGTCACTCTGCTATGATCAGTATAGGGAGAGGTTGCAGCTGCGACGTTAGGGCGAGATTAGGCAGATTAACTCCTCCAAAAGACTTCATTCTGTGATCGATCTGCAGCTGTGGATCATTGAAGTGCTATTATTGACTTGCTCACTTTTTTGAGGCTGCCCAGAGCGTTTTTAGATCACTTTTTTTCTGGGGTGATCGGCGGCCATTTTGTGACTTGTGGTGCGCCAGCACGAGCTATCACCAAGTGTATTTAACCATCGATAGTGTGGTTATTTTGTGCTATATCCTACATCAGCTGCAGGCTGAGCCTGTGTCACCGAAGTGCATTTAACCATCAACAGTCTGGTTATTTTTTGGCCATATATTACATCAGGGGCAAGTTGAGCCTGTCACCCAGCGCCTAAAAAATAGACCTGACATTTCTATTCAACCAAATCTGCACAGTTTTAGCTGGTCAAGTTATTTGTAGTGACCGTCAAAGCAGACTTTTTGTTCTGGGTTGAAAAAGCATTCCCAAATTTGCCATTCTCAAAATAACTAGTTTGTGGTATTTCAGGCCTACTTGAAATCTATCCCAAAAAGAAAATCTTACATTGAAGTTATTGATAGTATCATTCAGAAAAACCTAAGACACACGCTAGCGTGCTGATAGAAGTGTCATTCTGTGATTAAACCTATAACTGTCACACAGCGCAAAAAAAAAAGAGGTCTCACATCTCTATTCAACCAAATCTGCACAGTTTTAGCTGGTCAAGTTATTTGTAGTGACCGTAAAAGCAGACTTTTTGTTCTGGGTTGAAAAAGCATTCCCAAATTTGCCATTCTCAAAATTGTGGTGAACGGGAACAATGAGGAAAACATCTAATAAGGGACGCGGACGCGGACGTGGACATGGTCGTGGTGGTGTTAGTGGACCCTCTGGTGCTGGGAGAGGACGTGGCCGTTCTGCCACAGCCACACGTCCTAGTGAACCAACTACCTCAGGTCCCAGTAGCCAGCAGAATATACAGCGATATTTGGTGGGGCCCAATGCCGTTCTAGGGATGGTAAGGCCTGAGCAGGTACAGGCATTAGTCAATTGGGTGGCCGACAGTGGATCCAGCACGTTCACATTATCTCCCACCCAGTCTTCTGCAGAAAGCGCACAGATGGCGCATGAAAACCAAGCCCATCGGTCTGTCACATCACCCCCATGCATATCAGGGAAACTGTCTGAGCCTCAAGTTATGCAGCAGTCTCTTATGCTGTTTGAAGACTCTGCTGCCAGGGTTTCCCAAGGGCATCCACCTAGCCCTTCCCCAGGGGTGGAAGAGATAGAATGCACTAACGCACAACCACTTATTTTTCCTGATGATGAGGACATGGGAATACCACCTCAGCACGTCTCTGATGATGACGAAACACAGGTGCCAACTGCTGCGTCTTTCTGCAGTGTGCAGACTGAACAGGAGGTCAGGGATCAAGACTGGGTGCAAGACGATGCAGGGGACGATGAGGTCCTAGACCCCACATGGAATGAAGGGCGTGCCACTGACTTTCACAGTTCGGAGGAAGAGGCAGTGGTGAGACCGAGCCAACAGCGTAGCAAAAGAGGGAGCAGTGGGCAAAATCAGAACACCCGCCGCCAAGAGACTCCGCCTGCTACTGACCGCCGCCATCTGGGACCGAGCACCCCAAAGGCAGCTTCAAGGAGTTCCCTGGCATGGCACTTCTTCAAACAATGTGCTGACGACAAGACCCGAGTGGTTTGCACGCTGTGCCATCAGAGCCTGAAGCGAGGCATTAACGTTCTGAACCTTAGCACAACCTGCATGACCAGGCACCTGCATGAAAAGCATGAACTGCAGTGGAGTAAACACCTTAAAAACAAGGAAGTCACTCAGGCTCCCCCTGCTACATCTTCTGCTGCTGCCGCCTCGGCCTCTTCTGCTGCTGCTGCCGCCGCCTCGGCCTCTTCCTCCGCCTCTGGAGGAACGTTGGCACCTGCCGCCCAGCAAACATGGGATGTACCACCAACACCACCACCTGCGTCACCAAGCATCTCAACCATGTCACACGGCAGCGTTCAGCTCTCCATCTCACAAACATTTGAGAGAAAGCGTAAATTCTCACCTAGCCACCCTCGATCCCTGGCCCTGAATGCTTCCTCCTCCTCTTCTTCCACCTGCTCATTCAGTCAGCCACACACCTTCACCACCAACTACAGCACAGCACGGGGTAAACGTCAGCAGGCCATTCTGAAACTCATATGTTTGGGGGACAGGCCCCACACCGCACAGGAGTTGTGGCGGGGTATAGAACAACAGACCGACGAGTGGTTGCTGCCGGTGAGCCTCAAGCCCGGCCTGGTGGTGTGCGATAATGGGCGAAATCTCGTTGCAGCTCTGGGACTAGCCGGTTTGACGCACATCCCTTGCCTGGCGCATGTGCTGAATTTGGAGGTGCAGAAGTTCATTCGCAACTACCCCGACATGTCAGAGCTGCTGCATAAAGTGCGGGCCGTCTGTTCGCGCTTCCGGCGTTCACACCCTGCCGCTGCTCGCCTGTCTGCGCTACAGCGTAACTTCGGCCTTCCCGCTCACCGCCTCATATGCGACGTGCCCACCAGGTGGAACTCCACCTTGCATATGCTGGACAGACTGTGCGAGCAGCAGCAGGCCATAGTGGAGTTTCAGCTGCAGCACGCACGGGTCAGTCGCACTGCGGATCAGACCCACTTCACCACCAATGACTGGGCCTCCATGCGAGACCTGTGTGCCCTGTTGCGCTGTTTCGAGTACTCCACCAACATGGCCAGTGGCGATGACGCCGTTATCAGCGTTACAATACCACTTCTATGTCTCCTTGAGAAAACACCTAGGGCGATGATGGAAGAGGAGGTGGCCCAGGAGGAAGAGGGGTCATTTTTAGCACTTTCAGGCCAGTCTCTTCGAAGTGACTCAGAGGGAGGTTTTTTGCAACACCAGAGGCCAGGTACAAATGTGGCCAGACAGGGCCCACTACTGGAGGACGAGGAGGACGAGGATGAGGAGGAGGTGGAGGAGGATAAAGCATGTTCACAGCGGGGTGGCACCCAAAGCAGCTCGGGCCCATCACTGGTGCGTGGCTGGGGGGAAACACAGGACGATGACGATACGCCTCCCACAGAGGACAGCTTGTCCTTACCTCTGGGCAGCCTGGCACACATGAGCGACTACATGCTGCAGTGCCTGCGCAACGACAGCAGAGTTGCCCACATTTTAACGTGTGCAGACTACTGGGTTGCCACCCTGCTGGATCCCCGGTACAAAGACAATGTGCCCACCTTACTTCCTACACTGGAGCGTGATAGGAAGATGCGCGAGTACAAGCGCACGTTGGTAGACGCGCTACTGAGAGCATTCCCAAATGTCACAGGGGAACCAGTGGAAGCCCAAGGCGAAGGCAGAGGAGGAGCAAGAGGTCGCCAACGCAGCTGTGTCACGCCCAGCTCCTCTGAGGGCAGGGTTAGCATGGCAGAGATGTGGAAAAGTTTTGTCACCACGCCACAGCTAACTGCACCACCTCCTGATACGGAACGTGTTAGCAGGAGGCAACATTTCACTAACATGGTGGAACAGTACCTGTGCACACCCCTCCACGTACTGACTGATGGTTCGGCCCCATTCAACTTCTGGGTCTCCAAATTGTCCACGTGGCCAGAGCTAGCCTTTTATGCCTTGGAGGTGCTGGCCTGCCCGGCGGCCAGCGTTTTGTCTGAACGTGTATTCAGCACGGCAGGGGGCGTCATTACAGACAAACGCAGCCGCCTGTCTACAGCCAATGTGGACAAGCTGACATTCATAAAAATGAACCAGGCATGGATCCCACAGGACCTGTCCATCCCTTGTGCAGATTAGATATTAACTACCTCCCCTTAACAATATATTATTCTACTCCAGGGCACTTCCTCATTCAATCCTATTTTTAATTTCATTTTACCATTATATTGCGGGGCAACCCAAAGTTGAATGAACCTCTCCTCTGTCTGGGTGCCGGGGCCTAAATGTGTGACAGTGGCCTGTTCCAGTGGTGGGTGACGCGAAGCCTGATTCTCTGCTATGACATGAATACAGATTCTGCGCTGACATAAGGCCAGATTCTCTGTTACGGGACCTCTCTCCTCTGCCTGAATGCCTGGGCCTAAATGTGTGACAGTGGCCTGTTCCAGTGGTGGGTGACGTGAAGCCTGATTCTCTGCTATGACATGAATACAGATTCTGCGCTGACATAAGGCCAGATTCTCTGTTACGGGACCTCTCTCCTCTGCCTGGGTGCCTGGGCCTAAATGTGTGACAGTGGCCTGTTCAAGTGGTGGGTGACGTGAAGCCTGATTCTCTGCTATGACATTAAGACAGATTCTGTGCTGACATAAGGCCAGATTCTCTGTTACGGGACCTCTCTCCTCTGCCTGGGTGCCTGGGCCTAAATGTGTGACAGTGGCCTGTTCCAGTGGTGGGTGACGTGAAGCTTGATTCTCTGCTATGACATGAAGACTGATTCTGCGCTGACATAAGGCCAGATTCTCTGTTACGGGACCTCTCTCCTCTGCCTGGGTGCCTGGGCCTAAATGTGTGACAGTGGCCTGTTCCAGTGGTGGGTGACGTGAAGCTTGATTCTCTGCTATGACATGAAGACTGATTCTGCGCTGACATAAGGCCAGATTCTCTGTTACGGGACAACTCTCCTCTGCCTGGGTGCCTGGGCCTAAATGTGTGACAGTGGCCTGTTCCAGTGGTGGGTGACGTGAAGCCTGATTCTCTGCTATGACATTAAGACAGATTCTGTGCTGACATAAGGCCAGATTCTCTGTTACGGGACCTCTCTCCTCTGCCTGGGTGCCTGGGCCTAAATGTGTGACAGTGGCCTGTTCCAGTGGTGGGTGACGTGATGCCTGATTCTCTGCTATGACATGAAGACAGATTCTGTGCTGACATAAGGCCAGATTCTCTGTTACAGGACCTCTCTCCTCTGTCTGGGTGCCGGGGCCTAAATGTGTGACAGTGGCCTGTTCCAGTGGTGGGTGACGTGAAGCTTGATTCTCTGCTATGACATGAAGACAGATTCTGCGCTGACATAAGGCCAGATTCTCTGTTACGGGACCGCTCTCCTCTGTCTGGGTGCCGGGGCCTAAATGTGTGACAGTGGCCTGTTCCAGTGGTGGGTGACGTGAAGCCTGATTCTCTGCTATGACATGAATACAGATTCTGCGCTGACATAAGGCCAGATTCTCTGTTACGGGACCTCTCTCCTCTGCCTGGGTGCCTGGGCCTAAATGTGTGACAGTGGCCTGTTCCAGTGGTGGCTGACGTGAAGCCTGATTCT